>NC_092515.1:1342717-1637486 GCF_047511675.1 Marmota flaviventris | reverse complement strand
TCCCAGGCAGTGAGAGAGTGAGTGGTTTTCCTTTCCTACCTGGATGTGCTTGGGTCCCGGGAGGAAGGAAGGAGGGAAGAACTCCGGGGGCCGGACTCGGGCGTCCTGCAGAGGCTGCCCCCAGAGCTGGGAGGAGAGCCCGGAGTGTGTCCTGCAGCGTCCAGCTGCCGAGCTCCCAGAGGCCCCAGATGGGAAACACGGAAGGGGACCGAGCACATCCTTCTATTCCTAGGGAACAGAGGAGCG
Organism: Marmota flaviventris; assembly: GCF_047511675.1. NCBI lineage: Eukaryota > Metazoa > Chordata > Mammalia > Rodentia > Sciuridae > Marmota > Marmota flaviventris. The sequence goes on along the minus strand of NC_092515.1, from coordinate 1,637,240 downwards.
TGTGCCCTCCGCCGGCTTCCCCACCTGCCCCAGCGGGGACCCAAGGCTCCGGGGCTCCCTGATCTCTTTAGGAGGAGCCCGCAGGGAAGCAGGGCACCCGGGAACTCTCTCCTGGGGGGCCGGGCTGCACCCAGCAAGGCCTCCAGCCCCCTGGGGCACGGGGTGAGACCGGAGGGTGTCTCTGACTCTCTTCTCCTCTCTGCTCTGCACTTCACCGACCTTGCCGGACCCTCCCTCCCTGCCGCGCTCACGGCTCCACAGTACTGAAACGTAAGTTCACGTCTCTCCCTCTGCTTTGTCCACCTTCTTATCTCTGGCAGAGAAGTCTCTTAGCCCAGGGACTGGATAAATGACGATATGGCTTTCACCTTCCGAAAGGTGGGGCATCTTATCTGAGGGACCTCCTGGGACGAGGTCTGCAGAGGGCTGGTGGTGACCCTGAAACTGAGGGCTACCTAGGAGTCAGGTCTGTTTCTTCCCCGCCACTTCTTCCCCAAGCAGGCAGTATTTACCCACACTGTCGAAGGCACAGAGAGGTCCAGCAGCCAGACCAGGGTTGCACAGCTCCTGCCTGGCCCTGCCCCCTTCCTGCTTCTGCCCCGGGGCTGAGGGAGCCCTGGAAGGTGTAGTCTGTGTCCCGGCCTCTTTGCGGCAGGAACGTCCAGGGTCCCCATGCCCTCTGTGGCTCGTGTGACTTTTCCTGGTCCCCTGCGTGGCTGCACCACACCTTACTCACCCACTCACCCCCCTGAGAGACATCTGGGTCGCTTCTACCTCCCGGCCCACCTTCAAAGCTGTCTACACTCAGCCCAACACGCCATCTGGTCCGAGCCTCGAGCCACCTCCAAACCCCACCTTCATGCAGGAGGGGCTTCAGTCAAACCCAAGAGACCCCAGATGAAAAACAATGCTACACATCCCAGACCTGTCCCAAGTGCTGTGCTTGTCACCTCAAGAGGCCATCCTGTCCTACAAGTGAGGATGTTGCAGCAGAGAGGGAGAGTGACCTGCTCAGATCACACAGCAAGGTGCCGATGAGAGTCCAGGCAGCCTGGACCCTGCTCTCTGGTCGCTGTCTCTGCCCACCCGGCTCAATGTGCTCCTAACCGTGATCTGATAATGCTTGAAGCACCTCCTATTAGCAGGTCCCTGCCTGGTTCTTGCACTGGGAGGGTTGTTATCACCCTGTTGTTAAGGAGGGTGGAGTTCAGCGTGGGAACAGGAGGGTGTGGCCTCCTGGTGTAGCCCTGCTGCACACCCAGGGCTCTGAGGACTGGGAACTCACTCCACAGCCGAGGGCTCAGCCTCCTGGGGTCTGTGCTGCTGCCCTGCCCAGGTAGCTCCTGCCCCTGGGCCTGGGGGAGAAACAGGATCTGGCCCTTAGTGGAATGGTGGTCTGGGGGGAGGGTTTGCCGCTCTGAGGCGTCTGGATGCCTGGGGACATTTCTGCCAAACCCAGGACGTTGGCGGGAGGCAGATGGCACCTGGCTGAACCGGGCAGATGGCACCTGGCTGAACCGTGCTGAGCACCTTGTGTAGAGCGCCCACAGCCAGACTCCTCTGGCCGACTGCGACTAGTGTGGAGGCTGAAGCCGCCGAGCCTGAAGCACCGTGCCTGGGGTAGGGGCTGGCGAGGGCTGTCCCGGCCAGCGGGCGCTGCTGTCTGCCCATTTCCCTGGGGCCTGCCCACCTCACGCTGCAGACACTTGAGCAGACAGCACCCTCCAAACAGCAGAGCAGCCTGCGCAGCAACAGGGAAAGCAGACCCAGAAAGCCCCCAAGGCTCGCGGGAGACCCACGTGCGCCAGGCCGCAGCCCGTGGTCGCCTCTTACTGGAGGCCGGGTGGCAGTGGAGAGGCTGGGTGTTGAGGCCCTGGACGGGGCTGGGGCTCCGCTCTGGGATGTAAGTCAACAGCCGGGGCTTTTGTCTTCTCCCCGAGGAGCAGAGGCTCTTCTCTTGGACTCAGAGATACAGAGCAGAGGTCCTCAACAGTTTCTTCCGTAGAGCACCCGGGAGCAGACATCTTGGGCTCCCTGGTGACTGCTCAACGCTGGCGCAGCCTGCCAATTGGTCAAGGTGGACTGGCTGTGTCCACTGAGGCTTTTAAGCAAAGGGCCTCAAGTGCCGGTCTGCCGATGAAGGGACGGAGAAAGGAAGTCAGCCACACTGGGACGAGGCACGGCCCCCCCACCCGAGCCTTGAGCACACGCGCTCAGGTGGGGAAGCCAGGCTCAGGCCATCTGTGGGAGATGTCCAGAACAGGCAGACCAGAGACAGGAAGGCCAGGGAACGGGGGTGGCCAGCCTGGGCGGGATTTGGAGACCACAGCTAACCTCGGGATTCTCTTTGGGGTGGCGAAGATGTCTAAGGTGGCCCGTGTGAAGTCTGCACACACCTGTGAACGTGCTAAGCCGCTGACTGCGCGGCTGCGGTCCTGTGGTCCTGTTCAGATGGGGTTGTTATAGCAGCAGGTTCACAAGACCGTGCCACCCGCTGTGCACAGTGGGGAGGAGAGGGGTGCCCGCCAGGGCTTGCCCTCCGTGGCTGGCACCTCCCACCGGGTCTGACTGGGCTCTTCCTCCTCGTGGCCCACCTCTCGTGGACTCAACACTGTCCTGTGCCCCTGGACCACGCTGGCTTCTGGACCAAGGACAGAGATTCTGGGTGAGACTGTGGGAAGCTGGCCTTGGCCCTCCGATGTGCCAGGAGGAGCGGGTGGGCGGCCCTGACTGTGCTCCTGCTGGGGCCTCTGCAGTAGTCCCATGGGGGAGGTGGACAGTCACAGATCATCCAAGGACAGTATCAGCCGGTGTCCCGAGGGAGTGGGCGGAGAAGGGTGGTCGGGACGGAGAAAGTTCTGGAACCCAGCAGTCTCGTGGCCCGTGGGCGTGGTCTTGGTGACTCCCCCATCTGTCCTTGCCCTAGGCTTGCTGAGTCTTCAGGTGCTGAACGGTGAGTCGCCCCGTCTGGGTTTGCTCTGTGTTTGCTCCGGGCACAGAGGCACAGCACTCCCAGCTGCCCTGGGTGCAGCAGCCCGGAGGGCACGGAGGACCCTCTTGCCGCCCCCACAGCGGCAGCATGAACGCTCTCACCTTTCCAACCATCCCGCAGCCTTAGGAAGCTTAGCTACTCCACGCTGAGCCTCATGCCAGGTGCAGGGGCAGAGCAGGGAACAAACGGACAATCCCCAGCCAGAGAGGGTTGTCTAACCAACATGGTCTAACTGACCAACATGGTCTAACTGACCAACATGGTCTAACTGACTAACATGGTCTAACTGACATGGTCTAACTGACTAACATGGTCTAACTGACCAACATGGTCTAACTGACCAACATGGTCTAACTGACTAACATGGTCTAACTGACCAACATGGTCTAACTGACCAACATGGTCTAACTGACCAACATGGTCTAACTGACCAACATGGTCTAACTGACTAACATGGTCTAACTGACATGGTCTAACTGACTAACATGGTCTAACTGACTAACATGGTCTAACTGACTAACATGGTCTAACTGACATGGTCTAACTGACTAACATGGTCTAACTGACTAACATGGTCTAACTGACCAACATGGTCTAACTGACTAACATGGTCTAACTGACCAACATGGTCTAACTGACCAACATGGTCTAACTGACCAACATGGTCTAACTGACCAACATGGTCTAACTGACTAACATGGTCTAACTGACCAACATGGTCTAACTGACTAACATGGTCTAACTGACATGGTCTAACTGACTAACATGGTCTAACTGACTAACATGGTCTAACTGACTAACATGGTCTAACTGACTAACATGGTCTAACTGACATGGTCTAACTGACTAACATGGTCTAACTGACTAACATGGTCTAACTGACTAACATGGTCTAACTGACTAACATGGTCTAACTGACATGGTCTAACTGACTAACATGGTCTAACTGACTAACATGGTCTAACTGACTAACATGGTCTAACTGACATGGTCTAACTGACATAGTCTAACTGACTAACATGGTCTAACTGACATGGTCTAACTGACTAACATGGTCTAACTGACATGGTCTAACTGACTAACATGGTCTAACTGACTAACATGGTCTAACTGACTAACATGGTCTAACTGACATGGTCTAACTGACATAGTCTAACTGACTAACATGGTCTAACTGACATGGTCTAACTGACTAACATGGTCTAACTGACATGGTCTAACTGACATAGTCTAACTGACTAACATGGTCTAACTGACATGGTCTAACTGACTAACATGGTCTAACTGACTAACATGGTCTAACTGACATGGTCTAACTGACTAACATGCTCTAACTGACTAACATGGTCTAACTGACTAACATGGTCTAACTGACATGGTCTAACTGACATAGTCTAACTGACTAACATGGTCTAACTGACATGGTCTAACTGACCAACATGGTCTAACTGACATGGTCTAACTGATGTGGTCTAACTGACTAACATGGTCTAACTGACATGGTCTAACTGACATGGTCTAACTGACCAACATGGTCTAACTGACATGGTCTAACTGACTAACATGGTCTAACTGACTAACATGGTCTAACTGACTAACATGGTCTAACTGACATGGTCTAACTGACATGGTCTAACTGACTAACATGGTCTAACTGACTAACATGCTCTAACTGACTAACATGGTCTAACTGACTAACATGGTCTAACTGACATGGTCTAACTGACATGGTCTAACTGACCAACATGGTCTAACTGACTAACATGGTCTAACTGACTAACATGGTCTAACTGACATGGTCTAACTGACTAACATGGTCTAACTGACATGGTCTAACTAACATGGTCTAACTGACTAACATGGTCTAACTGACATGGTCTAACTGACTGACATGGTCTAACTAACATGGTCTAACTGACATGGTCTAACTGACTAACATGGTCTAACTAATATGGTCTAACTGACATGGTCTAACTGACTAACATGGTCTAACTGACTGACATGGCTAACTGACTAACATGGTCTAACTAACATGGTCTAACTGACATGGTCTAACTGACTAACATGGTCTAACTAATATGGTCTAACTGACATGGTCTAACTGACTAACATGGTCTAACTGACATGGTCTAACTGACTAACATGGTCTAACTGACATGGTCTAACTGACTAACATGGTCTAACTGACATGGTCTAGCTGACATGGTCTAACTGACTAACATGGTCTAACTGACTAACATGCTCTAACTGACTAACATGGTCTAACTGACTAACTAACTGACATGGTCTAACTGACCAACATGGTCTAGCTGACATGGTCTAACTGACTAACATGGTCTAACTGACTAACTAACTGACATGGTCTAACTGACATGGTCTAGCTGACATGGTCTAACTGACTAACATGGTCTAACTGACCAACATGGTCTAACTGACTAACATGGTCTAACTGACTAACTAACTGACATGGTCTAGCTGACATGGTCTAACTGACTAACATGCTCTAACTAACTAACATGGTCTAACTGACTAACTAACTAACATGGCTAGCTGACATTCCAGAGGACCCGCGTCCCCAGGAGGGCAGAGTAAGGCGGGGCGCACAGGCTTCACACAGGCCTCTGGAAGGTTGGGTTGGTGGGGAGGGACTACTAGCAAAGGGCCAGAGAACGGAGGGCGCAGGCCTGTGGGGTGTGTGGGGCGGAATCCCAGGTCGGGAGCCACATGGCAAAGGCCCTGAGGCAGGAGAGCGCCTGGCCGACAGCAAGGCCGCCACAGTGCCCTCACCTCACGGTCCCCTCACCCCACAGTCCCCAAACCCCACCGTCCCCCTCACCCCAGGGTCCCCTCACCCCACCGTCCCCCTCACCCCACAGTAACCCTCACCCCACGGTCCCCTCACCTCACAATCCCCCCTCACCCCACATTCCCCCTCACCCCACCGTCTCCCTCACCCCACGTTCCCCTCACCCCACAATAACCCTTACCCACGGTCCCCTCACCCCAAGGTCCCCTCACCCCACCGTCCCCCTCACCCCACAGTAACCCTCACCCCACGTTCCCCCTCACCCCAAGGTCCCCTCACCCCACGTTCCCCCTCACCCCACGGTCCCCTCACCTCACAATCCCCCCTCACCCCAGGGTCCCCTCACCCCAGGGTCCCCCTCACTGAGGGCTGGCGCTGTTCAGGGGTGATCTCCCTCTCCTCCCTTCCCCTCCTCCTTCTTCTTCCTCCGCAGAAGAAACCAGTGAGTGTAAGGAGGAAGGTGAGTGGCAGCCGGCACCCTGGGGGTGAGCGCCTTCCCTGGGGGTGTATGTGTGAGTGGGGGGTGAGTGTGTGAGTGGTGTGTGTGTGTGAGCGCCTTCCCTAGGGGGGTGAGTGTGTGAGTGCCTGGGGGGGGTGAGTATGTGAGTGCAGGGTGTGTGTGTGTGTGTGTGTGTGTGTGTGAACACCATCCCTGGGGGGTGAATGTGTGAGTGCGGGGGGGTGGGGGGTGGGGGGTGAGTGTGTGTGTGTTAGCGCCTTCCCTGGGGGGTATGTGAGTGCCTGGGGGGGTGAGTGTGTGAGTGCAGGCTGTGTGTGTGTGTGTGTGTGTGTGTGAGCGCCTTCCCTGGGGGTGAGTGCCTTCCCTGGGGGGTGACTGTCTTTCCTGGGGGGTGAGCACTTTCCCTGGGAGGTAAGTGTCTTTCCTGGGTGGGGGAGCGCCTTGGGGTGGGGGTGAGCGCCTTCCCTGGGAATGAGCACCTTCCCTGGGGGGTGACTGTCTTTCCTGGGGGGTGAGCACTTTCCCTGGGAGGTAAGTGTCTTTCCTGGGTGGGGTGAGCGCCTTGGGGTGGGGGTGAGCACCTTCCCTGGGTGGGGGAGCGCCTTCCCTGGGGGTTTAGCGCCTTCTCTGGGGGGTGAGCACTTTCCCTGGGGGGTGAGCGCCTTGGGGTGGGGGTGAGCACCTTCCCTGGGGGGTTAGCGCCTTCCCTGGGGGGTGAGCGCCTTGGGGTGGGGGTGAGCGGCTTCCCTGGGGGTGTCTTTCCTGGGGGGTGAGCACTTTCCCTGGGTGGGGGAGCACCTTCCCTGGGGGGTGAGCGCCTTGGGGTGGGGGTGAGCGCCTTCCCTGGGGGTGTCTTTCCTGGGGGGTGAGCACCTTCCCTGGGTGGGGGAGCGCCTTCCCTGGGGGGTTAGCGCCTTCTCTGGGGGGTGAGCACTTTCCCTGGGGGGTGAGCGCCTTCCCTGGGGGGTGAGCGCCTTGGGGTGGGGGTGAGCGCCTTCCCTGGGGGTGTCTTTCCTGGGGGGTGAGCACTTTCCCTGGGTGGGGGAGCGCCTTCCCTGGGGGGTGAGCATCTTGGGGTGGGGAGTCCGGGCAGCTGGAGGAAGGAGCCTGCATCTGGCAGCTCCTGTTCTGAGCCACTTGGTCCCATGGTCCGCATCGCTCGTGGCGGACAGTGGCACACCCGGGCACACCCAAGGTGCTTCTCCTGCTGACCACCGAGTCCCCTCTCTCTCGCTGGAGAAGTAGGGTTATGTGGATGGAAACTGAGGGAAAGTCAGAGGACAGCAGGTGGCGCCAGGTGACCCAGCCGACGGAGACAAGTGCTTTAACGCAGCCAGGGTTACTGAATTCACAAGAAATTCCTGAAAACGTCTCTTGGGGTTATGGTTCAGAGAGTATGGAATGAAATTAGGATCCAGACCCCCGCTGGGCTTGGAAGCAGCCAGGGGAATTAGTGAGCAGACCACAGGGGACCAAGGAGGGGCAGGGAGACCAGACCTGGGAAGGCAGGGCAGGCGGCCGGGGCAGTATGCAAGAGCGAATGAAGGAATATAAAGAGGGTCCCTTCCCAGAAGCCTCACGGGGCCCTTCAACTCTGAAGGCTAACATCTCCCACGGAATGTTCCAGAAAATTAAAATCGGTCACTTCCAACTCATTTTGAGGACAAAGCCACCTTGATAAAAGCTCTGAGAGAGTACCAGAGAGGAGACTTTCATTTAATCTTTCCCACAAACACAGATGAAAAATTCCAGACTAGAATTAACAAACCTAATCAGGCAAAATATTTTTTTTTTTTAAATTATGACCAAATTAAGTTTATCTCAACAATGCACAGATGGCTTAATATGTGAAGATTCTCATGTAATATCAGATTTATCATTTTAGTAGATACAGAAAAAGATGATAAAATTCAACAGTTATTCATGATAAAAAAAAAAAAAAAGTCTTGGCAAGCCAGGAATGGAAGGGAACATCCTTTTTTTAAAAAATGTCTTTATTAGCTGCTGATGGGCCTTTATTTATATAGTTACATGCGGTGCTGAGAATTAAACCCGGGGCCTCACACATGCCAGGTAAGAGCTCTGCCAAGAGCCCCAGCCCAGCCCCGGAAGGGGACATCTTGTGTGTTAAGGAGTCACCAGGAGCGTGTGACGCTGCAGCATCTAAGGTCCCTTCCCGAGATCCCAGGAGACATGTGTCCTTACCACTCCCACACTGGTGTTCTCCCAGGTGTGCGTCCCATCCAGTCACCTGGCAAGAGACAGGGGACAGAGGAACCAGGTGTGCAGAGAAAAAAGACCATGCCCCCTCCCCCCCAGGGCTGGGCTTGAGCCAGGGCCTCAGCACATGAGGCCAGGCTCCACCAGGAGGCACCTCCCCAGCCTCCTCATTTTACTTTGAGACAGGGCCTAGGTCGCTGAGGCTGGTCTCCAACTTGTGAGCCTCCTCCACCTTACAAGTAGCTGGGGTTACAGGCGTGCACCCCATGCTTGGCTGAAAACTCATTTCTTAACGTGAACCTAGAATCTGCCTTTGCATGGGAGGGCATACCTGCGGACAGGCTGCTGCTGGTGAAATTTTACAACAAAATGCCCTCCCATCCAGAACCTCTTTCCACAAAGGGAGAAGAGAGGGAACAGGTTTTTTTTTTTTTTACTGAAAAAGCATTGAGCCAGAATGCAGGGAGCGTTGACAGCCTGCAGACAGGGAGAGAAGGGACACAGCCCACAGCACAGCGGCCCTCAGGATGGAGCCAGAGGGCTAGAGGGCAGTGAGGAGCCACGTGGTCCCCACGGGAGGGCTATGTCCCCAGATCTGCATCACCCAGAGACGGGCTCAGGTCCTAGAGCTGGGGCAGGAGGCTTGAGATTCCCTACAACCTGCCCCCACTTCCAAGGGACCCAGTGACACTGTCCGAGAGGGAAGGGGCCCTCTTCCTGAGTTTCAGCAGGAGAACGCACACTCTGTGTGTGTTGGATGTGCATCTACCTGGCCAGCAGCAGTGGTCAGGGCTCCTACCTGGGGCTGCTTGGGCAGGCCTGCGGGCCTGAACCACGTGGGTTTCCCTGAATGGAACACTTGGGACACCGAGGGGAGGGAGAGAAGGCTGGGGGGGCAGGAGCACCGTGGTGGCCCCGAGGTCTGAACGAGGAAGCAGCAGGGCCAGGCGGGTGCCTCCCGGGAGGGACCTGAGGGTGCCACAGAGGCCCATGTGCGGATCCAGGCCAGTGGTGAGGGGCAGGGGTCTGATGAGGCCTGGGGACGGGGTCAGCCTGGGCCGGGTCTGGATGGGAGGCTGTGGGGACGGGGTGGAGCTCCCAAGGGCGAGGCTTTGTGGAACAGCCAGAGCCCCACCTGTCCCCTCAGTCAAGCCTGTCCTGGTGGCCAGCCTTCCCAAGAAGCTCCACGTGAAGAGGACCAACTGGAACTTCTTCAGGGGCGCCTACATGAGGCTGACCTTCCTCTTCTGTCCTACAACAGAGGGGAAGCGGGGACCGAGGGCCGCCCGGGAAGGGGCGGGCCTGCACCTCACCTGCTGCTTCTGTTTGCCTCTTCCTCTGACTGGCCCCGTCTCCCCAAGTGCTACTGCCACTACTGTAACCCAGAAGTGGACAACAGGTATGGCGGCCGGGAGGGTGGCGCAGCGCGGCGGTCTGCGGGCTCCAGTCACAGAATCACAGAATTGTGGGGGAGCCCCAAGTGACCGCCCTTCATGTTGAGTGGCCGCCAAGGTGGCCCACTAAGCCCACTGGGAGTGAAGCAGGCGTGCGGGGGGCGGGGGGCTCCTTGGGGAATGAACTCGACACCTTTTGTCTTGGGTTTTTAGAAATGTGAAAAGATACACAGAACACAGAACGTGCCCCGAGCGACATTCATCCCCACTACCTTCAGAAAAGGAGAACTACCATTTAGGAGTCCCTCCCCATGGCCCGGGCAGCCAGGAGTGCACTGTCTGTCTCTACTGGTCCACACATTCTGGACCTTTCCTGTAAGTGGACTCCCACTCTGTGTCGTGGCTGGCTTCATGCAGTTGGCCAAGCTCACCCAGGTCATGGTGTGTGTTGGCACACCATTCTTTTGTATGGCTGAATAGTATTCCATTGCGTGGATCTACCACACTCATTTATCCACTTAGAGTTGAAAGACATTAGGTCATTTCCACTTTTTTGATGGTTGAGGACAGTGCTTTCATGAACATTTGTGGACAAATTTTTGTTTGAACCTGTAAAACTCTTCTGAGTACACACCTAGGAATGGAATTGTGAGGTCAAGTGAAATTCTATGTCTAAGTTATTGGGGAACTTACCCAGTGAATTTTTATTGATCAGCTACTCTTTTTTTAAAAAATGTTTTATTTTTTAGTTGTAGTTGGACACCATACCCTTATTTTATTTATTTTTATGTGGTGCTGAGGATCGAACCCAGGCCTCACATGTGCCAGGCTAGCGCTCTACCATGAGCCCCAGCCCCAGCCCCGATCAGCTACCCTTTCATGGATGGATCCTGCACTCAGTGGTGAACAGGGTGGAGAAGAATCTTGAGTTCACAGGAAGGCATCTTGGTCCCTCGGACAGGCATGGTGTTCCTCCCTCTGCCTGCCTGGAACATTCCTCCTGAGCCTCAAGATTCACCTAGGCACCCCCTTGGGCTCAGGGGTGGACACCACTGTAGGGCAGCTGGCGGCGATGGAGGAATGATGCTCCCCACCCCCCTTGACCGTTCTTCGCAGCACGAGTCACACCTTTCTGTTTTGGTATGAGAGTGTCTGACCCTTTAGGCCAGAGGGGGACAACGTTCTTTGTGAAGGCCAGCCAGTCAAGTATTCTGGCTTGGCAAGCCATACTGTGTCCACTGCAGCCACAGCAACCACAGGCGGTACACAAACAGCTGGGCCCGGCTGTACCCATCTGCTGATGAACGCATGAACAGAATAGGGTACATGGGTACCCTGGAATACTAGTTAGCCATAAACAGGAACGCATCTCTGATACATGCCACCACATGGGTGAACCTTTGAAAAAGTTATTCTAAGTGAAAGAAGCCTGACACAAAAGACCACAGTGTACGATTCCATTTATATGAAATGTACAGAATAGACGAAGCCTGAGACAGAAAGCCAACTGCTAGTTGCCAGGGGCTGGGGCAGTAAGGGGTTCTTTTTTGGGGGGTGATGAAAATTTCTGCTATTAGTCATGATGGCATGAACATCATGAGGGTATGAACACAAGACCGAACTGCAGACTTTAAAATGGTTAAAAGGGGGAGTTTTACGTCAGGTGAATTTTGCCTCAATTATTAAAAACAGGACCTTTGTTAGAGGGGTGCAGGCGGGACCCGGCCCTCCACTCCAGAGCAGTGTGAGAGCCCCTTCTCTGGGCGATTCCTTTGGGAGCTGTGGCACCTGGGGCTCCAGGCCGCATGGGCCTGACCCTGGCTCTGTGTTGCAGTAATTCACTTGCAGGTCAGCATGGGAAAAGAAAGAAGAAGCAGAGCAAGCAAAGCAGCAGCAGAAAAAAAGTCCTTTATTGTGTACAGCAATCTTTTTATAGTCTTGTGAACAAAGAAGTCAGCCTTCCAACATCAATAAATCAGGCCTTTCAGCTAATTAAACATAGCATACAGAAGTTTTACTCTCTAATCAGAAGTGACCCGCTTCTCATGGCTAATCTATTCTCGGCCCGGAGTATGCTGAGCTCTGCTCTTTGTTAAGAACAGATAATAAAATTTTTCTCAGCGCCCTCCTAGCCCACTTGGCAGAACATCCCGTTTGCAGGCAAGTCCTCCCGAGGACAGCAGACACCTCGTTTTCAAGCAGGTCCGCTGTTACCTATCTATACCTTGACAGAATATCCTGTTTGCAGGCAGGCTCCGTCAAGGACAGTAATAGTAACGCAGTTACATCTGATTCTCTACAGCTCTGCAATGAGGGTGTAGAGTGGCTTCCGGGAGAAGTCCCTCTTCCTGGAACGGACCCTCTAGTGACAGGTGGGGACAAGCAAGCGCCCGAGTGCTCACAGGTGCTGTGACCCAGGCAGCCTTCTCCCCACTGTGGGCGACAAGAGCCCCCTGCTCTGAGCCCCTGCTGAGATGGGGAGGAGCCAGTGGGGGGGGACACCGTGGGCAGAACATAGTGAGGGGAGAGGGGCCCAGGAAGAAGGTGGCAGGGCTGAGCTGCGGAGGGCCATGCAGAGGTGCGTGGGCACCGTGGGTGGCCTGGCAGTGCACGAGGACGTGAAGACACGAGGGCACCCACAGACTGTTGCCCTCCCCTTTCTTCCCTTCCTCAGGAACGACCCCTGCTGTGCTTTCTAGTGCGCGTCCTTCTGCCCAACTCAACCTTCAGGGTCCTCCAACTCCCAGAGAATCCTCTGTCCCCTGGACGGCCAGCGTGGAGGGTGGCAGCAGCTCTGTCTGCCTCTTTGAGGCCGCGTTAGAGGATGGGCCCAGAGTAGCCGAGTGAACCTCTTGGGGGGTCTCCAGACGTTGTCGACCCCCCCCATTAAATGCACACTTGTTGAATGGCTAAGTGCTTGATTCTTCCACCCACCCAACGCAGAGCATTAACACAGGGGACAGGGGTAGGTCACCTATCATTTAATACAGGTACCAATCCTACCAGAAGGTTCTACGGAGCTTTAGCTGTACAGGTGGAGGGAGCCGGCTCAGAGGGTTCGATGCTGGCCCAAGGTCACACGGTGGCAGAGCTGGGACTGGCCTCGGCGGACCTTATTCCAGCATCCCTATTCTTTTGTGTAAAGACCTGGGGGCTGCCCCAGGAGCAGCTGTGTCCCCCGTCCAGCAGCATATTCTTGCCTGCATTTGGGGAGGCCCAGTGTCCTGGTTGAGCCGAGGCTCCGGACATGCTTTTCTTGGGCTCGATCCCAGTTCCACTTCTTATTGGATACAGCAATGTGGAGGAAGCTATTGTCTGTCTGTCTGTCTCTCTCTTTTGGTACAGGGAATGGAACCCAGGGGCGTTTAACCACCAAGCCACATCCCCAGCCAGCCCCACCCCTTTTTAATATTAATTTTTTTTAAATTTAGAGACAGGGTCTCGCCAAGTTACTTAGGGCCTTAAGTTGCTGAGGCTGGCTTTGAACTCGCCATCCTCCTGAGCTGCTGGGATTACAGGCGTGCACCACCGTGCCCCGCGGAAGTTATAACTTCTTAATGCCTTATTTTATCATCTGCAAACTAACAGCACAGAAGTCCTATCATAATAGAAGCAACATCTGGTTAGTTCATCAAGTTGGTTGAAATGGATAATGTAAACATATTTTAAGCATTTTGTTTTAAAATATGTAACTGTATGCCCACTTGCCAATCTTTTGATATAAGAATGAGGTGATCGCCGTGGCACACGCCTGTAACTAGGTGACCTCCCTAGTTTAAAGCAGCTGAGCAGGAGGCTGAGACAGGAGGACCTCGACTTCAAAGCCAGCCTCAGCAATGGCGAGGCCCTCAGCAACTCAGTGTGACCCTGTCTCTAAGTAAAATAAAAAATAGGGCTGGGGATGGGGTTCAGTGGTCTAGTGCCCCTGAGCTGAATATCCAGTACTGTAGTGGCACGCTCTTCTCCTCAGAAAACCTTACCTAAGCTTCTCCAGAAACCTTCACCATGATTGATTTTAGGACTATCAACAGCAGAGTCTCTACAAGAGTTCAATGTAGGTAAACTTCCTATTTTCCTGTTGCTCTATTACTTGGCCACTGGCCTGCAGCACTCCAGGTGCTGCTTCACAAACATTTATCCAGAAGTTTGTAAAAGTGTGTTTGCAAATGAAACGTGATTTTTAGGCCTCTGGCCTGGAGCTGGGCTTCACAGAGACGTCTACATTTTTAGGATAAGAGGAGTTACCAACTGGGCTCCATGGTAACAGCTGGCAGGGGGAGGAAAGAGGGGAGAAGAAGCTCCCCCCTTCTCAGGTGCTGTCCTTGGAGGGTTAACTTGCCCGGAACAGTGAAAGAAAAAGCTGCTTTTATGTGAACTTCTGCAGACTGTGAACTTCTGAGCCCCTCCCCTTACATGCCGGGTATTAAGTTCTGAAACTCCCTGAACTCGGGGTTCAGGGGATTGATTCCAGCAAAACCTGCACCTTCTGAAGCTGGCTGCAGCCAAATAAAACTGTTGCCTGCTTTCTTTTCTGTTCTGCCTCATCTGTCCCTACAACAGTACCAAAAAAGAAAGAAAGAAAGAAGAAAGAATGAGGTGATGTTTTGTGTTTATGAACCCATGCCCAGATTATCCCTTAAAAGGGAGCAGAAATATGGACACTTGCACTTGGTGCACTGAAACTTCTATACTCAAATGGAGAAAACTTTCATCCTTACGGCTGTCTCGCCAATCGAATCTAACTCAGGTGGCGAGGCAAATCGTACAGAGGCCAACGCACACCAGAGGTCACCACCAGCCCACCGTCCGACAGCACCCAAGAGGCCAGGGCGCCCGTTCCCCACGGACCCGCCTCCTCCCCCAGCGCACGCGCAGACGACCTGCATGTGACATCACCACGCCAGGGCGGAAAGTGTTACCGTGGTGACCGCGACGCTCTCAGAAAGCCGCAAGCGACCGTCCAGATAGCTGCCACCCGCGCCCGGCTCCCGCCTGTGCAGGGGCGGGGCCGCCGCTCGCGCCCCGCCTGCGGCCCCAGCCGACAGCGCGGAGAGGCTTGCCGTGCGAGCGTCCGCACCCGCCGCCCTGGGGGCTTCTGACCCACGAGCCCGCTGGCGGCCGGGCCTGCTCCCACACAATACCCAGAAGTCCCTGGGCCGCTCGCGCTGAGGATTGCCGTGGAGATGGCGAGACGCCGGAAGTCTGGGGAAAGAGGCGGGGCCAGGCCGGAGGCGGGACTTGGATTGGTGGAGAGGCCTCAGCTTCTGGAGCGGGCAGTGGCACCTGCGCATTGCGGGGACCCGCCGCCTTTCCGTGCCGCCTGCCGGATCGGAGAGCCTGGGTTGGCCCGCTGGGTCGCTGGCCGCGCCGGGCCTCGTTCCCGAGCGGAGAGGCCCCGCCGCGGCTTCCCGGGGTCCACGGTGTCTCCCCCCGCCTCTGTGACGCCACAGTCCCTGAGTGGGCTGAGCAAATCTGAAGCCGTTGTGAGCTCTGTGCCGCCCTGTACCCCTCTTTCTGGAAATGGTAGGCCTCTTCGTGCTCTCTGCGCCTCGGTTTCCCCTTTTGTGAAATGTTCCGCGGAGCTCAATCTCAGCGGCCTCGAGCAGGGTGCTTAGGCCCCGTGCCTCAGTTTCCCCATCTGTGAAATGAGGGTGATTGTGGAATTCGCCTCGGTAGGCTTGTTGCGAGGACTGAGGGTTCCTAAGCACAGTGGTCCTCATGTAGTGACTACTCCTGTCAGTGGCTTTGGTAACCGTCGCCCTCACTTGGGGCTGAGGATTTGGGCAAGCCACCCCTTCCCTTGGGATCTGGGAAGTTGATCTGCGAGCTGAGTATACTGGGTTTTGTGGCCGCTAAGCTTTCTTCTGAGCACGCAATGAATGGCTGTTTCCTCTCTGAGGGATGCTACAGGTTTCGTGCTAAGACACTGAGTTCCAGAAACCGCATATTGCCATGTCCAATGCTGTTTGACCCCTGTCAGTCCTCGCCTTTCAATGAGCCACGAGTTTCCTCGGGATTAAGTGATGGGAACTTGTAATTCTCGTTTCTGGTCCAGGCACTGCCCTGACTTTGCTTGAGGACCTTGGACAGGACACCACTGGGAACAACACAGGGTGCACCCCTAAACTTGGAGTTTCTTTCACTGAGGAAGCCCAGTTAGTAGTTCTAGGGCCTCCCTGCCCTCCCTCCACCTGGTGCCCTCATTGTGTTGCCCAGCATCTTGTTCCTGTCAATCTGAGGTCTGCCTGCCCCATTGCTTATAAATGCTTATCTTAAAAGTTGTGGGAAAGTTCAGGCCCTGTCCTGTTTCCCTTGTGGCATCTCTGAGCAGAAGGGACGAACTAAGCGCCCTGGCTGAGGCCCTGGAGGCAGAAGGCATGGGCCACCCTGCTGCATTTGTTCAGGGAATCTGCTCCCTTTCTAACTCTCCTCCAGTCTCTCTTGTTAGTGTGGGGGTGTGTGTCGGTAACAGCTCCAAAGTTCTCCAGTCTCTTTGGGATCCAGTTTCTCTATTATACGTCCTGTTATCACTGTCTTCTCTGTAAGTAACACTGGTGTTCCATACTATACTATAACATTTTATCTTTTAAACAAATTTGGTACATTCAGTGGTTCTTAAATTTGGCACATGTTGAAGCCACTTGAGAACTTGTAATTCTAGTTTCTGGCCAGGCACTGCCCTGACTTTGCTTGGGGACCTTGGACAAGACACCACTGGTAACAACACAGGGTGCACCCCTAAACTTGGAGTTTCTTTCCCTGAGAAAGCCCAGTTAGGCACTATGCTGGCAGGGCGAGTTGGTGGACACCTGTAATCCTAGGGGCTCTGGAGCCTGAGGCAGGAGGATTGCAAGCTCAAAGGCAGCCTCACCAAAAGCGAGGCACTAAGCAACTCAGACCCTGTCTCTAAATAAAATACAAAATAAGGCTGGGGATGTGGCTCAGTGTCAGTGTGCCCCTGAGTTCACTGTGCGGAACTCACCTCCAGAGGTTGGCTCAGATGTCTTGGTGAGAGCCTAGGGCAGTGTGATTCAAAGTTGCTCAGAGAACTCTAATGTGCAAAAGATGGAGGGGCACTGACTAGACGGCCTCCAAGTTCTGTGTGGCCCACTGTTCACCAGTTCTCTCATTCCCAAGCATGCAAAGGGTCTTTGCCTGTCCCCACCTTTTGCTGCCCTCCTCTGTTCACTGCCGGCCCATCACTGCCTCCTAAGCTAGCAGCTGGGAGAATCCATTCCCTACTTCCTCAGCTGCGGGAGCTCTGGCAGGCCTTCGCGCAGTCTTTCCTCCGTGGGCAAGCCAGCGGCCTGAGGTCGTCCTCTGTGACCCCAACACCGACTCCCACTTGAGGGCCCTATGTTATGGGCCCCCAGGTGATCCAAGGTGACCTCCCTAGTTTAAAGCAGCTGAGCAGCAGCTTTGATTCTGCTCAGCCCTGCTCACCCTGCTGGGGCACCTCACCTGTTCACAGCGGCTGCGGATTAGGACATGGACATATTCTTCAGGGTGGGAAGGGGTAGTGTTCTGATCACTGGGTCCCTAGGGTGAGTCATGTGACTTCTTCCAGTCTGTTTTACCAACTCAGAGATGGGTACAGTGATTCTTTCCACTCAGAGCTGCTGTCAGGTATAAAACAGGGTCCGTCTGTGGCACCCAGAAACCCTGAATGCTGGCTCCATCCCTCCTTGCTGTGTGAATTTTGACATATAGATGCCTCCGTAACTGTTACTTTGTCTGAACCTCAAAGCCACTCTGTTCCCCTGTTACAGATGGAGAACATGAGGCTTAAAGAAATGGATTCCCGGCCTCTGGGTTATGTGGCTTCTAAGAGGCAAGCCAGGACAGAAACCCAGGGTTCTTGGCATGAAACCCATGCTTACCCCTTCTGGTTCATTATCACCTCCAGAAACTGAAATAAGAAACTGCATTAAGGCCTCTGTCTATACAATGTCTTTGTGCCCATTGCCTTATCTGCACCTTTACTACGTATAGTGTCCCTAGCACTTGGCCCTGTCCCCAGCATGGCATGGGTGCTCTGAGTGATCATGCCCGACTGCCCCCAGTGCACAGTAGAGGAGATGATGGCCTGGTATGTCTCTGGGGAGAGTTCACAGGTTTCCACAGGATGTGCAGAAAGGGAAGACCCAGATTCAAAACAGCCCTAGTCCTGCCTAGGTCTTCCCAGAGACCAGCCCCATCATAGAGCCACTCATTACAGAAGTCACTAACCACCCTGGAGATCCCAAGGGTTTCAGGAGCTGTGTGCCCGAAAAGGAACCAAGACCAGCTGCACATTTTACCTTGTGCTTTTATGGGTGGCAGCCACCGTTGATGCCTGGATCTGCTTGAGGATCTCCAAATTGCCATAGAAGGCATCTGTTGAACGGGTCTGTCTAACTGGAGCTCACAAATCATCAAAGTAGGAAGAAAGTCATCTTTATGGTAAAGAAATTGGACTACCTTCAGGTTGGTTCTGAGTTTCCGCATGTTATCTTTAGAGGAGTAGGCCCAGTGAAGCTACCTCTTATTTAACTCAATGAGGTTTGAGTATTTTAATAATAGGAATTTTTGTTATCCACTGACCATGTAGTTAGGAAACACTATAGTACAGATGTGGGCGATCTCACATCACCCTGACCCGTGCTCCTTGGCTCCCTTTTCTACTGGCAAACACTGTACTAAATTGGTGTTTACTATTTCTGTGCCAGAGCTTATATTTTTATCACAGATATGTGTGTCTTGTTTTGCACATAGTTAAGTTTTAAATACATGGTGTCATACTATACATCTGCTAGAAGTTAGGCATTGCCATGAGACTCTCATGAGGGTACGTAAAGAAAAAATCAGGACATTTATTCAATTATTTCACCCTTTTAAATCTATTTTTTAGTTTTTTTTTTCTATGTATAAGATCTATTTGTATGGTGTGTTTGTAACTTTTCTAAGTTCTTAAGTACAGGTGTAGGTCATCTGACCTAGCCCTCCTCCCAAGGGGGCCATCTGTGGCCCAGCTGCGTCCACTCCAGGGACACTGTCCCAATGCTTGCTTTAGGCTGAGTCCTTGCTTCTGCTCCAGGGCTGGACTCTTCACCCACACGGAGACCCCACCCCAAGGCCTGCAGACAGAAAAGTTGAAAACAAATATACTACTTCTCAATAACTCTAAGTAGCTCTTGAATGCCTCGCATCGGGGTTTGCAACAACGGGGTATTCCAACGTGTCACGCCCTCCCAAGTACTGGTTGGCGTCTGTAAAGAGCCTCTGCTCCACGCGGGGCATATCCTGCTTTGTATCTCTATGTACTCATGGCTGCTTATGTGTTAAAACATGTTGAAGTCCATCCAGAGGGGTGCTTTATGCCCCGAAGGGCTGCCTTGCATCTGGACAGAGGGGTGCCGGTCGCACCTGGTCAGGGGAGCGCTTTACCTCGCTGTCACATGTGCAGCCGCTCCTGCCTTGGCACCTGAAGATCAGTCCTCTCACCGGGTTTGCACCGCTCTCCTTGGTGGGGAGTGGTGGCCGCAATCTTGGCTCCTGGGCCTCGGGAGCAGAGTTCACAGCACCCTGCAGTTCCTCCCCGTCCAGCCCCTGAGCCCACCTGCCGTGCAGCCCCCCAGGGCTGCTGTGCCCATACCTGCCTGCTGCCTGTCTGGTCAGTCCTGTGGGACTGTCTAAGGGTGAGGTCGGTGCGCTGACTGCAGAAGGAAGGTCCTGCTCTTGGTGTGGTCAGTTTCTTATAAGCGTAGATTTGTGTTTCTGCCGTTTTTGAATTTTATGGATTGTGCCTCGCTCCCTTTGTTTTTATTTTTCATTTGCCGTTTTTTGCAGGGCTGGGAATCTAAGCCAAGGCCTTGCACGTGCAAAGCACGTACCTGTCACTGAGCTATATCCACTATATCCCACTGCCCCTTCATTTTTATTTTGAGTATACACAATAACTGCATGATTCAAAAGTCAAATTTATTTAAAAAGGTGGGCAAGCGGAGGTTCATTCCGACCCCATTTCCATGGATCCATTGTACATGTAACCATCTTCATTTGTTTTTAGTGATTTTTCTGTGTTTCTTACAAAGGATGGAACAGTGCATGTGCCCATTTATGCTCTCCAGTTTGACTCAACAAATTTCCTGAAAATCATTTTCTTAACAGGTGCCAAGTTTATCCAGATCTTCTCCTGTGTGCGTGTGTTTGTGTGTTGCTCTGTGTCTTGGTTAATATTTAGTGATTATGGATTTTAAATTTTTATCATGGTACTGAGAATAAACTATTTTATGGTTCCTTAAATTTGAATTTTTATTACTGTTTGGGTATAGTCTCTTTTTGTTATTCATCTCGTATTCATGTTTTGCCTGTGAATTGCCTGCCTGTATCTCATGACCATTTTCTTCACATAGGTCATTTGTTTTATGTTTACTAATCAATAATGAGTAATTTCTATAATCAGTTTACACGTTCTCCATCACTGATAGGCGTCAGTCCCTCCTCCATCTGTTTTACTTTATCCCTACATCGCAGGCTTCTCTGATGTCGTCCCTAAAGACTACAGGGTGTTCCCTTCTGGATGAAAAAGTATCACTTGAGGACCAAGATGCAGCCCAGTAGCCCAGTGCAGAAGGCCACAAGAGAGAGGACTTTCAGGGTCCCCATGGCCCTGTCCTGGGTTCCGCGGTAACCTGAGAGGAATGCCACTCAGATGCTGTAGATACCAGCATGCTGAAGGCGGGGGGCCAGGCAGGTTCCTTGCCAAGAGAGCTCCAGTTCTGGTCCCCAGAACCAGCGGGCCAAATAGCCCAGGACACGATGGGAGGCTGACAAAACTCTGGCTGCACTAGACTATGATGTAAGCCAGGTGGGGACTGTGGTGTGGATCCTGTCGGGGAAGGGAGGAGAAATCCTCAGCCAGACCCCCCTCCCAGAAGATCGCCTGTGTGAAAGCAAAGGAGGACAGCACAGGGAGCTGTCCTAGGGCTTCCCACCTTCAGATCTTGCTTGCTGGCCTCGTAGCCTGGAAGACCATGACCACAGTGATGGTTTTGGCCAAAACAGAGGACATAGCCTCTGAACCCAGCTGCTAATTAGGTCTGTTGGAGGAGGCAGGTAGCCGGGGTAGGGCGGCTGATGCAGAGCCAGGGCAGAGGAAGCAGGGCGTGCGGAAGGTGAGAAGGGTGGCTCAGAGTCTGGTTGTCGGCTCTGAGCATGGCGGTGTTTCAGTGCCTGACAAACAACACCAGGACACAACTGCGAGGGCAGGACAGAGCCATTCGTGCCAGAGTCAGCCCAAGGGTTCATTGGGCTAAGAAGGACTCCTTTTGGATAGGCAGTATTCCCTCTTCCTTTTTGGATAGTGGCCTTCAGGCCACAGCCTGCATTGGGAACAGAAAGGGTGTCTTAGAAATAGGCACACTGGGTAAGAGCCCACTGCCCAGAGCCACCTCCACCACAGCCCTGCTTTGACTGCTCTCTTGGCTGTTTGGTTAAGAGAAAGCATCGTGTTTCAAGGAAAACAAACAGTTCACCAGCTGCACCAGTAATGCTGGGGACAAATCATCCTGGAAAAACCTCTATTGAAATGTATGAAATAACTGGATTTTTTCTCTCTGCCTCTGCCTGTGGACAAACACTTGGCTTTCAGATAGACAGATAGGCAAGCAGATCTAGATAGGTAGCTAGGCCAGTAGATTCACGCCCATCCTTGTAAACAGATGTATGAACTGACTAATGCAGAGGGAAAGCTTGAGAGGTCCTTGGTAGAATGACAGTTAACCCTGATGCTAGTGAGCACTGGCAGTTGCCACGTCACCTACCCACTCCTGGGGACTTCACACTGGTGTCATCTACTTATTCATTCTTTCATTTACTTTTCTACAAGTTTACATTGCAGCATGTTCCTGCCAGCTAAAGGAGCCTTCCTGGGCAGCCATGGTTTTTCCGGTCTCTACAGGGTGGCTACCCAGGGCCAGCTGTCCTCCAGAGGGACTTGCAGGCAGCCTATCTAAATCTTCTAAGTCTCTCTTGAGAGAGTGGCTTCTCCCCCATGTAATTCCAAGGCCTCATGCAGACATGACATGTTCACCTACACAGAGACCCAACCACGAGAATCCAGATTTGGAGGTAACAGATTGGAGGTGGCTAGACTGCACACAGACTGCACAGGCAGATTAAATCTCGGGGGCATGCTTCTCAGCCCCAGCCTTGGCCAAAAGGACAGATCTGTGTGCTCTCTACTCAGTCCTGGACCCTGACCCCCATCTGCAGAGAGGCAGGAACACAGTGTGCAACCCACCAGTTAGACGCTGGTGAGCTACTGCAGGGACAAGTGCAGTGGTGGCATCCGCTCAGGGCCTGTTCTGAGTGTAGGGCAAGGATGGTCTTGGCAACATGTTCAAGCCCCACCCCCAGGGCAGGCCGAGGACCACTCCGTGATGCCCAATAGTTCCTGCTTGGGTCAACCCCACTGGGGGAAGGAGGGCAAAGGAAGAAAGGGGATCTGTCTTTGAGGCACTGGGTCATCTCCCCAGGAGGTGGTTTTATTCCAGTGGCCCTTTAGCCAACCATGGACACCAAACCCACCAGCCCAGCCTGCAGCATCTTACTGGGCAAGATTACCAGTGGTCAAGGCCTCACAAAGAAAGTGAGAGTGAACCATCTGTCTGTGGCCTAAGCCAGTGGTACTCAGCAGGGGTAACTGTGCATTTCCAAGGGACATTTGGCACTGAAGCTTTTTATATTGTCATATTAGGTGAAGCTGCTCCTGGCACCCAGAGCCCAGAGATCTTAAACACCGTAATGTGCACAGGGAAAAAGAAAAAAAGACCCAGATTCAAAATCAATTCTGACCATTTCTAGCTGGCAACCTTGGGGGTATTACTTAAGTCCCTGTGCGTCAGTTTATACACCTGGAAAACGGAGATATTTGATGAAAAAACTCAGAAGAGGATTGAAAGAAGCAAGACCTTGAGGGCCATCTTAAATTTTTTTGTTGTTGTTCAGGGACACACAGCCCATCAGTTCTAGCATGCCGGTAGTTAATAAGAATAGTCAATGGTCAGCAATCAGAAGTGACACCCCTCGCCCCCTGGTTTTGTTCAAATGCAGAAACCACACCTGGAGATTAATGAGTAGAAATTTTAGCAGGCACCCTCAAGGCCTATGTCAAATGTAAAAGACCTGAGGCTCCCCAGTGGGAACTCCTCTAGCCAGCTCCTTTGACCCAGCAGGCAGGGAAATGGAAGGTAGAAGTGAACCCAAATAGGACTTATAGGAATGCTTGAAACTCAGGCTAAAGGACATAATAGTCTTGATACTTTTTCAATCCTTTTTAACATAGCTTTTGATCAGTGCTCAAACCCAAAACCTATATAGATCTGTAAGCCAGCACATCAAAATTGTGTCCTGCTTCCAGGGCCCTCCCACATCGCAGGGTTTCTCTCCTTACTTAAATCCTACTCTTACTCTGTTGGCTCTTCCCTTTCCTGATTGTCTGTGTATTTTATTCTTCAAGTCTGTGAGACAAGAACCAGGGAGGAAATTGGCCACGAGTTACTGGGGTTGCTGCAACACACTGCTGGCTTCATAGAGCAGGTGTTATGCCAGGTTCCTGGGACCCCACAGACCTCCAGGAGCCGAATCCGATGCAATCACACAAGAGTCTTTATTGCCAGCTCAAGCCTGGAATCACAACCGTTCCCGATGCAGCGGTCCCAGGGAGTGAGTCCCGGTCCTTTGTTCAGTGAGATTTTATAGGTTTTGGGGGGATACTGTATGCATCACAACATTACACAGCAAATCATTTCATACCGCTGGAAAATCAAACAACTACTCTTAACATTGATTAGCACATTCAATGGCAGGAACAAGATGGATAGGGGTGATTGGTTAGTACAAGAAGGGGATTCTTTTGAACTGATTGGTTTAGGTCACGAGGGGTGTACATGCTGAACTACATGGTCCCCAACTTGTTATCAATCACTGTAAACTACTGGGGGGTCACCTGGCATCACAGGTATTTTCCCTGTCTCATGCTGATTGGTGGTTGCTAGGGGGTTGCTATGGGTCCTCACCTAGCCTGACTGAGTCAGGGACACCTGGCGCCACAGACCTCTCCTGTTATTTACAGACAAACAACTCAGCAGGTTGGATATGTAATTAGGAGTGCTCTGTGGGTTTTTCCAAAGGACAAGGGTCACGCCCCCTTCCTTAGGACAGGCTTTAAGGTAGAAGCTGCTGTTATTCATTTATTCTTCAAAAAATGGAGTCACATCAGTTTCTCACAGGAAAATCCAGCTTTACTATCAGCAACCCTCACAAAGCTCCTGCTGAAGATCCCTCCTGCTGTGTGCAGCTGCTAACACTAACAGGGTATTTCAGTTGCAGAGATCAGCAGCTAGTGAAACTCCACTGGCCAACAGAAGTGAATATCCAGCATCTTAAAGCTCTGGTTTCAGTAGCAACACTAAAAGTCCCAAGAGTCATATATATTAGCTGCTCTTATTATCTTTTTTAAAATTATATTTTATTTTTTTAATATTTTTACTTTTTAATTATATTTTATTATCTTTTTATTATCACCACCAGGTTACACAAATGAGAAGCCAAAACTAGTCCCCCCGTATATAAATATATATAATTTTATATATATGTTGTAGTTGGATAGGATACCTTTATTTATTTTTATATGGTGCTGAGGATCAGACCCAGCGCCTCCCACACACTAGCAGGGAAGGCTGAGCCACAACCCCTGCCCCTCCCCGCATACATTGACTCTTAATACTGCTATGGAAATCAAGCCCAGCAAGAGACTAAGGGCTGGAGAACTCATGCTTAGTTACACAGAGGAGCTAGTGCTCTTAAGTTCTGGGCCTCAAGTTGAGGTTACATGGGGCTTTTATAGGAAACTTGACAATTTCCGTTAACCATTACAACATTGGTGGGTTTGAATTCTTGGCCTACATGACCAAAGACCACGCAGAGGGAATTTATGATAAGTGGTGTAGAAAAAAGACAGTTATCTGTCATCTGTGAGTGTTAGCCCAAAGTGGCCTTCACCACAGGCAGCAGTAATTCAAGGTAACTGAGTCTACCTCCTTAAGAGCTTTATTTCTAAGAAGTAAGTCTACCAGGTTATAGTTTAGATGGCAGTTAATTGGTCAAGCATTAAGTGATGTAGCCACATTCCTATAGAGCTCAAAAAGTCACAAAGTGTAAGAAACAAGACTGTTTGACAGGCACCTGTTCAATCTCTGGCTTTGAAAACCTGTCCCAGGGAAGTTCCTGCGCTGCATGGCCACCAGCCTCCTGGGAGTCATCCAGTGGATGGAGCTCTTGCCTGGTTTTGTGGCCGCCCTGGACTGCAGGTGTTGACCGCTGTGGCCTATATGCCCAGCCAAGCCAGTTTGAACCTGCACTACCTCAACCAGATCCTGAATGTCAAAAAGCAGAGTGTCTTATCTCATGCCTTTGAGGAACTCAGGATCATTGGGCAACCCATGCTCTCTAGACGAAACCGCCTACGAAAGACCAGCAGAGGAAACGCTGGACGCCTTGGCAGAGTTTTCTGAAGACCTTGCAGGCAAGCCCTGTACACTGGAGGACTATGTCTCTTTGGGAGTGGTGTCCTAACAGTTAAACTGGGTGGAGATCTAGGAACTTGTGTGACCAACAGGTAGACCCCAAACAAACTAATCTGGTTATCATCTCCTTCCACTGGACCCAAGCAGTGGACTGAGAAAACCCGGGTGTACTTCCACGATGGTGTGTCCCTCCACAACCCGCTGGCCGCAGAGCTAACTGAAGCCTTAAAAATAACTGGACTTACCATCCTTGGTCTATTCCAGAAAAGGCACTTAAATGGCTGCCTGCCCTCTCATAAAGACATTAACAGCTATCAGGCCAAGACCCCAGCTTCCTTCTGCAGCTGAGTGGGGGTTTTCTGTTTGTCTTCCATTCTTGCTTTTGAGGACAGCTCTGGAAAGAATGTGTCTGCCTGCAGGATTTGGTTTAATTTCTAGTTTATTTGGATTGTCTGATTTCCTGCTTCACGTGATACCCCTTATACCCGTACCTTAATAATGACTTTACAAAAAGAAAAATAAGGAAAAGTTCCCTGGGCGGGGGGTGGTGGTGGGGTGGGGTGGGGGGGTGGAGGAGAAAACCTGTCCGGGGACATTTACAATCTAATAGGTAGGGACCCATGGTTAATTTAGGTTCCCTAAAGAGAAGCTGTCAGAGGTGAGGGGGAAAAGACAACCCTTGCCTCAGGCATTGGTTCTTCATCATAATGTTCTTATAATTTCACGTAATAATCAGGTCTGGTTCCTCCAGCACCATACCTAGTTCCCAAAACTCACAGGGTCACGTGCCTGAGAATGCAAGCCCTGGGCTGTGCGCTCATCTGAACAACCACAAAAACTGCGTCTCAACACACCTGGTCGCAAAACGTGACTTTCCACGCATAAATCACGAAAACTGAGATCTAAAGAGACAGCCAATGAAGCATCTCAGGCTTTCTGTGTTGCAGCTGAAGAACTGAGTCCTGGTGCAAACGCAGGCAGACAAGTGCGGCCAGTGCCCCCGCAACACACGCACACTCTCCACCGGTGAGGACCCAAGCCAAAAGGGCCACACGTGACTCGATCTCTGTGGGGCGTGGAAGCTATCGCATAGCTCTGCGCTCGCGCAAAAACCGAATGGGTGCTGAGGAACCCGCGTCCAACAAAACCGGGACTTCTGCATGCGCGCGCAGCCACTCGTCACGCCAGCCCCACCGCCCGTCACCTCCCCCACCACGCCTGCCCCTCCCCGCTGCGCAGGCGCAGTTCACAGGAGCGCGGGCCCGGGGGCTTCTGGGAAGCATAGTCCGGGACCGCGCAGAGCAGCCTGGGCCTCCCCATCTGCGAGGGCGCGGTCTTGTCTCCTTGGCCCTCTCTCAGTCCGCTCTTGCCACACTGGACAGATGGGAATTCGCGCGGCTGGAGCCTCCTTAGCCCCGCGTCCTGGGCGAGGCCCTCCACAGTCGTGCCGCCCGGAGGCTTCTGAGAGTTACAGGCCGACAGGTCCGTGAGTAAAGCCGCCTCGAAGCCCACCAGCCAGGGGCGCGGCCTGAGGACGCCGGCCGGACGGCGAGCGGAGAGATGGCTTGGCGAGCACATCAGGGCGGGGCCTCAGCCCAGAGGCGCGTGCACGCGGCTTCCCGCCGGGTGAGGAGCGGGTTGGCTGGCGGCTTGGGCTCCGTTCACGTGAGCGCGCTGGCGTGGCTTCACGCTGAGGGGCGGGGCCGCGGGAGGCGTCGGGCGGAGGCCGTGGGTGGGGGCGGGCCTTCCCGCTCGGGGAAGCCCTGGGGGCGGGGCCGTGCGGGCCGGGGTCCCGGAGGCGATGCGCATGCGCGGGGGTTATTGCGCAGTTGTGGCGGTGGGCGCCACCAGGACGCTGGTGTGGAAGTGTCTGAGAGCTAGTGCCTCGGGTGATGGGCCTGGGACTGCGCCCGATTCTGCGACAGCGAGGTGCGTTGGGTCTAGGGTCACAGGATGATGCCACATCAAAGGTTGGTGGGTGCGAGATTCTCTGACCCGGGGTGATGGGCCCAGGATCGCTGGATTCTGCAGCAGTGCTGGGTGATGGGCCTGCGTGCTTTTCTGTTGCTCTGGTGTGTACACTTGATAATCTGATGTGGCTGTTTATCAAGTCCATGAGACCCCGCTGAGGACTGTCAGTGGTTTTACAAGTATGTGGCAGTGTGACTAGGTTTCTACCAGATCTTACTTAAAACTGTGGAATTGGAGGTCTTCCAGAGAATTGCACGACTGTGCAGTTGAGTTGGGCTACACTTGTAAACTGAGGCAGGAGCTAGTGTTTTGGTGCTCTTTCTGGCCCTTTGGAGTGGCCTAACAGGCTAGTCTCAGCCATCAGCAAGCATACTTCCCCCTGCATACCTGAAATTCTGAATTACATATTTTTTTTTCAGCGTCAAGCCACCGACAAAGCAAAAAGAAGTCCATTTGGGGGTTTCCTGAGTTGGAAGGAAACAATGGAAGGTTGTTATACTCGTTTCCTGTGGCTGCTGTAAAAAGTTGCCAATGGCTTCAAACTATACATGTAAGTATTCAATGTCTACTAATTGATCTTAGCTTTATTTGTTGCTGTTACTTTTTGCTACTGTTGTGTTCTACAGAGAGGAGTAAAGAGTTTGTTCCTCCTCTGATCTTCTCCAGGGGACAAGTTAGAGGGCTGTGGCCAGCAGAACTGTTTCTCTGTGATATGGTTTCAGCATAAAATGATTGAATTCTGCCTCTGGTTCAGCACCCAGAGGGTGGTTGGGCAGTTTCACTGGGTGTGTTTCTCAGGCCTTGGAAGCATGAACAGGAAATGCTCTGACTGGTGGCTTAGGTCAGAGGTAGAGCACTTGTCTAGCATGTGTGAGGCTCCCAACACCAGAAAAGTACAAAATCAGTAAGTGATCTGAAGAAAAAAGAGTGATGTTGGAACATAGGTTCTGTGGTTTGGAAGAGTACTGTCCTTTATAGGTGTAATAGAAGCATGTACAATGTAAACATTCCAGTAGCCTTGTTGAAAACAAGTGAAAAGAAGCAAACATGCCGTTAAAGTTCATTTTAATGACACGTTTTATTTAAGTCACTGTATCCCACACATTACCATTTAACCTGTAACAAATAGAAAAAAGTATGTGAAGTATTTCATATTCTTTTTTCATACTAATAAGTCTGTTTATTTCATAAAATTGACTGTTGGAAAAATAGAGCGATACACCAGATTGTTCTAAAAATGCTTTAAAGCTTATGGTAACTGGATTATCAGTTTTTCATTTTAATTTCATAATAGATTTTTATCTAGAGATTTTTGAATTTACTATTCAGTTGTTTCAGTAATGAATTAATTGGAATTCAAATATAGTTAATGCCTCGGTTGCATTGACCTTATTTCCATTGCTAATCATTTGTGGCTTGTGGCATTTATACTGGATGGCATACGTGTCGCTCACTTAGGCCTGACTCCTTTAGACTGGAGGGGGTATTTTGTGTTTTTCTCACTGTGATGCTGGAAGTTGAGCCTAGGGCCTTGTGCATGCCAGTCAAGCTCTACCGCTGAGCTACATCCTCAACTCAAGGAGGTGGTTTGACCATCTCCCCTGCATTCCTCCTACCCTAGTCCACACTGTTGTTCCCCCGCATAATGTTGTCCACCCTCCCCCATTGTATCACTATCTAACCAACTTCTGCTTCATCTCTTGCTTCCCTCATCCCCCAAACAAATTTATGGCCACCCCCCAACATTTTGTTAAATGTAAAGTTAGATTTTGTCGCTCCCTGCTCAGCCCCTCCCTTCTCTCCACTAATGGTATCTAGCACTTAGGATCAAATCCAAACTGCTCACCACCTTCTTGATGTTTCCCTCCTGCCCTCCTACCTCACTCTGCTTCAATATATGACCTCACTTCCTTATTCACCAAGCCAGGCCTGCTGTGTGGCCTTTACACCTGCTGTACATCTGCCCAGAAGCTCTCCTCTGTGACTTGGTAGCTCACATTCTTTCTGCATTCAGACCTCAGCTCACTGTCACCTTCTAGGAGAAGCCTTCCCTGACCACCACATCATTCTCTATTTCCGTACACTGGCCCTCTTCCCTTCATAGCAGTGACCTTGGCTGTCATTGTGCTCCATGTGGGTTGCTTTTCTCTGTTGCAAGTACAGGGGCATGGGAGCAGGTACTGTTTGTCCTAGCTTGTTGCTCTCCCCAGTGCCAGGGACAGTGCCTGGTACCTTTAGATGCTTAATACATGCGTGTCAAGTGGAAAATGAGATAATAGCACATTCCTCATTTGCCTCCCGATCAGGAGCCTGCCATGATCCTAAAAGTGGGCACTGTTGGCCATGGCCAACAGTCCCTCCCCTTGCCTGACTTTGGGAGAGGGCAGGCTTGCTGCAGATACCATGGCATCTGTGCAAACACTTGTATTTGCACGTCATGTCCAGGTGAGGGTCCAGGGGACTCTGGGACCACTCAAAAGGTCCACTTGACCCCATGACCTCTCTTCTCCCCAGCACTGCCTTCCCAGCACTCCGCCTCTCTCTGAACGTGGAGCCTGAAGGTAAGGGAAAGGATGCCTGCTGCACGGCGGAAATCCAAATCCAAGGTAAGTGGCAGTTCCTCTTTTCAGGAATAGTCCATTCTGTTTCGTAAGGTGTAGCCATTTGCTTTCCTTCCAGAGACTTCCTGCCTGTAGGAGACTCCTCATCTGTCCCTGGTGTTCTCCCAGTGATATTGGAGAATGAGAGGTGAGAGGCCCAGGAAGCGCCCAGGGCCCTGTGCCCATTCCTCAGTAGGCCCATGACTGACGGTTCAGCATCCCCAGGGGCTCTGCAGTGCTGGCAGAGTGCCTTCTCCTGAGGGGAGGACAAGAACCTGTGGTTTCTCTGGGTGGGGACAAGTGCCCACGTGAGACCTGCGGAGGCAGAGAAGATTCAACATGTGCTTCATATTCGTCCCATTGGTGGCTTTGTTTCTCCTTGTAAAACCCATATTAGCACACAGTAGAGTTCTCCAGCAAAGATCCAAGTCTGAGAGGAACCTGTGGGTGCTTTGCAGGCAGGGCCACACGGTGTACTAGCCTCCTGTGGTCAGCACTCCTCACCGTTGGACATTGGAACAGTCTTCAGGACGAGTGTGGAGCAGTTTTCTAAAACAAGCACATTTCTCTCTGTGTTGGGGACATTCATTCTTTCCTGCTTTCGTGACAAATTCAAACTTGGCCTCTCAGCATGTGTTTCTTATTGTGCAGTCTCATGGGTCAGGGTCCAGGCACAACATGGCTTAGTGGGGTTCTCTGCTTGGGTCTTCTAGAGCTGAGGTCAAGGTGTCAGCTGTATTCTGACATATGTATTCTGATATTCATGATGTTCTCTTGGCCCCCCTTTTCCATCTTTAAGCCAGCAATAACCAACAGCCAAGCCAGACTCCCTGTGTTAAGTGGTTAGTGTACCTGCAAGGAACTTTTTGTCATACATAACTTATTCACATGTTCTCTAACAGAGTCTGTGCTTAGGAGCTTGAATGGGGAGCCAAACTGCCAGGTCCTCCTGTTAAGTCAGCTGCCTTGCTGTGTGGCCTCAGATCCTTCACCTGCATAGTTACTGTGGTCCCGGGGGCAGGACCAGGACCTGTGGTTCACAGGAGCACTAGTGAGCCAGTTTAGGCAGGTGCTAAAGATGCCTTTCTTCGTGAATTCCCAGCATGTCTGAGTTGGTCCACTTTTTATTCAACATAATATTTTTTGGTTTATTTGGGTTTTTTCATACTGGAGATTGAATCCAGGGGCACTCTGCCACTGAACTACACCTCTGGTCCTTTTTATTTGATTTTAATTTTTAATTTGTTTGGGTACTGGGAATTGAACTCAGGGACACTCAACTACTGAGCCACATCTCTGTCCCTGTTGTGTATTTTATTTAGAGACAGGGTCTCACTAGCACCTTACTGTTGCTGAGGCTGGCTTTGAACTCTAGATCCTCTTGCCTCATCCTCCTGAGCCACTGGGATTACAGGTGTGTGCCTCCGTGCCCGGCTTTATTTTTTAAGTCAGGGTCTTGTTGAATTTGCCAGGCTGGCCTTGGACATGTGATCCTCCTGCCTTATCTTCTGGGATCGTAGGTGTGTGCCACCACACCTGGCATACTCTTTTAATAGTAGTTATATTAGATTGCACTGCATTTTATTTAATTTATGTAAAACACTTGCACCCTTTAGCCTCAGAACCCCCAGTGCTCCCAGCATGATTCCTGGTACCATGTGTTATCTGTGTTGGGATGAGGCTACCATTTTCTCCAGCTTTGTGGAAGCACAAGTTCATGGTGAATGGACATTCGATTTTTCATTTCAGGCACCAGTGACTTTTGGGGACTTGGCTATCTACTTCTCCCAGGAGGAGTGGGAATGGCTAAGCCCCATTCAGAAGGATTTGTATGAAGATGTCATGTTGGAAAACTACACGAACCTGGTCTCACTGGGTAAGGCCCTTCTCTCCATAATCCAGAACAAGCCTCTTAAGGGACATTTGTCAATTAGGGTCTAGTTAGCGAAATGGATGCTAATCCAGTTGTGGTACTTATTTGTTTGTGTTGGTTTTTTTCTTTTCTTTTTATTTTTTAACAGGTTTATTATATCATTCACTTAAAATATAGTTTGTCTATATGAACTACATAATTGAGTGTTTTTGTTGTATTAACAGAGTTGTACAGCCATCACAACCAATTTTTTTTTTCTTTCTCTCATTTCTTTATCTGTCTATCTATCTATCTATCTAGCTATTTATTCATTCATTGGTACTGGGGATTGAGCCCAGGGGCACTTAATTACTGAACTACATCCCCAGACTTTTTTTTTTTTTGCTAGTGGGGATTGAAGTCAGGGACACCTAACCACTGAGCCACATCCCCAGCCCTATTTTGTATTTTACTTAGAGACAGGGTCTCACTGAGTTGCTTAGTGCTTCACCATTGCTGAGGCTGGCTTTGAACTTGCAATCCTCCTGCCTTAGCCTCCCGAGCTACTTGGATTACAGGTGTGCACCACTGCACCTGGCATTTTTTTGTTTTGTTTTGTTTTAAAATTTTTTTGTAGTAGTAGATGGATAGAATGCCTTTATTTTATTCGTTTCATTTTTATGTGGTGCTAAGGATCGAACCCAGTGCCTCATACATGGAAGGCAAGTGCTTTGCCTTTTTTTTTTTTGGAGACAGGGTCTTGCTAATTTGCTTAGTGCCTCACTAAGTTGCTGATGCTTCCCATCCTCCTTCCTCACCTTCCTGAACTACTGGGATTACAGGCATATGCCACCTGCCTGGCCACACAGTGAATTTTAGAATGTTTTCATTGCCCCCCGAAGAAAACCAATACCCATTAGAATCACTCTTCTTTCCCTGCTCACCTGATTTACCAGGTTAGATGACTGCCACTCTTCCTCCTATCTCTATGAACTTGCCTGTTCTGGGGCTTGCATACAAATGGAATCTAAAGTATGTAGTCTCTTTGACTTAGCATAGTTTTTGAGGTGCGTCTATATTATAGCATGTATCAGAACCCCATTCCTGTTCATTGCCACGTAGTGTTTCATTGTGTGGATAGACCACATCTCGTTCGTTCGTTCACTCATGAGCTCCTGGGTGTTTGGGTCATTTCCACCCTGCTGTGAAACATTCATATGCTGTGAACATTCATATGCAAGCACAGGGGTTCATATTCTGAGGAGAAGGGGAGTTGCACTGCCTGTTTGGTTTTTACTTCTGAGGGAGCCAGAGGCGGCTAGTTCTGGGAGTGCAGGGACAAAAAGAAAACCAGAGATGGAAGTCAGCAGAGCCCCTTTGGTGGACACTGAGTGGAAGCAGCTGCTAAAGTCCAACCCTAGTGTGACAAAGCCGAGCATAGAAGGGTAGAGCTTGGAGCTGAGAGACAGTAGCCTACTAACCCGTCTTTGAGCATCTGACCTCCTTGTTCAGGAAAATAATTGGTTTTGTGGAGTTAGAATGGAGCACTCTATTGGCTATAACTGAGTGTGCATCCTCCTGGTATAAGACTTTAAAAACCAAACAATTTCTCCAACTGTCACTCACCACTCAGCACAGAACAGTCTGATGCCCCACGTGTTTGGAGTTTTCACCACACACCCCGCGATTCTCATGCCTGGCTGACAGTCCAGCTCTGGCACTACCTGGAGATGCCTCAAACCCACAGCCTGGGGGCTTCATCTCATAAGACTGCCTCATCTGGCAACTCAGGCCTCTGGGATTTCTGACCAACCCAACTGTAAATTTGGGGTTCCCGTGAGTCCCCCCCTCAGGTTTTACCCCAGAACTCAAGAAAGCACATTACTGAGGCTTTACCAGTTAAATATCAAGATATGTCAGGATGCAGATGAAGAGCAGGTGAAGAGATGCAGGGGGCAAGGTGAGGGGAAGAGGTGTGGAGCTTCTGCTCCCTCTCTGGTGGTCCACCTCCACAGGTAAGCAACAGGAAGCTCTCCCAACCTGTCTTTTTGGGCCTCGTCGAGGCTTCATATGTGGTCCTGATTGATGAGCTCATTGGCCATCAGTGATCTCTGTCCAGCCCCTGTCCTTCTCCAGAGTTCTGGGGTGAGATGAAAGTCCCATCCCTCTGATCACATACTGGGATCCTCTGACCCTTGTGGAGGCTCCCAGGAGTATGGCCACCAGTTATTTTCTAGGGTTGAGGGTTTATGTGTCTTACAAGTCACAGTATCACAGTGCCCATTCTCCAGCTGCCCTCCGTGTCCTGTGTGCCCCACTGGGCTGGTACACCCTCACCCCATTGACACAGGGCTTGGCTCTGACTGTGGTGCCGACAGTGAGGTCAGTTCCATGCTTGTCCTATGTGCAGGTCTTTCCTCTCGAAGGCCAAATGTCATTGCCTTACTGGAGAAAGGGAAAGCACCCTGGATGGTGGAGCCTCCAAGACGACGCCAGGGCCCAGGTGAGTGACCAAGGACAGGGCCTACTTCTTACAGTTCAAGCTACTGTACCAGATGCTGGGTGGTTCATGAACAACAAAAACTCATCTCTCACAGTTGGAAGTTCAAAATGAAGGCACTGGCAGGTGGTGCCTGGGGAAGGCCTGCTTCCTGGTCATACACGACCGCCTTCTGTGTCCTCTGCAGCTGGAGCAGAGAGGAAGCTTTCTGCTTTCTCTTTTAGTAGGACTCCACCTGATTACCTCCCAGAGGTGCCACCTCCGGATGACGTCCCCTTGGGGGAGAGGATTTAGACAGACAAGTCTGGGGCAGACCTGCGTTTGGTCTGCTGTCGGCATTTGCTCTGCTGTCATGTAGGCACATTCTGCATGAGAGCCAGGCAGTCCTGAGGGGCAAGCTCTTGAAGTCCCTGGAGTCCACTTCACATGTCCATACCCAGGCCTGTGCAGAGAGGCCAGCCCAGATTCCTCCTTGGCTTCTCCTCAGTCATCGAGTTTCTCCTTGGACGTGGGACACCTGTGCCAGGAGTAGGGATCAGCAGGGTGGTGTAAGCCAGGCGAAGAGGCCACCCGCTGAGGCATGGAGCTTTGGAGACTTCTGGTTTCTTAGGGTATGAATTAAAAGAAGCCAGATGGCAGCACAGGGAACAGTAGGGCTCATGTTTTGACATTAAAAGAAGAAATTTCCTTTATCAAAATACTGTTTTTTAAATTACATAAAGTTCAGAGAAAGGAAAAGATGAAAAAAACAGCTACATGTAGTTATTGGTAACTATACTTATTTTTTGAAAATTATCATTGTCATAAAATTCATATATTTCTGCTGTTTTCACAAGTTTTAGTTGAAATATTCATTTCTATTCATTCCATTTTCTATTTAGATTCTAATTTCACATTAATGTCAACGTGAGTGTGTGATGTGTGTATGTGTGTGCACACGCTATGTGCACTTTTGCCCTTTTTTGCTGTAGGACTGAGTCACAGGAACGGGATTGCTGGGTCAAAGGGTAGGATCACTTTTCAGACTAAATATTTCTGAATTGTGTTATAGATTTGTCAGCTTCCTAGCCCCCAGTAAAAACTCTGGGCACTAACTCTAGGTATTTTTCTTGTGGACATCATTTCCTGTGTTTGGTCGGCCGTAGTTTATTGCTTGTGAATCCATAGGAAGCTTGTGCTTCATTTCCACTGGACCTTGCCCCATTAACCCACTCCCTTTGCTGATTCTGCTCTGTACTCTTTCACTGTAATGGATCCCAGCCGTTGGTCTAACAGATCAGCACCATGGACAGAAACAAAGCACAGTGTCATTTTGATTTTTCATACTCACAATACTGGATATTCTCATTAAAAACTTTTCTCGGCTGAGGTTGTGGCTCAGCGGTAGAGCACTCGCTTAGCACGTGTAAGGCCCTGGGTTCGATCCTCAGCACATAAAAATAAATAAATAAACGTATTGTGTCCAACTACAACTAAAAAATAAATATTAAAAAAAACCCCACCTGTTCTCTTGGCTTATGAAGAACTTACTGTGTGCAGGTCCTAGGCAAAGGGCCATAGTCCCCGCAACATTTGTAGGTCCCTCTGCATTCCTGGGCAACAGATGAGGATTTGAGTCTTGAGTTAAATAATTTGTCCAGGGTCTCTCATCGGGCAGACAGTGGGGCAAGGCCTGGAGCTCTGGCAGTGTTTCTTGACCCCCATATAGAGCTGCTCAATATCCACACTCTCCTACCCCGTAGACCATACTGTTTTTCTTATGTACTTGCTGGCATTTGTTTTCTGATTAACTTATTCTCTTGTAAATTGTCTCCTCATGATCTCTTTCTTTTTTTTCCTTTTTTTGTAGTTGTAGGTGGACAGTGTGTCTTTATTTTGTTTGTTTTTATGTGGTGCCTCACATATGCTAGGCAAGTGCTCTGCCTCTGAGCTATAGCCCCAGCCCCTGATCTGTGTCCTTCTTATAGTGATTTTATGGTTCTTGCAAAGAATGTCAGCTTGTATAGGGAGCTTTATTATTAAAAATACATTAACCATTATATTTTACTGTTACTTTTATAGAGCTTTATGGTTATTCATAGTAGTCGGGTTCATCCAGTTAGCTCATACATCATGGAAATTGATTTCAGTTCATGCTACAGCCCTTCTCTCCCCCTTTCCCTCCAGCCCTCCCTCCCCTCTCCCCTTCTCCCTCTTCTTTTCTACTAGACTTCCTTTCACTTGTCCTTTAATTTGTATTTGATTGGTTCTTTATGTAATCTTATCTTCTCCCTTTCTTTATTTTACTTCTGCTTCCACATATGAGAGAAAACA
Source organism: Marmota flaviventris (assembly GCF_047511675.1). Taxonomy (NCBI): domain Eukaryota; kingdom Metazoa; phylum Chordata; class Mammalia; order Rodentia; family Sciuridae; genus Marmota; species Marmota flaviventris. The sequence goes on along the minus strand of NC_092515.1, from coordinate 1,600,563 downwards.
TTTGACCTTTGAGTCTCTGAGTTTGGCTAATTTCACTTAGCATGATAGTCTCCAGTTCCACTCATTTCCCAGCAAATTCCACTCTTTTTTTTTTTTTTTTCATAATTCTTTTTAATGGCTGAGTAGAACTCCGTGTGTGTGTGTGTGTGTGTGTGTGTGATCACAAATTCTGAATCCATTCATCTGTTGATGGGCATCTGGGTTGATTTCATAGTTTAGCTCTTGTGAATTGTGCTGCTATAAACATTGATGTGGCTGTGTTGTTTTAGTATGCTCATTTTAGATATTTTAGGGAAACACCAAGGAGTGGGATAGCTGGGTCATCTGGTGCTGCCATCCCTAGTTTTTTTTTAAACAAATCTACAAACTGCTTTCCAGAGTAGTTGGACTAAGCAGCAGTCCCAACAATGTACAAGTCTTCCTTTGTCCCCACAGCCTCTCCAGCATTTATTGTATGTCTTCTTGATCATTGACATTCTGACTGGAGTGAGATGAAATCTTAGTGTAGTTTTGATTTACATTTCCCTAATTGCTAGAGGTATTGAACATGTTTTTTGTGTATTTACTGGCATTTTGTGTTTCTTATTTTGAGAAGTTTCTGTTTGGTTCTTTTGCCTATTTGTTGATTGGGTTGTTTGGGTATTTTTGGTGTTAAGTTTTTTGAGTTCTTTGTGTATTTTGGATATTTAATCTCCTATTGGAGGAGTAGCAGGCCAAGATTTTCTCCCATTTGCAAGCTCTCTCATCATGCTCTTAATTCTTTCCTTAGCTGTGCAGAAGCTTTTTATTTTGAGAGTATCCCACTTATTTTTTTTTCTTAATATTTTTTAGTTGTCAGTGGTCTTTTATTATATGTGGTGCTGAGGATCCAACCCAGGGCCTCCACAGGCCAGGCAAGTGCTCTACCACTGAGCCACAACCCCAGTCCGATAGTATCCCACTTACTGATTGTTGGTTTTGTTTCTTGTGTTTTGGGCCTTGTTCAGGAAGTCTGTGCCAGCACCTACACGATGGAGGGCAGACCCTGTGTTTTCCTCAAGCAGTTGTATAGGTGTCCAAAAGCTCCCTGTGGTTACCATGCTCTGTCCCTCCCAATTCACAGCAAATCATTACTTATACTCAACCATATGTGGAAACTGTCACAAAATTTGCAAGATTTAAAACAACAAGAAAAAAGAAAAAATAACTCTCCACAAAGTATGTAAACTGAAACACCATGCTTTGAGAGAATTATCTTAGAAAAGAAAAAATGGTTATAACAGTTTTACTTACCTTTTAACTTATGCTGGATCTCCAATTTTCCTAGCCTTATATTTAAAATGTAAGTTTCAGGACCTACAAGATTTACTAGGCTTATGAAAAACCAGTTAAGACAAAAGGAAAAAAGTGTCTCTTTTAAATCCAAGCTGCTTGGCTGGCTATCTTATCTGTTTTCAGCCAGCTTTCTTAACTAGTTCCTCCCTAATGTTACAACACGGAAAGTAAAAGTAGAAACATTCTAAATGTACAAGCTTTCTTTTTGAAAATGGTGAAACACTACATGAGAATCCACTCTGCCACCTTCCTTGCCTCTGCACCTTGTCTCTGTCTCCTCTTTTATTATTATTCTTTTCATACAGATTCTAGTGTAATTCCTAAGTGTCTGATCCATTTTTAGTTGCATTTTGTGCAGGTGAAAGATAGAGGTCTAATTTCATTTTTCTATATATAGCAGTCCAGTTTTCCCAGCACCATTTGATAAAAGGCTATCTTTTCTCCAAGATGTGTTTTAACACTTTTTCAATATCAGACAGCTGTAGGTTTGTGGGTCTGTCTGCCTCTTCTGTGCTGTTCCACTGATCTTCCCGACTGTCTTGTGTAGTACATGCTGTTTTTGTCATTGCAACTCTGTAGTATGATTTAGATCACATGTTACGATGCCTTCTACTTCTGCTTCTTCTGTGATGTCATCCTCTACTTTTCTACTTCTGCTTTTCTTGCTTAGTATTACTTTGGATATTCTGAGTCTCTTATTCTCCCAAATGGATTTAAGAAATTTTTCCTTTCTAATTCTGTGAGGAATATCATTGGTATTTTTATGGGGATTGCATTGGATCTGTATATTGCTTTTGATAATATGGCTGTTTTGACAATATTAATTCTGCCTATCCAAAAACATGGGATGTTTTTCCATCTTCTAAGGTCTTCAATTTGTTTCTTCAGTGTTCTATAATTTTCATTTTCATTGTAGAGCTCTTTTACCTCCTTGGTTAGGTTAATTCCCAAGTTGTGGTGGTTTTTTTTTGGGGGGGGGAGGGGGTGTGGATCCTGTACATATGGGATCATATCACCAGCAAACAGAGATAGTTTGACTTCTTTTCCTGTTTGCATCCCTTTGATTTCCTTTCCTTGCCTGATTGCTCTGGCTAAGGTTTTGAGGACTATATAGAATAGGAGTGATGAGAGTGGACAGCCTTGTTTTGTTCCTGAATTTAGTGTAAATAGTTTTAGTTTTTTTTCCATTTAGTATGATGTGGGCTTTGGGTTTGTCATAAGGCCCTTATGATGTTGAGGTAAGTTTCTTCGAGCTGTAGCTTCTCCAGCATTTTTAACATGGATTTTATCAAAGGACTTTTCTGCATCTACTGAGATGATCATGTGATTTGAATTCTGTTTCAGTGATGGATCACATTCATTGATTTGTGTGATTTCTATATCTTTATGGTTCAATTTGGGCAGGTTATATGTGTCTAGAAATTTGTCCCTGTCTTGCAGATTTTCCAGTGTATTGGAGTGTAAATTTTCAGAATAGGATCTGATAATCATCTAAATTTCAGAGGGGTCTGTGTTGATATTTCTTCTTTTATCTCCAATCTGTCTTTTTAAAGAACCAACTCTATGTTATATTTATCCTGTATATTGTTTTCTTATTTTTAATTTCATTGATTTCAATAATTTTTGATCATAATTATTTTCTGCCTTCTACTGGTTTGGGGGGTTAGTTTGTTGTTCTTTTTCTAAGGCCTTGAGGTGGGAGCATCAGCTAATTTATTTGGGATCTCTAATATTTTATTATAGGCTGAGAAGGTAAATTTAGCTGTTTTGGGGTGGAATATTCAATAGATGTCCTTTGGGTCCCTTTAATTTATCTTTGTTGATTTGTTGTTGTTTTGATGACCTATCTATTGGTGATAAGGTATTGAAATCCTCCAGTATAATTGTGTTGTGGTCTGTGTAGGACTTAATGTCATGGAGTAATTTTTCCATGTAAGGGTGCATTGACAGATGTTTACAATGGTTATATCTTGTCGAATTATTTCCTTTAGTAGGATGGAATGGCCTTCTTTGTGTCTTCTGATTAATTTTTGCTTGAAATGTACTTTGTCAGATATGAGAATAACTACTCCTGCTTGTTTTCTTGGACCATGTGCCTGGAATATTTTTTGCAATCCTTTTCTCTTCAGCGGGTGTGTGTCTTTGCCTATAATACGGGTCTCTTTTAAACAGCGTATAATTGGATTTTGTTTTTTTAATCCATTCTATTAATCTGTGTCTTTTCACTGGGGAGTTGAGACCATTAGCATTCAGTGTTAGTGTGGATATGTGTTTGTGGTTTCCTGCCATTTTAAATTTTTTTTTGCTGTATTTTAGCCATTCTTGATTCTCACTTAGTGGCTTTTTATTCTATTGTTTGTCCTCTGTTTGAGGGCTTTGGAAATTATCTTTTAGTTCCTCTGTGTGAAGTTTATCTTTGGATGTTCTTTGTAGTGCTGGTTTGGTATTCATGAATTGTTTTAGTTTATTCTTATTGTGGCATGTTTTAATTTCCCCCTTAAAATTGAAACTGAGTTTTGCTGGGTATAGTAACCTTGGCTGGCAGGTCTTTTCTTTTAGAGTTTGGAGCAGCTCATTCCAAGCCCTCCTTTATTTTAGGGTATGAGCAGAGAAGTCAGAAATGGATCTTATTGATTTGCCTCTAAATGTGACCTGATATTTCTCTCTGCAGCTTTTAATATTCTTTCCTTGTTTTCCATTTTAGGGATTTTGATTATATGTCTCCACAAACTTCTCATTTGGCTGGGTCTATTTGGGGTCCTGTAAGCCTCCTGTTTGTGGTTGTCTATCTTGTTTCTGATATGTGATTGGTTTTCTATAACTATCTCATTGAAAATGTTCTCTGTGCCTCTAGTTTGTATCTCCATGTTCTTTTCTATCCCAGTGATTCTCAGGTTTAGTCTCTTAAAGTTGTCCCAGTTTTCTGGTCATATTCTGTTCATTTTTTTCTTTATCATTTTTGGACTCAAGATCATATACCCTGTCCTCAGTGGCTAAAGTTCTATGTTCAAGGGCTGAGGTTCTGTTTTCTACGCCATCTGTTAGTGATGCCTTCAAATGAGATTATAATTTGATTGATTTTGTGTTTAATTTCTGAGAGGTCTGCATGGTTTCTTTGCACTATCTCTATTTCTGTATTAAACATTTCCCTGTAATTGTTCTCTTAATTTCTTCCTTAGATCTTCTTTTAGTTCATTGAACATTTTAATAATTAGTTTTTAATAGTCTTCCTCTGGGTTTTCATCTGCCTCACTGTCAGTGAGATCCTTTGTTGGGGGGATGTTGGATTTTGGGGGGACATTTGTTTGTCTGATTTCTCATGTTTTCAGAGGTCTTGGTCTTGTGCATCAATTTAAATGCATTCCTCTACCTCTTTTTTTGCGTGTGTCCTTTTGTGTGTAGTATCTTATTTGTTCTGGGGCTTCTTCCTGTTTTTTGATGTATGAGTAGATGCCAAGGGGTGGGACCTGAGTTCCCTCTCTGGTTCTTCCTCCTTGAGTTTTATTGTTGGTTTGGGCCTTTTGTCTCTTCATTTCTTGAGTTGGTGTAGTGTCAGGGAATGTTTAGCAGCAATGTCTCCTCACAATATGGGAGAAAAAATAAACAATAGTTACAACTATTAGAAACAACAGATAGTAAGCAGTGTTAAATACCCAGTTCCTATTATGAGTCTTAAACATTAATTGCCACCAATGAACAGGATTGGTGGGTTCAGCAGTTGTCAGCAGTGAAAACAATAACCATGAACGCTAGCCACAGCTTTAAAGGAAACAGCAGGTGTGAGCTATTTCACCATAGTGGCAGTGATTGTTTTAGCTTTAATGGTGGGGGCAGGGGTATATAAACTATTTAGTTCTGAATGATGTAGAAATGCAGTTAACTGGGGTGGAAAGGAAATGTGTTAGCACATTAGAGAAGACTTCACAATTTCAGAAAATGAACAGAGAAAATTCAGAATAGCATAGCAGGTGATATTATGTAGTGGGAGTGGAGAAAATCAAAGCCTGTATTGGGAGAGAGAATGTTAGAATTTGGTGAATAGCAAAAGATAAGATATAAGAGAAATAAACTGAATAGACTGAATATTTTACTTTGATTTTGTATTATTTTCATGTGTTTATTTCTCTTATATCTTGTGAAGTCTTCTCTAATGTGCTAATAAGTAACACTGCTTACTATAGAACCCTCACAAGACAAAAGCTAGAAAAAGATAATTACATTTTTAAAATGCTGAATATGAGAGAAAACATGACAAATAACTGTAATCTATCTGTCCCTGAAAGAGGACAGCAGAATTCACCCGCTCATAGACACACAAATTCACACACGGGAGGAATAATAAAAAAATAATTTAAAAAAATACATGTGTATTTTAAAAAAAGAAAGAAAAATATCCAGTGTCTTAGTTGTAGACCAAAGTGACCTCCACCGAAATGGTCAAAATATTTGACCAGCATGGGTGGTCAGTGTCTGTTCAGTAGTCTTTCTCGTCCATTTTTCCTGAGTCAAGTACTGGTAGAACGGATGCAGGACCTTAACCCACGCTGTGGCTCTCTGAGCTGCCTGTGCACCTAGGATTGAAGCTGTGTGCCTTCCTCTATCCTGATAATTTCTAGATTTGGTATTTCAGGTTATCCCATAATTTTTGGAGGTTCTGTTCATGGATTCTTACCATCTTCACTGTGTGGTCAACTTTTTTAAGATTATACATTTTGTCTTCATTGCGTGAGGTTCTGTCTTCCAAATGATCTAGTCTGTTGGTGATGCTTCTGTAATTTTGTAGTGTCCCTGCAGGTTACCAATACCTCATCTTTAAGGGGGAGATCAATATTTAGAGCACTCAAGGTGAACAGTATGCATCCTTAAACCATATAGGTTCTATTTAGACAGTTATAGTTTTTTCACAATAAACATAAACGATGAATTTGATTAATATCTATAATGAAATAGGAGGTTTTCGTAAGGGTCTGCAGTTTCTGATGGTAGAGAGCAGGGGCGGGTGGGAGGTGAGAATAGAGAGGTGTTAGCTCACAAGAAGAGTGAAGGAGGATCAAGAGAAGCAGGCTAGCAGGGGTGCCTCTGGTGTAACCAAGCCCGCAGGGACCTTGGTGATGGTCTTCCAGATTCTGGCTGTTGTTTTTAGATTGTAGTGAGCATGTCCCTCGTTGGTGGCAGTGGCAGTGTCAAGCCTTCCAGGCCCCTAGCCGTTGTCCTAAGATGGAAGCTTCCCTGACTAAAGATGATGGTGGTGGCAGTGGAGGTGTCCCAAGATTGAGGTGATTGCTTTCAGAGATGGGGCTGAGACGGTAGTTCATGCATTGGCCAGCAGCGCTGTGATGTGTAGTGCTGCAGCAGGCTGCTACCTCCAGGCCCTGTCCATTGTCCCAAGGTGGAGGCTAACACCTTGGAGGGGTTGTGCAGGTAGCTGCAGTGTCCCAAGATGGCAGCAGGTGGGAAAGCCATGCGTTGGTAGACGGGGCTACAGCATGGTCACTCTCCTCCACATGTACGTGTTCACTCCCAGGTTTATATGCTCACATTGACCTAATGTACTGGGGTGAATTCTGGTATGTGCTGTGGTTTAAGGGACTTCTAGATACACAGCAGAGAGATGAGCTGAGGTGATGTTTGTGTCCACACAAAAAAAGTGAGGTCTTGAATGAGGGATGTGCAGAGAAGGAGAGGAAGACAGCAGGGTGTGGGGCAGGACGGACTCAAGCGTAAGACCTGGGTTTCCACTTGGCTGAGGCCCCAGCCTTGCTGTGAAGGTTTCCCTGGCCTCCCTTTCTTGATTCCCCATTTGCATGATTATTTTAAAGTACATCTCCTAATGGGAACTACAATGGTAGTTACTACCAGATATCAAATAGCCACAGGTCCACAGAATTCTTCTCTAGAACCCTTTTAGGAGATTGTTGTCGGGGATTTTAGCCCCCGTCTCCTCCTGACCAGTGGGAGACCCATGAGGTGGGTAAGTGTACACATTTGCAAGAGTATAACAGTAATAGATGTAGAGTTTCTCACAATGATATAGTTAAACGACACTCTTCAGTAAGTTCAAGTTCCATTTAACACATGACTGTTATAGGAATATAACACGAGCCACATATTTAATCAGTTTTTCTACTACCTACATTAAAATAACTTTAAAAACAGGCAAAATTATTTTGTTAACCCAGTGTATTTAAAATACTGCAATGTATGATCACTGTTTTTACAGTGAGATATTTTACTGCCCTTTTTTTGTACTACATCTTCACAATCTGGAGTGTATTTCACACAGCACGTCCCACATCAGACCAGGCACGTGTTGTGGAGCTCAGTAGACCCATATGCCTTGTGGGTGCTGTATTGGACAGCTCTAAACCTGTGTTGTGTTTATTGTTCCCTATAATTTCAGGTTTATAGTCAGTCTGCCGTAAAATCATTTTAAATTATCTGGACTTTTGTGTCCTACTCCATTTCATCTATTTTGCCAGATAAGAGGTTCATTTTTATTTAGTCTAATCTTTTACCTTTTTTCCTACTTCTCTGAGTTTAAAGTTTTCACTCTTGTAAAATCTAAATACTGAATTCTAATTGCTACTAGGTTTGCAGTCTTTAAATATTTGATTTCTGCATTTTGAGGGATTTATAATTTTACAAATGTATAATTTATAATATAAGATTCAATCATTTTAAAGAACATAATTCAGTGACTTTTTAAAAAATGTATTTTCCACATTGTGTAACCATCTCCACAATTCTGATTCAGAACATTTTCATCACCCTACTAAGATCCCTTTTGCCAAGTTACAGATTATACAGATAATCCTGATTTGACACTGCCAGACCCAGACAACTAATGGTCTTGTCTCTGTAGATTTGCCTTTTATAGACATTTCATAAAACAAAACTATATTTATTTGTCCAGTGACAGCCTGTGGGGTTGAATGTGGTATGTGGTACAAATTTGTCCTCTAAATAAAACTTTGATTTATTTATTTTCTCATCACAAACTCTCCTGAAATATTAAATATTTCTTTAAAATCTTTCATATGATAATTCAAACCCCAAGAAGACACTAAAAAGTTATTGTTCTGTTTTTCATAGTTATTCTGATCAGTAATGATAATGATTGCATGCATATTGTAGAAGATTGATTTTTCAAGCACAGGAAAACAACCAATCAATTTTTTGGTATCTTTCAGACTCCAGGTCTAAGTGTGAGGTGAAGAAATTACCACCAAATCAGTGCAACAAATCTGGGCAAAGCAGCTGTCAGAAACCAGTTTCTACAAAACAAAAGGTTCCAACAGGGAGCAGGGGCTACAGCAAAAGTTCATTCCTAAGCAAACCCAAGAAAGGTAATTCAGGGAAGAAAGCCTTAAAATGCGATTACTGTGCTAAAACCTTTAGTCAAAGCATCTCTCTTAAACTGCATCAGAACTCACATACTGGAGAGAGACCTTATGAATGTGGTAATTGTAGAAAAGCTTTCAGACAGATCTCATCTCTCATTCTTCATCAGAGAGTTCACAATGGGAAGAAAAGCCATGAATGTGATAAATGTGGGGAAAGTTTCAATAACAAAATAGCCTTTATTCTACATAGAAAAATTCATAATGGAAAGGAAATGTCTAATTGTGGGAAGGGTTTGAGTTCATGTCCATCTCTCAGTGTACATCACAACATCCAAATTGTGGAGAGAGTCTACCAGTGCAGAAAATGTAGGAAAGCCTTTAGTCGGAATTCATCCCTTTTAGTTCATAAGAGAATTCACAGTACAAAGAAAATACATAAATGCAATAGATGTGGGAGAGGCTTCAAAAAGAAACCAGCCCTTGTTACACATGAAAAAATTCATATTGGAGAGAAACCTCATAAAAGTGTGAAGGCCTTAAGTCAGAGTGTGATGCAGAGAAGTCACCATTTAGAGAATGCCTTTAAATGTGGAAAATGTGGGAAATCCTTTAGTAGGATTTCACCCCTTCTGCTTCATCAGAAAATTCATGCTTCAGGTAAACCCTATAAATGTGACAAATGTGAGAAGGACTTTAGGCGCCTTTCAACCCTTATTCTGCATCGAAGGGTTCACAGCGGAAAGAAGCTGTACAGATGCAATAAATGTGAGAAGGTCTGTAATCGGCATTCATCCCTCATTCAACATCAGAAAATTCATAAACGGAAAAAGAAGCTCTTTGAGTGTAAGGAATGTGGAAAGATGTTTTCTGGAACTGCAAACCTTAAAATACATCAGAACATTCATTCTGAAGAGAAACCTTTCAAGTGCAATAAATGTAGTAAAGTTTTTGGTCGCCAGTCATTCCTTATTGAACATCAGAGGATTCATACTGGAGAAAAGCCCTATCAGTGTGAGGAATGTGGGAAAGCGTTCAGCCACCGAATATCCCTAACTCGACACAAGAGGATTCATACTGAAGACAGACCTTATGAATGTGACCAGTGTGGGAAGGCCTTCAGCCAGAGTGCACATCTTGCCCAGCACGAGAGAATCCACACTGGAGAGAAGCCGTACACCTGCAAGACATGTGGGAAGGCCTTCAGTCAGCGCACCTCCCTCATCCTCCATGAAAGAAGTCATACCGGAGAGAAACCCTACGAGTGCAATGAGTGTGGGAAGGCGTTTAGCAGTGGCTCAGACCTCATTCGACATCAGAGAAGTCATTCTTCGGAGAAACCCTATGAATGTAGCAAGTGTGGGAAGGCGTATAGTCGGAGCTCGTCCCTGATTCGACATCAAAACACTCATTCTGAGGAAAAGGCCTAATGTTTTAAATCTGTAAAAGCTAAGAATGAGGTTATCAAAGAAGCAGTCACAGGCATGGGGGAAATGTACAGATCTTCCTTAGGGGTTGGGGTTGTGTCCTGAGAAACTCCCCAAGGTTGAAAATATAGTGAATAACACACTTGAAGTACCAAACATCAGAGCTTTGCAACACAGCCCAGTGCAGAGTACCGATCATTCATCATTGCACGGGTGACAGGGAGCTGTGCCCACTACTGCCGCCCAGCACCATGAAAGAGCATCATACTGCCTGCTGCTAGCCTAGGAAAAGATCACATCCTGAAGTACAGTTTCTACAGAACATATTGCTTCTGCACCATCATAAAGCCAAAACTCACAGGTTAAGCCTTTGTATATTGAGGTCTGTCTGTACCTGTCTCTCATATAAATTGTGTCTATATGGGGTGATGTGATGATGTATCCCACTTTGAAAGCCAAAGAACAAAAGTCACTGGTGACTTTTGACCTCTGGATTTGAAACTAACTGAGGCAAGCTCAGGAGAAAGATAAGTCTTTTGAGGATGAAGGCTATTTTTCTTTGATGTTTTATTTTCTAGTGTAGTTTTGAAGAGACTTCACTGGCCACATGCCACACAATGGAATTGTGAAGTCTGGTTTTGTAGATGGGGCGTTGAGCCTGATTTGAGTTCACATGTGTTTGAGTCAGTTCCTCAGAACCAAAACTGTCCCATAAAAAGGAGTTCCTGGCAAAATAGGATGCTGCTTTCACCTGACAGTCTTTAGGGGGATAAAGATAGCACCTGTGATGGTGTGCAGCAGCAGTGTTCACCATACTGTCTTCATGGATTTGAAGACATGGTGTGAAAATTGAACATGGCCAAGACAGGCTAATGGGGAAGAACCATGAGGTGGTAACAAAATGAGGAACTTCAGAGCAGGGAGAAAATTTATATTTGAAAATAAATTGTTTATATTTATATGACTATATATTGGTATTTTCATGTAATACCGATGTGTAATAAGTGACTTGTGAAATGTGTTACAGACTAAATGTGTGTGTCACCCAAAAAATCACATGCTGAAGCCCTCACCCTCAATGTGTGGTATTTGGAAATGGGGCATCTGGGAAGTATTTAGGATTACATGAGGACAAGGCTTCATGATGGGTCATTGCCCTTAGAAGAAGAGATGCCAGAGAGCTTACTCTCTGCACCATGCAAGAACATAGGAAGGCAGATGTCTGCAACCAAGGAGACAACCCTCCCTGGAACCTGACCTGGTAGACATTCTGATCTCAGATTTCCAGCCTCTGGAACTGAGAAGTTAATTCTGTTGTTTAAGTCCCCCGTCTGTGGTGTTTTATTATGTCAGCTCAAGTGGACCAAAACACTGGGGAACCTCTAGGTATATATACTGGGCTCTTTTCATTTCAGCTGTTTGCCTGTTTCCAGTGTGTGTAAAACATGTCAGAAATAAAGTCAGAGCTCTGTTTTGTGATTAATTATATAGTCAGGCTTTTCTGTTTGTGTTTTCCTTCTGCAAAAAAATCTACTTTTATGAATACTTGTATCTTATTAATACAACTTTGTGGAATGTGGGATCACATGGGTTAGGTTATTTTGACTTTGACAAGTGAAAACAACAACCAGAATTGTGAGGAGTGAACATGTATGCAGCATAACAAAACAACTAAGTTTCCCGTTTAAATTCGACCTTTCAAATATGAAAAGTAAGCATTAAAAATAAATCTCCACTTGGAGTAAACGGGTGAGTAAGGCCTGGGGGAGGCGACAGGAAGCATCTTTTCTCCTCCTGCTTCTGCACACGTGTCCCTCCTCTCCACTTGTTCTTCTCCCAGGCTGCCATATGAGTGGTTCCTGATGGAGGGTGGTGTACCTAGAGTGGGGAGGAGTGAGAGGTGACCTGCCCCAGTCGCCCCTTCCTTCAGTCTCACTGCCTGTTGGCCTTCTTGCCCTTCTGGGAAACTGCAAGAGTGCATCGGGATGGCAGTACATTCACTCAGAAGCCGACCTGGAATGGGTTATGAAAACTGCTTATTGTAGCTGCCTTATTGCTGACCCCATCAGAAATCCTCACTTGATCTTGTTAGGCCTATTCTCACAGCTCTTTAGTCCAGGAAGGCATTTCTGAGGGCGCCACATAGGCAGTGTGACTTAAGGCCTACCTACCTGTGCTCCCAACTACTAGGAACTCAGTTATTTTCTAAAGGATCAAAACCTTCATTATTTAATTTTTTAGTAATATACATAAGTTTTAGAAGTACATTCACCCTCAAGAAAATCAATATTCGTTTGCTTTAATCCCTAAAACTTTTAAAATCCTGATAAAATTTGTTTTATTCACTTGCCTGGTATAGAAGAGGCAATTTTGACAGTATTTTTCTTTTTCTTTTTTTAAAATATTATTGTAGTTGTAGATGGACAATACCTATATTTTATTTTTATGTGGTGCTGAGGATTGAACCCAGTGGCCCACACGTGTGAGGTAAGCACTCTGCCACTGAGCTGCAACCCCAGCCCAGTATTTTCCTTTTAAGCTGTGCCTATGGACTTTCCATAATCCTTCAGTGACATCATGTCTGCACATTTGTGTGTCGCTGTCCTGGAAACAATTACTCCTAAACCCAGGGATGTATGAGCTGGCTAGACATTGTTCCTGCCCACAGGCACCTGCTGTTGACCAGAGAATACAGGATGTGAGAAAAGGGAAGTGTGTGCCAGGTGTCAGGTAGAGGGTGATGATCTCCACGATGGCGGGGGGCATGTAGGCCGACTGCTTCTAGAGATGGTGATGGTATTAAAGGAGGAACAAGGGGGGAGGCCAGGAGAAAAGTATTCATGCATAAATAATGCAGGAGAAGTGGAGTGTTGGGGATGCTGCAAACTCCATCACTTAGTACCCCACAGGTGAGTGGTAAGCACTTAATAAAATATTTCACTGAAAATATTTTAGTAGAACTGGACTGTCTCTGAGCATGCCTTAACCTGAAGAGGACCTGGATGCTGAGGTAAACACTTGGGAACCAGCCCTCACCCCAAACTAAGAGTCACGAGTGGTGAACTTTAGGTAACTAGCCACAGCAAACCTGAAGACTTGCCTGACACGGAAGGCTTAACAGAAACGTGGCCTTTTGAGAACCTCTTTCTATTACCCTACCCAAGATACTGGACTTCCAGAAAAAAACAGTACAGGGCACAAAAAATGCAAGGAAATACACCTCCCCATCAGGACAGGAGGCCATCCTTAGAAGTACTGATGGAATTGAAGTAACAGTGACATGTTAAATGTTCTAGCAGAAAAAGTGCACAATGGGCAGATATAGATGGGCAATTGAAGTTGAGATAATCAAATGGAAATGCAAAGAATGAAAATAATAAATGACAGTGTCTTCAGCAAGTTCATCAATATAATTGAAACTCTGATAAAGAATGAATAAACCTGAAAGTAAGAAATATGTATATGTCTCCATACTGAAACACAAAGTGTTGCTGGTGTCAAAAGCACCCAACAGCTGCGGGGACATATCTTTTAGTCCAACAAAATAATTGAAATTCCAGAAGGCATATGGAATATGGGGCAGGAGAAACTCCAGAAATGAGGCTAGGAAGTTTCCAAAGTTAATGATCCCAGAATGCCAATGTGAAGCTCGGAGAACACCAAGAAACAAGTACCAAAAGCAGAGACACCAAGGCAAATCATATTCAAACTGCTGGGAAAATCTGACAAAGTCCACTCTGGGGCTGGGCTCAATGGTAGAGCTCTTGCCTAGCATGCGTGAGCCTCTGGGTTTGATTCTCAGTACCGCATATAAATACATAAATAAATAAATATCCATAGACAACTAAAAAATATATATTAAAAAATCCCACTTAGTACATGCAGAACACACATTCTTTTTTAAGTGCTCACTAAATATTTGCAAGATAGCATTAAACATTTAATAAATGCTAGAAAATTATTACAAAGTATGTTTTTTTGTAACAAATAAGCAATAATATCATGAAGAATGCTAAGCATAAATTACAAATTCCATCTCTTTAATAGTCTGAACTGTTCTGATTATCATGAGTAACCTTTAGTAGTTTGATTCTTTCCAAAAGTTCTCCCATTTTACCTGTTATGAAATTTATTTCTGGAAAGGCCATCGTGTGTGTGTGTGTGTGTGTGTGTGTGTCTGTGTCTGTGTATATGGGTGTGTGTTTGCCTGTGTCTGTATATGTGTCTGTGTGTGTGTGTACACATATTTTGCCATTCCTGTTATGGCTAGAATTTGTCATGTCACCTCTGCTGCTCCATCTATCGGTAGCATATTTTCTCCCTTTTTTTCTTGGTCAGTCTGAATGAAAGTTTATTGGATTCATTGACGTTCTCATAGAACCAGCTCCTTAAGTTTTCTGTTCTTTGACTTCCATCCTGTTAGTGCGAGATGCCCAGAAGCAATGCAGTTGTCTGGGGACATCCTAGTACTTGTCTTGTGTTCCCGTTTCTCAGGGGTCAATCTTCCCTTGCGTGATGTCCATTTCAAACTGGATTCTGAACCTCTGCTGCTGCAGTTGCTGGCGGGTGTCCTCTGCAGCAGTGGCAGTCTTTGCTGCAGGGTGCCCTCAGCCAGCAGGACCACACTATGAAGCAGTGCAATGGAGCAGAATCTAGGCAGTGTCGCAGCTCTTGGTGGCAGGCAGATGCCCTCTTGGCATTGCAGCAGACCCAGCCACACCAGTGATTTCTTTCCAGGTTCTTGTGAATCCAAGAATGAAACCCACAGACAATGGAAGGCAAGGGTTAAAAGAGGATTTAAGTGAGAAGAAAAACAGTTCTTGCCAGGTGAGAGGGGACCTAAGGGTAGATTGTCATCCAGGTGTGCTAGTCTAGGAGTTAATATACTACAAGGTCAGGTCACTGGCCAGTCTGTGCTAAATAGGTGTTAGAAGAGTGCCATGGCTGCTGTCTACATCTAAGCTAAACATGCGGGATGTGGGGAAGCTCTCAGATCAGTCTGGGACTTCCCAACTGGTAGTGCCCTCTTTGTCCTTGAGTCTGTAGCCTTCGCTCAGGTCACACCTGCTCTATCCTTTCCACCATGAGAGGACCGATGGTTGGCTGAATGTTCCCACAGGTTAATCTCATGGGGTGGCCTGTACATTTGGAGCAGCCTGTATGGTGATTGCGCTACCTGCCTGTTTTACTGTCTGTCCTTCTATGCACAATGTCCTGAACACCAACACTCCATATGTTTTGTTCAGTATTTTAAAAGACATTTTAGATAGGTTAAACCAATCCCTATAACTCTTTCTTTGCTAGTTTAGTTCTTAGATAAGCATTTAGAGAGGAAAGTAGAATTCATTTAACATTCCTGTACATACATATTTTTATTTTAAAATAATCTTTTTAACTGTAGATGGACATAATACCTTTATTTATTTTTATGTGGTGCCTCACATGTGCTAGGCCAGTGCCCCACCACTGATTCGCATCCCCAGCCCCCGTATGCTTTTGTTTGTTTTGCATCAGTGAGTGAATCAGGGATGCTTAACAACTGAGCACACCCAGGATTTTTTTTTTTTTGGACAGGATCTTGCTAAGTTGCTTACAGTCTCACTAAGTTGCTGAGGCTGGCCTCAAATTTGCAATCTTCCTGCCTCAGCCTCCTAAGCCAGTGGGATTATAGGTGTGTGTCACCACTCCTGGCTTGTACATATGCTTTTGAAAAGCTTTACCCAATATTCTGGAAGACAAATGGAGCAAAGGTAGCCATGCCTTAATAATGTTGGCCACTTGTCTTTCCTAACCAAAGCAGTGTCCATTTGGAGTGAAGCAGAAGGGCCCTCAGAGCAATTCTGTGGGCCTTCGTTCAGCGCTGCCTTCTTATTGCCACCCAGTGAACAGAGCAGCGAGGTTGTTCATGATTTCTTTGTGTAGATTTTTCCATTATGATGCTTTCATCTGACAGCAGAAAGTACCAAAGATGCTGGATGCACTTTTAGTGTGTCCCAAATCATCGTTTTTGCACACCTTTTTTCTCTTTTGGTGCTGGGCATTGAACCCAGGTCCTGTGTAGAGCAAGACCTCTTCCCTGAGCTCCGTGCCCAGCCCTGCATTACATCAGGGTGCTTAGGATTGACTCCAGGGCTGCTGTGTGCTGAGTAAGCACTCCACCACTGAACACATCCCCAGGCCCCAGCGGTATGAAGTGGTGCCCCTCGTAAGTGATTTTTTTTTTCTTTTCATTTTGTTGAGTTTGGGAAATTGTCTGTAAATTTGAGTCTCTAACATTCGACAGAATCCGTGAAAGGATGGACTTTCTTTAAACGTTATTTTGAGACAGAGTCTCACTAAGTTGTTCAGGCTGGATTCCAGCTCATGGTGTTACTGCTGTTTACCGGTGACGAGTCCTTGCTTCCCGAATGCTGAAGTATAACAGCAGAGAAGCACTCTGAGGCAAGTGAAGAGTGAAAAGTAGAAGTTTTATTAAAGGACAGCAGAAAAGACTTCTCCCGGTGGAAAAGGAGATCCAAAAGGCAGAATCTGTGGAAGGGGGAGGTCTTCCCTTTTTTATAGCTAAGGTCTTCTTTCAGCTTCCCACACTCCTATCCTTTGTTTCTTGTTACCTTGCTGTGAAAGAATGCAGGTGGGAAGGCCAAAAGGAGGGAGATAGGTGGGCTGGAGGAGTAATCTGGGCAGAAGGGCCTGGGGCAGCATTTCCCTGTTTGCTGGGAGCTGTTTCATTAACAATTGCTTAGAATGGGCTCTGGGCCTTGGAGACATTAACATTTCAATTTCCCCAAGTGCTGCTCTGGTTTCCTGGACTCCATTCTCTATAATGGCCTCCATTTTATTTATCTTATTCAACATAGACCCGATTTACCTAACTACACTAACTACCTAACTGTAAATCTGGCTTCAATGGCTCTCCCCTTCAACCTCCCGAGTAGCTGGACTTTTGTTATTTTAATTAAGAGAGTTCTTCCTGATGAGTTACTTATCAAGGGGGTGTTTCAGATTAGCAGGAAGTTGTTTTTGCCTAGAGATTTTCAAACCTTAAGGCAGATCATCTGGGGAATTTATAAAAAGGCAGATTCTGCATAGCAGGTCGGTTTAGGACTCACAATTCTGGAATTGTCACAGACCCTCAGGACACTACCGGGACAGCACTTGGAATTACAAGGAATTAGCTTTTACTGTACAGTCCTCTCATCTCCTTGGTCACATAGTAAGGCACCTTTTCAAAACCCATGGCAGTTTAACTTGCCCTTACTACAGGGTCTAAGGCAACACCCTTATCAAACTTGTCAATACTGCTACGGCAAAAGACACGAATGTTCACCCCACGTGAAGTGAATGGTAGTGGGTGATACACTCATCCAGGGTCAGGCTTTCCCTTTCCACCCAGCTGCCACTCAGCGTTTTTTTTTTTTAACCAATCTTTTATTGTTCTATTTCTCAATGTCGTAGTTATTAGCTAGCCACAGATCTGTCTCCCTAAGGCCCTGAATTCCACTTCTCAAGTCCATCCATGGGCTCCATTTTGTGGGTGCTTGTACTTTACCTCAGTGTGCCCTCGGGGGAGGTGCCAGGAGACCTGTCCTTCAGAGACCTTGGTGTTACCTTCTCTTAGGAGTGATGGCAGCCTCGAGATTCGCAAAGGGTAGCATTTAGGGAATCCCAATTTAAAGCCTGAAGTCTAAGGTGCACAACTTCACAACTGAAATCGTGTGGTTGGACAGTGTTTTTGTGTACATAGCACACAACGTTTAACAAATTTTATACACACACACACACACTCACATACACAAACACAACCACACATTGGGGAAACCTCCAGGCTAATTCCCCAAATGACTAACAGCCAAAAGAAATAAAGAGGAGGGGCACAAATTCATAGTCCAGAGAATTGAAAAAGGATTTTTATGGAACCTAGGTGGAGATGAACCTAGCCTGTAGCTAAGGTGACCACAGGAGGTCACAAATGCTGACTGTCTGTAAAGGAGTGGTGGCTACTTGTATCCCAGGGCTCCTGAGAGAAGCAGTGGCTCCGGTGGCCAAGTGGCCGTGCACAGCACAGTGCAGCAACGTGGGCCCACCAGCGTGTGTGTCCGAGAATACAGACATGGATAGCACAAGCTCCGGGAAAATCGGGAATCAGTAGAGCTAGGAGCCACTGAGGGTCCCCACACCAAAGTGCTCACAGTAGGAACTGGCTCTGTAAAATGGCAACAGTGTTGGAGAAACACTGAACCAACACTCAAGTCTGTAGAAAAGAAACAGTATAAAACATGCTTTTTTAAAAAACAATGTTACTTTTTTTTTTTTTTTAAGAATTTTAATATTTATTTATTAGTTTTCTGCGGACACAACATCTTTGTTTGTATATGGTGCTGAGGATCAAACCCAGGCCGCACGCATGCCAAGCGAGCGTGCTACCGCTTGAGCCACATCCCTAGCCCACAATGTTACTTTTTTAAAGTTGTAGATGGACATAATACTTTTGTTTTTTTATTTTTATGTGGGGCTGATAAACCCAGCTTAATTCCCTCTTAAGATTGGGAGCTATCTTGTCACAAAGACATAAAAAGTTAATTTCGGCTTTACTGTAAATTACTGCGATTTCTAAACTTGCTTGCAACGCCTGCCCGTGCCTTGAACTCACCCACGCCTGGTTTTCCCTGACCAGATAACAACCCTCTCTGAAACTTTAGTGGTGCCTCATAAATTCCGATGTTGGAATCTAAATTTACTCCCTAAGTGCTGAACCATTTAGACCATTAACCTACTACCTGCCTTTGTATTATGCTTGTCAAAATCCTGTTATCTGTAAGTTCTCAAAACACCCCTCTTTTGCAACTTTCTGTGCTATAAAACTGTGCTCCTAGAGAGCCGGAGTGCTGTCTTCTACCCCACGGGTTTTGGGAGGGACAGCCCTGGCCGGTTGGAATTACAAGCTTGCTTTAATTTGATTTAAATTGGAATCGGTGGTCTTTTTTTTGCTTCGTGGCTTAACAGTGCTAAGGATTGAATCCAGTGCCTCACATGTGCCAGGCAAATGCTTTACCACTGAGCCACAAGCTCAGCCCCTAAAACATAACTTTTGGGGATTTTTCTTTTAGGTAAGGTTTTCAGAAAACCCATGGGTAGATTTTTTTTCACAGAATGACCCAGCAGGCATGGGGGCGACACCTGTGATCCCAGTGGCTTGGGAGGTTGAGACAGAGGATCATCATTTCAAAGCTACCCTCAGCAATTGAGGCCCTAAGCAATTTACCGAGACTCGGTCTCAAAATGAAATTTTTTTAAAAGGCAGGGGAGCTGGGAATGTAGTTCAGAGGTCAAGCACCCTGGGTTCAATCCCTGGTGCCAAAAAACACACACATTCAAAACCAGCGTGATCTATATCACCCCAAATGTCTTGCCTGGACAATAAATACTTGTTGTAGCCAAAAAGGGAGATAAAGCAGTTATTCTTTTAACTTCTCCATTTTTGTTGCAGATCAACTTATTGTCCGAGTTCTCAGGGCACAGGAAGAGATGGCAGCTTTCTGCAGGGTGCGCGCTGGGCTCTTGCCTGGGGGGGGGGCATGTCTCCACTTCTGCCCTCCAGTTTAGGGAGGGGCTGCAGGTGCTCAAAGAAATTGAGATCCTTGACTCCTGTTCTGCCATTGGGTTTTTTTCGAGTTTAAGACATTTTTCAAAGGTGACTCCAGAGTGGATGCTGGCGTTTCTGTGTGGCAGTGAATAAACCTTTTATTTCATATTTTTTACATTTATTTATTTTGCATTTCATTTTTTGTTTCTTCTGCTAGAATGGAACTCCACAAGGGCAAGAAGCTGTGACAGTTATTGCTGCATCCACACCAAGAGCTGGTCCATCGCAGGTGTTTAGTAAGTGATCTAATAGCAAGGCTTGACTCATCTCTTTTTTTGTGTGTGGCAGGCACTGGGGGTTGACCTCAGAGGCACTGGGACACTGAGTCACATCCCCAGCCCCATTTCATATTTAGAGACAGAGGCTCACTTTTGCTGAGGCTGGCTTTGAACTTGTGATCCTCCTGCCTCAGCCTCCTGAGCTGCTGGGATTACAGGAGTGTGCCACCGCACCCGGCTCATCTCTTTTCTTTATAGCCACATTGGGTCCAATATTTGTGAGTGAGATTTACTTTTAAAATACACAAGGGCCTGACCACTTCTCACTATTGCTACTGTTAAGCCCCCAACCCATCTTTCTTAGAGTATCCCAGTAGCCTCTTACCTGTTTTCCCTGTTGCATATCAGCCTTGGCCTACTGGAATCTACTCTTCATTGCATATGGTAGTTAGATGGTCTCTTTCAAGCATAAATCAGAACATGTTCCTTGGGCACACAAATCTCTCCGATGCCTCTCCACAACAGACCATGGTCTGCAGAAGGCCCTGCCGCATCCTGGTCCTTGTTCCCTACCATTCTTTCTCTCACTCATGCTTTCTGGCTACCATGGCCTCTTGCTTGCTGTGGTTGGATAGTCACTTTTTCTCTGGACTCGGTGCTTTATCCAGCCTTAAACACTGCCTGGCAAACTTCCCCTTAGGACGTTACGCCAGCTCTCTGTAGAAGCATCACATTTTTGCGAGGCCTTCCTTGACCAGTGGCCTGTCACTTCCTACCATTCCACAAGCTGTGCCTGTTCTAACTTACTTTCTCCATGGCACCACTTCTTCTTCTCTCTCTTTTTTTTAAAATATTTTTTTTTTAGTTGTAGATGGACACAACATCTTTATTTTTATTTGCTTATTATTTTTTTTTTTATGTGGTGCTGGGGACCGAATCCAGGGCCTCAGGTATGCGAGACAAACACTCTACAAAGCTACAACCCCAGCCTTGGCACTTCTTATTAGAAGTAAAATGTATTTGGTTATTTGTTCATTGACTCGTTTCTTCCTGAGACAGTCAACCGCAAGAAGGCAGGGATCTTTGAGCCGATTTGCCTTGCATTCCCAAGGTTCAGAAGTACCTGGCTTAGAGTGCTGCTCAGTAGACATTTGTTGAATGAACAAATGGAAGGCCCTTCCTGAGGTAGCACCGAATCCTTACTGGTGCTTGCACTGTATACAGGAGAAAGGAGGTGCCGTTGCATTCTAGGAAGCAATGATGACTTTTTTTCTTTTTAGATTTATTGATTCATTAGTTCTAACCAGTTATACATAACCGTAGAAAGCTCCTTGATTCATCATACACAAATAAAGCAGAATTTTTCACTTCTCTGGTTGTGCATGAAGTAGTCATACAATTGGTGCAATCATACATGTACCAAGAGTAATGATGTCTGTCTCATTCCACTGCCTTTTGAAGGAATAATAATAAAGAAGAGACAGAGACAAGGTGCAGAGGCAGGAAAGTGGCAGAGTGGCTGAAAGACCTTTATTTATATCAACAGGTTGCATTAGGTCATTAGTACCACAACCACATTATTGTTCAGAGTGTCAGTAAGGTTGCTTGTTCTGCAGTTACATTTCATAGTTATAGTATGCAATGTCAGGAGCTTTGTGCAGTTCTCTGAAGTTACTGTTAGGTGGGCAGCTCCAGGAGCACTGGAGCTTGGTGAAACACTGTAGCTATCTAGCAAGCAGGTCCCTTTATTCCCAGGAGCTATGTCCCTAAGACTAAGGTGAAGCTGATAGGACTCTAGCATGCACAGCATTGCCATAGCAACTGGGCATCCTATGCCTTGGCACAAACTTTCCCAGGTACCCAGCATGCCACAGCCCTGAAGTCATCAGGGACCCCAATCCCAAACACACAACTCCTACAGTCTTTCCCACCCCTTTAGCCCCTCCCCACTAGACCTCTTTTTATAGAAACTTTTTTTTTTTAGTTTTTAATGGACCTTTATTTTTATTTATTTATTTATTTATTTATTTATTTATTTATATGCGGTGCCAGCAGCCAAACCCAGTGTCTCACAAATGCTAGGCAGGTGCTCTACCCCTGAGCTACAACTCCAGCCTGAATGGACCTCTTCTGTCAAATCAGAAAGAAAATCAAGCTGCTTCTTCTCTATAGCCCAAATTCAGTTATGGCATTAAATTGGAATTATTAGAATTTCCTGATGTATTTTTTCTAATATCTGTCGGATTTTATATAATTGGAGTTGTCAAATTAGGGCTTTCTACAGAAATCAGCATGTCATCATCATCATTGTTTCTTTCAAAAACAAACTTAACCCAAAATGGTGACAAATTAATCTTTTCACTTGCTTTCACTGAGGGGTTAGAAGGTTCACAGTTCATAGAAATCACTCCCCCTCCCCTTTTTTTTTTGTACTAGGGATGAACACAAGGGGCTTTACCACTGAGCCTCATCCCTAACCCATCTTATTTTTTGAGAAAGGGTCTGGTTATATTGCTAAGGCTGGTGTTTTGAAATCGTGATCCTCTTCTTCAGCCTCTCAAGCTGTTGGGATCACAGGCGTGTCCCACCACTCCCAGCAGAAGTCCCCACATCGTTCAGACAATTAACTCTTATTTCTTACCCAAACTCATGGTTTCTAGATTTGCAATCTTACTGGCTGTGTTACTGGATAAGAATCTGGTTCCACACAGTTTTGAGGTAATATTGCTGTTCTCATATGTCTTTGAAGTCTGGCTATTTTTGTAAGGGGTTCGTCAGCTATTGCTTCAATTTTATTCCGGTTCCTGTTTTCCCCATGTGTTCATTCAGTTCTTTATCAAATAGCTTGTAATTTGTGTATAGAGATCACATTGAATCAAATGCCTGACCTGTTCCAGTGCTGCTGTTCAATTTTCCAAAGCTACACAAATATTTTCATTAGTTGGCTCTGAAGTTTTCATGCACCTAACATTTTGTTTTCTGAAAGCATCATCTTCTTTTGATTCATACTATCCATGTCAAGTAATGACTGCCACTTTGAGTCTGTGATTTTACAGTTTGAAATGCTGGAGTGACAGGTTCTACTGTTTTCTCTTTTCAGAATATTAGTAGTAGTTGGAAGAATGAGCTGAATTCACCAAGTAAGGTGTTTTCTCCACAGCTAAAAAACATTAGTCTAGATTTAAAATGTTATTTTGCCTTTTATCAAGTGACTCTGGCGTTTGCTTCTAAATTGGAAATCATCTTGTCAATACTCTTATCATTTAAGGTGTTTTTAACTACACCAGTCAATATAGTGGGTAGGCAGAAAATGGATTTTAGATCACAATTCTCTTCTGGTTCGAAACCAGTTTCTGTTACTTTTGTCTGATATTCAAGATTAGTTTCAGAAGTGTTCTGTGAATCTTCTGCCTTTTGTATAAACAATTTGCTGGGAGACTCTGTTGTTTTTCTTAGCTTTTGGAATGAATGACACACAACTTGTACATCAATGTATTCCAGTTGATATTGGAATCTACGATTCATTGTTGGTTCATTAGATCCTCAGGAACCACTCCACTGTGAGAATACTGCATCAGGTACAGTCCACTGGGCCTCAGAAGTCTCAGAATGTCCCCAGTTGCTAGTCTGACCCCAGTATTTTTCTTTTGCGGGAGCTTTTGATACCTTCCGTTGACTTCTACCTGGCCTTGCCGTCTTGCATATCCTTACAACACAGATGTTCAGGTGGGTTGGGTGTGGCATCTGCAATCCCAGCAACGTGGGCAGCTCAGGCAGGAGGATCCAAGTTAGAGGCCTGCCTGGGCAACTGAACAGGCTGGTTCAGTGGGTGCAGTCCATAGTTGTCTGGCTCCACTGTCTCTGGGCTGGAACCAAAGCAGAGCATCACCGCCACCTGCCAGCTCCCAGCCAGGGCTGCACGTGTCTCTGTGAACGGTCAATCCAGCAGTCCAACCTTTCTGCACACGCACTTGACTCCGTGCTGTGGATCCAGTGGTTCACCCAGAGCAGGCCCAAAGCCTAGGCTGGGAGAGACCACCTCCCCTGCACCCCCAGGATCGACATGGAAGTGGTATTTGAGTCACATTTCCATCAGTGTTGACTATGCTTGCTGTTTCTGAATCTGTCAACTTTACATGCTCTTTATCAGTCTTATGAAAATTAGGGACTGAACTCACCCCACCAAGAGAGTTATACTTTAGCTTAAAATATAGCTAGCCTATATTTCTTATTTATCAACATAAGACTTCTTGAATTCTTGGTCTACCAGTAATTTGGTCTGATTATTCTCTTTGCTAGTTAGAGTGTGACCCTCCTCATCCCCCACTCTTCTGTTTGAGAGCTACTGTTTTTTTTAAGCTAGTTCTGCTGTTTTCTTCCTTACCCTTCCACAGTTTGGTGGAGGCAAACTTTTTTTTTTTTTTTTTTTTTGTACCAGGGATTGAACTCAGGGGCACTCAACACATCCCCAGCCCTATTTTGTATTTTATTTAGAGACAGAGTCTCACTGAGTTGCTTAGTGCCTCACCCTTGCTGAGGCTGGCTTTGAACTTGTGATTCTCCTGCCTCAGCCTCCTGAGTCACTGGGATTAAAGGCTTGCACTGTGCCCACAGAGGCAAACTTTTAATACCCTAAAAAAAAAGCATTTGGTTGTGGGCTGGGGTATGGCTCAGTGGTAGAGCACATGCCTAGCATGTGTGAGGCACTGGGTTCAATCCCCAGCACCATATAAAACTAAAACAAAATAATGCTATTGTGTCCATCTACAACTAAAACTATTTTTATAAAAAATATATATTTTGTGTTAATTGCCTGTCCAAAAATATCAGTACCTGGCCTCATGCTTTCAGTTATTATTGGATGGGTATTTCTAAGATTATAGTAATTTTACTTTATAACTTGGCAGGTGTTTTTCTGTATTCTGCCATTGATTTGAGAGAGAAAACTAGCTTAATTCTGTTTTTTTTTTTTAAATTTTTGTTTTTAGGAAACAGACATTTTTGAAAGCTTTCACAATGTTCTCATATTCAGTATTCTGTGATTTCACAAATGTATTTCTGGATTTCCCCACTATTGTTGTTTTTGCAGTTAATCCTGTCCACTATTCAGTAAGCTATTCCAAGCTGAACATGAATGACTTGCTTCAGCCTAGAAATATTCTCAATTATTTGTGATATATTCTTCTTAAATTCTGTTGATTTTTAAAAAATCATAGTCAGATGTGGACCTTTTAAATTTCCATGTCCATTTTCATATTTTTCTGTCTCTTTATGTATTTGGAGATTTTCCTTAATTTTCTTTCACAACTTGATTATTACAGCAGTAATTCTTTTATTCTTGGGGGTTCTGTATTATTATTCCTTTTAAAAATAGTTTCCTATTTTAAAAATGCAACATCTCTTCATATCTCAGATTATACTGGAATTCTCACTTTCCTCCCTTACGACACAACTTGACCTTCTGGATTTAGTGCTGTCTTTTGGCTATTTTCATGCAGATGGTTCTCACCACATGTGATGACCCCTGACCACCTGCACACATTCTAGAGCTCCATGGTGTGGTCACCCTGTGTAAATGGAAGGGGACTCTGGATGTTCTCCTGTTGCTGAATGGCATGGGTTAGCAGGCCCTCCATGTGCACAGGGAGGGGTGCAAGCCACGGAGA
The DNA here is from genome assembly GCF_047511675.1 of Marmota flaviventris. Lineage (NCBI taxonomy): Eukaryota > Metazoa > Chordata > Mammalia > Rodentia > Sciuridae > Marmota > Marmota flaviventris. The sequence goes on along the minus strand of NC_092515.1, from coordinate 1,574,955 downwards.
GGCTCCCACATATCAAAGAGGAGGCCTTCCCTTAGGTTGCTACTCTTCACTCGCAAGCTGCTGAAGTTATTTGTAAATTCAGTTTCTTTACTGGTAATTTTTTTTGTCACCTTCTTGTTTAAAACTTACAACTACATCCTGAGTTCAATTTCCATCACTATGAGAAAAAATTTTTTTTCCAACAATACAGATAACACTAAATTTCTGTGAGCAGAACATCCTAGTCCCTTCCCCAGAAGGAACACTGAGCAGTTAGATCTGTTCAGAACTTTTCCTAAGCAGTTTTTACTTACATAAATCCCTTACTTTTTTTTCTCCAGTACCAAATATAAACCCAGGGGTGACCTAGTAGTGAACTACATCCCCACCCCTTTTTATTTTTAATTATTTTGAATAAGGTCTCACTAAGTTGCTGAGGCTGGCCTCCAACTTGTGATTCTCCTGTCTCCCAAGTTGTTGGAATTACAAGTGTTTGCCATTGCACCTGGCTAGAAACATACTTTTAAATATATAATACATATGAATTCTGCAATTTTTAGTCTTTTAATCAAATCCCTACCAATATCGTCAGTCCATTCTTTTTAACTGCTGGATAGAACTTGCAGTTGTGAATGCATTGATGGAAACTTAAGATTGTTTCCTAGGGTCCACGAGCCCGAGCCCAGAGCAGGGAGCAGTGAGCATTCAAAAGGCTGCCTCCACTGTAGCCGGGGTGACAGTACTCACTCCACACCACCGACAGTGCGTGATAGTGTACTTTAAACTTGCAACTTAATGCTGGTGAGGCTGAGCAGGGACCCTGATTTACAAGCCTGCATTCTCTTGTCCACTCGCATCCTTTGCCAGAACTCAGGGGATCCTTTAGCAAACTAGTGGACATTTCCAGACCTCAGAATCCTGACATTCCGGCACTCCAGGGAGCAGCTATCTCCTCTGGATGTCAGGAACTCTTTCACCCCTTTTGCCTTTTGCAGAAACACTGACAATCTTGCTTGACCTTCTTTTCTTTTGTTTGGCAGTTTTTATGCTGACCAATTGGCTAAAGGGGATTTGGAGGGAAGACCAAGTCGAGTGCTATTTTTATTGCTTTTCCTAATGACAGTTTTTTAAAATATATATTTTTAGCTGTCAATGGACCTTTATTTATATGTGGTGCTGAGAATCAAACCCAGTGTCTCTCACATGCTAGGTAAGCACTCTACCACTGAGCCATGACTCCAGCCCCCCATTGACAATTTTGATACTGGCAAATTGCTTCCCAGAAACCTGTACAAATTCACACTACATCCCAGAGCAGTGCACAGCAGGTTCTCCTTTCCTCTGATTGCACCATGCAAAATTTTATCAATGTACTGAAAAATGGTTCTTCAAATTGTATTTCTGGCCAGTGAGATTCAGTACTTATCACACACTTATCACTTGATAAATCTTCATATTCTTTGCTGTTGGAGGGAGAAGTGTGTTCTCCCAATCTGGGGTTTAAAAACTTTTTACTTTGTTTATACCATCTTTTAAAAATTTTATTTGTTCTTTTTAGTTATATACGACAGTAGAATGTTATACTATCTTTGGCCATATAAAGACTTTTATGAAATTCTTAGCAAACCTGAATCTTCATGTGCAAGGGAAGGGAGGTTTGTGATCTCACATATTTAGGGAGATTGTCCTCATTCAGTGATTTTACATTGTCCTCTAGTGTTTGTTCCACATTTAGGTAACTATTTAAAGCAACTTTCATGTACAGGAGGAGAGGATTTGTGTGTGTGGCTTTGAACTTGTGATCCTCCTGTCTCAGCCTCCAGAGCTGCTGGGATTACAGGTGTGTGCCACCATCCCCAGCTGGGGAGTAGTTCTGAACAGAGCAGAATCAACTTTTCCCAAGTACTGAAACAACTGTTGTCAAATATGACTTTTATTATGCATTTTCTTTATATGTGTGTCTTTATGAATGTATATGTCTATTCATACACACAATCATTCACACAGAGAGACACATACTTCAAGCCGTGAAAAATTCTCAGGATTTTGTTAGGTTTAAATAATCTATATATTAATTTGTGGGCTACTGATATCTATATCATGCTGAAAATTCCCATAGAGGTGGATAAATGTCTACTCAAGTCTTCATTTCCATCCTCCATTCATCTCGTATGTTCAGATGTGAGCTGGTTACTGTGTTGCTGCACACTCAAAGCCTTCAGGAGTCAGGAGGAGTATAAACAGTGCAGCAGGGTAGATATGAGGGAATGGCGAGTGGTTTGAATTTTGGAGAACTAGAAATAACATTGTCATAAAGGTATTAGGTTCAGTTAAAACTCAATGCACATTAAACCAATGTTTGTGGACAGCCAGTTGGAATATCCATCTATAGTTCTACTTTACCTTCTCCTTTAGTTTTGGAGTTTTAGAACTGTAACAGCTTCTTTAGTTTAAATGACATAAGTTTGAGACCATTCATCCACCTGGAATTAGGAAAGCAGGTCAAACTTTATTCTCTATCTTCACTGGTTACGGATGAAGTTTTATATAGTTTTAAAAATTTGTTGTTTTGTTTATATGTAAATGAGGAACACATCTCAGTTCTCTTTTAAATCTTTTCTCTATCTCTTTTTTTTTAATCTTTTCTTTTTTTGGAACTGGGAATCAAACCCAGGGCTTTGTGAATGAGAGGCAGATGCTTTGCTGCTGAACTAAATCCCAGCCCTCAGTTCTCTTTTGAAAAGTGATTTTGTATAAAATCTAGCTTCTGAGAACTCTTGAATTTCTAATGAAGTTGTCCTTGTTACCAGTGGTCATGTATCCACATCTCTGCATTCTGAAGTAAAGCCACGGTACCCTGCAGCAGAGACGCTAATGAGAATTGCAGTAGATCTCACCACCTACACTGCTGCTCCTAAGGAAAGGTCTCATAACCGCTCGGCCGACACTCTCGGTCGACTTTCTTATGGTGAAGTCGAACAGCTCTTTGTATGCCATGGTCTTTAATTCTACATTAACATTTGAGTTATTATCATGCTAGGCACTCTGCTGAGCAATTTACATGCATTATTTAATTTTCTCATTAAGTTTTGAGGTAGTACCATTATTATTCCTATGAGACTTAAGTTTACAAAGGATGAACTGCTTCCTCAAAATTAGGGCTAGAAAATGGAAGAGTCAGGATTGGACACCAGATCTACTGGATGTTGGAATAAGTACTTAATTCTGAATAAATATTCAGGAAAAGAGAGGGTTTGGGAAGGTAGTCTGGAATAAGGTATTGGCTGTGGGAGGGCAGGAGGCTTTTTAGGTTATTTTGAGAAATGTGATGAGAATGATGGAATGTCACTGAGGGATTTTAATGAGGCAGAAATGATGTGACCTACACCTCTTTTTTTAAAAAATACAAGTTTGGCTGAAATGCTGATGATGGACAGAGGTAATGGTGCTCCTTGTAAACCAACCAGAAGCCATTTCCATATGCAATAGATTAATACGTATTGGATAAGGGTGATATGATGGAAATGCATTAAATGGGTCAGCTTTTGTACATATTAGGAGATCAAACCTACAGGTCTTGTCAACTGATTAGATGTAGAGGGTGAGGAAGAGGAAAGGGTCAAGAATGTCTCCATAGTATGGATTTTCTCATGATGAGAAAGGTGTGCACGCTGCCTGAAAGATTTCCTGCAATCTTTACATTCATAGGGTCTCTCTCCAGTATGAATTCTCTGGTGTAGAGTAAGAGATCCACTATAGCTAAAGGCTTTCCCACAAATATTACATTCATAAGGCTTTTCTCCAGTATGAATTCTCTGATGCTGAGCAAGGCCTGCATTCTGGCTAAATGTTTTCCTACATTCCTTGCACATATAAGGTTTTTCTCCAGTATGACTTCTCTGGTGTTGTGCAAGGGAGGAACTATTGCTAAAGGCCTTCCCACATTCCACACATTCATAGGGCTTCTCTCCAGTGTGAACCCTCTGGTGCTGATCCAGGTATGCAATCTGGCTAAAGGCTTTCCTGCATACTTTGCATTCATAGGGCTTCTCTCCAGTGTGAACCCTCTGGTGCTGAGCCAGGTGTGCATACTGGCTGAAGGCCTTCCTGCATTCCTTACATTCATAGGGTCTCTCTCCTGTATGAATCCTCTGATGTACAATTAGGTATCCACGATGGCTAAAGGCCTTCCCACACACGTGACATACATAAGGTTTCTCTCCTGTGTGAATCCTCTGATGTTGAGCAAGAAATGAACCATTACTAAAGGCCTTTCCACACTCAATACATTCAAAAGGTCTCTCTCCAGTGTGAACCCTCTGGTGCTGAGTCAGGTGGGCGATCTGGCTGAAGGCCTTTTTACATTCCTGACACTGATAAGGCCTCTCTCCAGTGTGAACCCTCTGGTGCTGAGCCAAGTGTGCGTTCTGGCTGAAGGCCTTCCTACATTCTTTACATTCAAAAGGCTTCTCCCCAGTATGTATTCTTTTATGTTGAGCTAGGTTTGCACTCTGGCTGAAGGTTTTCCCACATTCCACACATGCATAGGGTTTCTCTCCAGTATGAATTCTCTGATGGAGAGTAAGTGATGAGCTCTGATTGAAGACCTTCTCACATTCGTTACATTTCAGAAGTTTCTTTTCTACATACACCTTCTTATGTTTCATTTCAACAGATTTTTTCCGATAACATCTCTTTTGTGGTTCACACTTATGCACTCTTTCTTTGGTGGGGAATCTCTGATGTATATCTAGTCTTGCATCCAGACTGAATGTTTCCCAAGATTTATTACACTCATTACTTTGATCTTCAGGGAGGATTTCTTTATTAGTGATGGTAAGTTGATCAGAATGTAACTCCTGACTTCCAAACTTGTTCTTAAACCAGTCCTCACTTACACAGTGTTTCCAACTGGGGCACACAAGGCTATGAGAGAGATGGCTTCTTCCCAATGTCACTGCTTTGGCGGATTCTTGATAAACATCTTGCTTTGATGAAAAGTCACTGTTTTTAAATAGATACTCCCAATCTAAAATATATCAATAAAACAAACATATTTTGTATTTTTTTCATTATAAGAAATTTCTAAAACAAAAATGGGAAAATGAAATGCTAAAGTATTTCAAAATTTATGTCTCAATGCATTCTAAGACTTATAAAGTACAAACAACGAGAGCTTAAGAAAGGTGATTCAGGAAATAAAATAATCATATATAACCAGTAAGGTGATATTAGAAGAGCAAAACACTGAAGAGGTCATTGAAAATCACAATTGCTGTTTTATATCTAAGTTAATATTATAGTCTTCATCTTTCCTCTATTGCTGCAGTTTATTCTGCATTCAATCTAAGTTGGTTATCTTTAAAAAGTAGATTTTAAAAACTAAATGCAGTCTTGCCTGCCTGTAATCCCAGCAACTCAGGAGGCTGAGGACCACAAATTCAAAGCCACAAGACCCTGTCTCAAAATAAAAAAAAAAAAAAAAAAAATAAGAAGGCCTGAGGATGGGGGTGGTGTATCTCAGTAGTAGAGTGCCCCCTGTGTTCAATTCCAGTAACAACAATAACAAAAAGCACCAAGTGTAAAATGTCAAGAATATAGCTAATAAGCCTCCATGGATCCCCCAAAACTAAAGACACACCAGAAGCCTTAGGATGCACATGAAACTGCTTGTTCATCAAGCTATATGTGTGAACTTTTGCAATTAGAGAAAGGTCTTTCTGAGCATAATTTTCTATATGCTAAATTCCAACTAAACATACATTTTCTTTCAATTGATCCTTGAAGCTAAGATTCCTTTACATAAAACAAAAATTTTGTATCAAGCTACTTGCTTTTATTAACAGCCCAGGCCTTAATCTGCCTTCTCCTTTCCAGTGATTTCTTACCAGCGTACATTAAAATCAAAATCCCTAGCCTGGTCTATAATCCCGTGGGGCCTGTTCTCTGATCCCTTCCACCTGTCCTTCTCCTGCCTACTGGGCTTCAGCTAGTGGGTATTCCCACGTGAAAGTGCCTGCCCCGAATACTTTCTTCCCTCCCTCAGTGGGCTGCACTCGGTCTGCTCACACATTACCTCTCTAGGTGACCTTCCTTGACCTCCCAATATAAATTACTACACACTTAGCACTATCTGTTCTTTGTCTTGCACTTCATAGCACTTAACTTAGTTCGCATTATCATACATGTTAATTTAATCTCTGTCATCACGAGAATGGACACTTGTATATGCAGGAACCATCCTTTCCTATTTCTTGAATACCCATTGCCTAGAATAGGCCAGGATTAGGATTGTGAATCAATAATACTTGAAATGCCACATTAATTTGTCCTTTCATTTGAATGATCTGCTTGCACAAATGAAGTAAATGACTGAAATACTACTAGAAAACTGGATATATCACAGTAGATAAGGAAGTGTGGTAGAAAACTATCAAGACAACAGATCTGAATTGCAGCTGATTACTCCTGCTGCCTTTCCTCAATGCTCTTGCAGACTCCTACCCTGTAGCTAAATAATCACACACCAACTCATGAATGTCCCCTAGAAAGTCAACATGAAGAGGCAGTCCTAAAGACTCAATCTAGGCAAACTCAGGATTAAATTCATAAAACTGTAATAAGAAAGTAAAAATAAAAGTAGTATGATTTTTAATATTAATTCTCAATGGACTGATAAGTGAAGGATCTATATTATATTCATTACAGCCATACAACTCTCAGATTTTAGAATATATCAGAATTACCTACAGAACTTGTTAAAATATAGATTGCTGAACCTCAGGAGGCTGAGACAGGAGAATCACAAGTCAAAGGCCAACCCTGGCAACTTAGTGAGACCCCTCCCTCAAAATAAAAAAAATAATAATAGTTCACTAAATGCCTACACACATAAATAGAGTTGGGATGCAGCTTATAGTAGTGCACCCCTGCGTCCAATCCCCAGTACCACAAATAGAAAAAACATGCAGATCGCTGGGCTCCATGCACAGAGTTTCTGAGTAGGTCTGGGAAGAGAGCTGAATATCCAAATTTCTAATGAGTTCCCAGGTGACGCTGCTCATCTCAAGATCATATTTTTGAGTACTACTGCCCAACAGCAGCCACTGAAAACATAATGTAAAAAGGGTACACCTAAAACGCCAGGAAATAAATTAACATTCTAAAACATATTCAAATAAGCTAAAAGAAGAGGAAAACAGAAGAATAAAAGAGCAAAGGAAAAAAAAATGATAATGGCAGACCAAAATCAAGCTATCTAAATAATTACAGGTTGAGTATCTCTTATGGTCAGAACCAGAAGTACTTTGGATATTAGGGTTTTTTTTTGCATTTTTGAAAAAAAAAAAAATATATATATATATATATATATATATATATATATATATAAAAGTAAACATCTTAGGGATGGGACCTAAGTGGAAACACAAAACTAATTTACATTTCATATAAACTTTCATGTAGCTTGAATGTAATTTTATACAATATTTTAAATAATTTTGTGGATAAAACAAGTCTCATGGTGTGGAATTTTGCACAAATGGCATGTCAGCATTCAAAAGTTTCAGATTTGGGGGAATTTCAGATTTCTGGATTGGGGATGTTCAACCTGCATACTAAATATTAATGGATTTCCTAACCAGTTAAAGGGTAGCATGCTGTCCACAGTAACATGCTGTCCACAGTAACATGCAAACAGTAAGTACAGGCCAGAGTGCCTCTGTTCATACAGATAAAACAGACTTCAAAGGAGAGTATCACCAAAAACAAGGAGGGATATATCACAATGATAAATGATCAAGTCATCAGGAAATTATAATTATTAATGTGTATGCATCTAATGCATAGCCACATATACCTTAAAACAAAATTTGACAATATTAAGTACTAAAGGATACTGTATAATCATAGTAAGTGATTTCAATATGTTATATCCAGCAATTGATAAAACTAGATAAAAATTAGTAGATACATAGAAGATAATGTCTGGATTAACTAACTTGATGTAATTTATATTAACAGAACACTATGCACATCAACTGTACAGCAAGTATTGATGGCATGTTCAATAAGATAGATGGAATGTTGGTTCATAAGCCAAGTCTTAGTAAACAGTATGTTCTTTAACCTCAACAGAATTAAATTAAAAATGAATAAATAATGATGTCTAGTAAAATTCACACATCTGTGAAATTATATAGAAACAATTCATTTCTATATAATTCATGAGTCAAAGAGTTTAATAAAAGAAATCAAAAAATATCTTATATTGACCAATAATGATAATATAACACACGGAAATTTGTAAGATGTAGCTAAAACAGTACTTAAAGGAAACTCTTTTAAGATACTTATAGTAGAAAAAAAAACTAAAAGTATAAATATCAACAATCTAGGTGAGAAGAAAAACCAGAATAAACCCAAGGAAAATAGAAAAAAAAAAAAAAAGCTAACTAGAGAAAATAACAAAATAGAAAACAATTGACAGAGAAGTAAAACCAAAAGTAGGTTCACTGAAAAGATCACTGATTAGGGAGAAAAAAAAAATAAAGAATAGAAGTCAGAAAAATCAGAGCTTTAAAGAGGAGTCTGGTGTGATAGAATGCACTTGGAATCCTAGCCATGCAGGAGGCCAAGGCAGGAGGCCCACAGTTTCAAGGCCAGCCTCAGCCACTTAGAAAGACCCTGAATCAGAATAAAAATACAATGGGCTGGGGATGCAGCTGAATGGTAGAGCACCCCTGCATTTAATTCCCAGTACCACAGACAAAACACAAAACAACAACAACAACAAAAACTGAAAAGAATTATCATATACCTTATAGACATTAAGAAGAAAATATTATGAACAACATATACATAAACTGGACAACTCAGATAAACTGTATAAATCCCTTGAAAGATATACCCTACTAGAGTTGATTCAAGAAGAATTATATAACAAAAATAACCCTTATATCCATTAAGTCTATTCATGCATAAAAATATTCCACATAAACAGCATTCCAGGCATAGATGTCTTAACTAATGAGTTCCACCAGTGTAGGGGAAAACCAATACTATTATACCCAACTCTTTCATAAAATAGGAGACGATAAAATACTTCCCAACATGTTTCCATAATGCCAGCATTATCTTGGTAAGGAAATTACAAAAGGATAAATCCATGTAGCATATGAACATAAATGTAAAATATTTAGTCAAACTTTGCCAAATCAAATGCAGGACAATATGAAAAGCATAATCTTAACCAAGTAGAGTTTTATCCCTGGAAAGCAAATTGGTTTAATATTTGAAAATCATCAATGCAATTCATCATATTAATACAGAATAAAGATGAAAAACTGCATGATCATGTTTAGAATGAGTATTTGACCCATTATAAAAAATTTTAGGGGCTGGGGCTAGAGGTCAGTGGTAGAACACTTGCCTAGCATGTGTGAGGCACTGGGTTCAATTCTCAGCACCACATATAAATAAATGAATAACATAAAGATCCATCAATATCTAAAAAATATATTTTAAAAGGAATTGCTTCGAATTCATCAAGATTATCTAAGGAAAGAACTATAACTTACATCAAGGGAATAGGGATAGAATACATTTCCTTTCAAGAATGGCACAACATAAATATATCTGTTCTTACCACTTGTATTCAACATTGTATAGGAGATGCTAGCCATTGCAATACATCAAGAAAAAGAAATGATCAGAAAGTAAGAAATAAAACTGTGTATGCAGATGTTATAAGTGTGTTTTCGAAAAATCCTCAGAAATATATAAAAGAACTCCTAGAATCCTATATGAAACTCTTTAAGATACTTATAGTAGAAAGTAGTTAATATAAAAACACTTTACATTCTTTGCATACAAGCAGAACACTATTGGAAAACAGAATTTTTAAAAATTATATTTATAGTGATACCCCAAAACCATAAAAGATTCTGGAAAAAATTTAAAAAGCTATACAACATCACTACACTAAATACTATAAAATAATCCTATGAGAAATTAAAGTATACTAAATGGCTTATTAAAACACACTCATGGGGGCTGAAGTTGTGGCTCAGTAGTAGAGCTCTTGCTTAGCATGTGTGAGGCATTAGGTTCGATCTCCAGCACCACATAAAAATAAATAAATAAAGGTATTGTCTCCATCTACAACTAAAAAAATATTTAAAAAAAAAACATATTCATGATTAGAAGAATCAAAAAAAATTTTTTTTCAGGGAGGGATTACCTGGGATTGAACTCAGGGGCACTTGACCACTGAGCCACATCCCCAGCCCTATTTTGTATTTTATTTAGAGACAGGGTCTCACTGAGTTGCTTATTGCCTTGCCACTGCTGAGGCTGTGAATTCATGATCTTCCCGCCCCAGCCTCCTGAGCTGCTGGGATTATAGGCATGCGCAACCGCACCTAGCTAAGAATGTTGTTAAGGTGTCACTTCTCTCTCAATGGGTACATGGATTCAACATAATCCCAACCAAAACCCAACCTTGTTGAAGAGAAATTCTAAACTTCATTCTAAAATGCAAATGACTTACAATAGTCAAAGTGATTTAACAAATGGCACAATCTGAAATCAAAATTAATCATAATGCTACAGCAATCAAGGCAATGTGGTTCTGGTGAAAGGATAAATGTATAAATTTCCAGGTGCAGTGGTACCTGCCTGAAATCCCAGTGGTTGGGAGACTGACACAGGAGGATCTCAAGTTCAAGACCAGCCTCAGCAACCTAACGAGACCCTAAGAAACTCAGTGAGACCCCGTCTCAAAACAAAATAAAAAGCTGGGAATGTAGCTCAATGGTAAATTGTCCCCAGGTTAATCCCCAGTACAAATAAAACAGAACAGAACAAAACTACAATACCACCATTATAATGACTTAGATTAAAAATAATACTGATAATAACAATATTTTTTGAGGGCATAAAGCAAACAAAATGCTTATATATTGCTAGAGGTTATGTACAATGGACAGTCCCTCTGGGAATCTTTGGCAGTTTCTTATGAAGTTAAACGTATAATTATCATATGACCTAGTTTAGATATTTACTCAAGAGAAATGAAAAGAACTGTCTACCCAATGTTCTTCACATGACAGCTTCATAGCAGCTTTATTTATAATAGCCCAAACTGGAAACAACACAGGTGGGTGATCTGTTTATCCATTCACAATGGATGCTATCAATGTAAAACTCCTCACCAATCAAAGGATCAACGTGGGACTGGGGTTGTGGATCAGTGGTAAAGCGCTTGCCTCGAGTGTGAGGCACTGGGTTCAATCTTCAGCACCAGGTAAAAACAAACAGACGCTGTGTCCACCTACAACTAAAAAGATAATAACCACAAAAAAGGAGCCACATATTCATACATGAACAATGTGGGCAGATTTCAAGATCATCATGCCAAGTGAGAGATGCTGGACAGAACCTAAGCCACAGTAGATGATTTCATTTAGTTTGGCTGCAACCTAATCTAATGTGACAAAGAAAATATCAGTATTCACTTGGAACTGGAGATGGAGAAAAGGGTGGACTGCACAGAGCTAGATGTAATCTTTTTTTCTTTTTCCTTTTTTTTTTTTGTGGTAAAAGGGATGAATCGGGGGTCTTGGACATGCTCTACTCAGCTATTCCTCCACCCCATAAGTAGTCTTTTGGTATCTAAATACTATGTGGCTTGATTGTGGTGAAGATTTAAGGATATATGCAAATATCAGAACTACTTAAGTTGTATAATTTATGTAGATACAATTTACTGTTTATAAATATCCTTAATATTAATAGGATCTGATAAAATACAATAGAACAAGTAGATCAAAATATATTAAAACCAGAAAATTATTTTTTAAACAATTCTTCAGTGAAAGGGAACTTTAAAATTGTAGATTATTTGGGAAATGGCAATAACAAAACTTTTAAATGTCAAAGTCTATAGGAGAGAGTTCTAGAAAAAGATTTAAAATACATAGCTCTTAATAATTTCATTACTGAATAAAAGAAAATGAAATTAACATATTAAGCTCTCATTTCAGCAACATAGAGAACAAAATAAATAAGAAAATTAGAAGGAAAAAGTCAGTAAGGGAAGAAAAGCAAAAGAACAAAGAACTGAAAAAGAGAAGAGCAGTAACACTAAAAAGAGAAATCCATTAGCTGGGTCTTGAAAAAGAAAACTGATTTATGAGTGGCAACCTAATAAATTAAAAAAAAACAAAAAAACAATGACTATATAAAATAAGAAACTTGCCAGGCGTGGTGGCACATGCCTGCAATCCTAGCAATTCAATAGGCTGAGGCAGAGAGATCAAAAGTTCAAGGTCAGCCTCAGCAACTTAGACCAAGTCTAAAAAAAAAAAAAAAAGGCAGGGGGTGGGGCTGGGGCTGGGGATCTGGCTCAATGGTAGACTGCCCCAGTACTATCAAAGGAAAGACTAAAGAGACTGGGAGAGCGCTCGCCTAGCATGTGCAAGGCCCTGGGTTCAATCCTCAGCACCACATATGAATAAATAAATAAAATAAAGCTTAAAAAAAAAAAAGATTACTTTGATCAAAATCATGGGAAAAAAATCTGATAATGAAAAGGATAGTTATGTAACCAAAGACAAATCTACAGAGTCAATTTACTACAAAGGACCCTGAGAAAGTTGTCAAAGATCTGCTTTTGATAAGACTTTAAGTCTTTACCTCTCAAACTCTCAAGACAGGTGATCTCATTCATTCACACTGACATCTTTAAATTAGATTTTTTTTTTGAACCTCTGTCTTCCAATCCAGTTGCATGTTGCATTTCTACACTTGGAAACCTTCATATGTCATGAGAATAAATCTATTTCCCCAGCAAAATTCCTCATCTTTCCTCCTACCGAGATATTTTCTTATGATTGTTTCTATTAAGTGCTATCACCTTCCAGTTACTTAGACTTGAAAATAAAACTAGAGCTGGGTATGGTGGCCAATACCTGTAATCCCAGAGGCTCGGGAGGCTGAGGCAGGAGGATCACAAGTTCAAAGCCAGCCTCAGCAAAAGCGAGGTACTAAGCAACTCAGTGAGACCCTATTCCTAAATAAAATACAAAATAGGCCGCAGATGTGTCTCAGTGGTCGAGTACCCTTGAGTTCAATCCCTGGTATGCCAATTAAAAAAAAAAAAATAGAAATGCTTTATTTTTTATTTTTTTTTTTTTATGGTTTATAAAACTCTTTAATAATCACAAGAATTTAGCAAGGTGTTGTGCTCAAAACAGAAACTCAGTGAAATAATAAGTGAATAAAAAATGAATCAATCCTTCAATCAAAGGAATAAATATCTGGAAAGGAACAAAGTCTGGATTTAAACAAATAGAATGAATAACTAGTGCAAAACTAGACAAGGACAAGGAGACACTGACATTTGGACCCACAGATCAGGAAAATGAGTCATCGGAGAAGGTAATAATTTGTGAGAAGATATACAAAAACAATAAATCAAGGCGCTATGCTAAAAATATTACTTCTCAGGCCTCTGCCTTGAATAGAGCCCCCAGGAAGCATCCATTCTGAGCTGGAGCTACACTCCCTAGCAGTGTGCCTCCTAGTTCTCTCACTCACCAGGGCATGTTCCTCTTGTTCCTTCCTTCTTCACAATCCAGGGCTCTTTTCCTTGCTCCAATAATGAGATCACATCTGGCTTAGAAAAAGAAATCCCTGCTTACAAGAGATAAAAGAGGAATTAGCCACACCTGTAAATTAGTCAAGTTTCTTGGTCATGGGGGGGGTGGTGGTGGCGCATCATAGGAAGAAGATAAAGAAGTGGTAAAATATTCTGAAAAATGGGGAAGATGAAATTGCAGGACCACACTAATGAAGACACCAATTCTACAAAACTCCACCTATTTGGGGGAGCATAAGAAAAAAGACTTTTATATGGGGTCTTGCTATGCTGGCCAGGCTGGCCCTGCTGGGCTCTAGCAACTCTCCTGTCACAGCCTCTGAGGTAGATGAGACTACAGGCACACACCAGGGCACCCCGCTCAAGAAAGAATCGTTCAGGAGGCACACTGGAGGCTCTCCAAACACTGGAACGCAAACCTGCATAGAAATTTTGAATTATAAGGAGTCCTCCTTACCCAGTGATACCAGGCTCCTATAGTTCTCCAACATGACCTTCCTGTACAAAGTCCTCTGAGTGGGGTTCAGCCATTCCCACTCCTCTTGAGTGAAACTTACAGACACATCCCCAAATGTCACCAAATCCTGAAATGACACAAACACATATTTGTTCAATTAGTGTTTAAATCCTACTATGGGCCTAAGTGAAAGAGTTAAATTGTCTACGGTTTTGGATATAATATTGCATATAGAAAAATCTTCTGACAGTGTACTAAGTTCAGAGAAATTCGTGTCAAATAACTGGTAGATGACTTTTCTGCTTGCTTTGATGGAAAGTATACAATTTCAGAGAGAATAGCTATTGGGATGGAAAAGATCTACCATACATACATACACACACAAAATTGGGCTGATGGAAAACTGTAATCAATCAAGAATAAACTAATAGGTTATTCATACTAAATGTCAGGGCATTTCCCAATCTGGGGGAACCAGGATACACTAGGGAAGTAAACAAGATGTTATATAATAAGTAATGGGTGAATATTATTTAAAGTAGTCACTAAAAGGTTATAAAGTTGATAGCACTTAATAAGATAATAAGGGGAAAATGCTTGATTTATCAGAAGGCAAAAAAGGAGAAATAAAGGAACCAAGAAAAAATGGTATAAATGGAAAACAAACAGAAAAATGGTAGGTTTAGACACACATTCATGAGTAATAACATTAAATGAAAATGTACTAAACACTAATTAAAAGACCAAGATTACCATATTGGATTTTAAAAAAACAACTATACGCTATTTGTAAGAGTCATACTTTAAATATAATCTCTGTTGGCAGAGATTCTCAAAAGGTATGCATTAAAATAACACTGAGAGACAGGCACAGTGGTGCATGCCTTTAATTCCAGTGACTCAGGAGGCTGAGGCAGGAGGATCATGAGTTCAAAGCCAAGCTCAGCAAAAGCGAGGTGCTGAGCAACTCAGTGAGACCCTATCTCTAAATAAAATACAAAACAGGGCTGGGGATGTGGCTCAGTGGTTGAGTACTCCTGAATCAATCCCCAGTACCAAAAAAAAAAAAAAAAAAAAAAAAAAAATCACACTGGGGTGATCATGGTAGACCATGCCTACAATCCCATGACACAGGAGGCTGAGGCAGAAGGCTGCAAGTTCTATTGGTAGTGTTGCTGTAGATTATTTCTCACTCACCAGGGCATGTTCCTCTTGCAGGCCAAATCTGGCCTGCATTTCTCATACAACCATTCTCTGTATTTTAATCTTGTTTTTTAATGTTTACCCTACAAAATCTCTAAGTGTAAGGAAGAATGTTCTTTTCTAAGTGAATAATCCATCCTTTCTCCACTGATTTAAAACTATACCAGTACATTATCATATAATAAGCAAACTAGTAGATGTTAAATTCTACATAGACAATGTCTATTTTTATTTTCCACAGCACTTAGTTCACAGTCTTTAGTAACTACATGTTCAGTGAATGAGTAAATATTTTCCATTCTTATGGAATTCTTATATTTGTTTCTGGACATTATCTACTGATCTTTTCATGTTTCTTCTAGTTCCAATTCCATAGGCTATTACAATTTTCATTATTATAGATCTTTTCCATTTTTTTAAAAATGTAGCTTCAAGTGCTTCCCCCATAACTCTCTTTTTTTAAAAAAAGTATCAATTTTCCACATTAATTCCACTAATCTTAACTGGATGGCCTAGAATATCATAGCTGCAGCCTCCTGTGAACTCAGGATGTCCCTAAAATGAGAATTTACTATTCCCATAAAATTCTACCCTTCAAAATCCACCAAAGTACCTACAAAAAGCCCTGCCTCAGCTGATCCACACTCTTATGCTCAAGATACAATACATCTCACTCCTCAAAATCACCTCAAATAATGTGCTCAGTGGAGGTGCGGAATGTTCCTTGAATAAAGATGAAAATACAAATTAGGGGAAAATAAGGAAGTTCATGGCTTTTCGGGGACTTCCTTTTTTTCTGGAATGAAAGATATAAGGAGCAAGTCACTCATAAATGAGATTTTTTAAACTTGTTTTTTAATTTTTATTTTTGTTTATTTTTTAAATTTTCATGTGGTGCCAGGGATCGAACCCAGTACCTCACACATGCTAGGCAAGAGCTCTACCACTGAGTCCAACACCGGCCCCATAAATGAGATTTTGTTAGGCTGGGGCATTCTGGCAGAAAAGTTAAATGTTCGTATAACCTGAAGAATAAGATGGTGTTTTAGAGAAATGCTTCTTACCTTTGACATGGCTTTAAGACTTCTTAAGAGTTTATGAGTTCTTCTGTCCTCCTCCGTCAAATTCCTCTCTGGAAGAGGGGCAGGGTCCTGAGAAAATAGAGCTGGAGAGGGAAAAAGAAACCATAGAGTGCCAGATTAGCTCAGCAGCTCCCAAGGTGACCAGCCTAGAAACAATCTTTCCTTCCCTCTCTTCCTCCCGCAACTGAAGCTTTCAGTGTCACTGAATTGAGACATTTATCTAAACTGACAATTCTTTTTCAAAAGAATTCTGAACTTACAATTTACAATTATATCTCAAGAATACAATGTACAATTTGTGCATAAATTATCTACTCATTTTAAATTATAAACAATAACTGGGGCTGAGGCTCAGTGATAGAGCACCTTGCACATGTGAGGTACTGCGTTTGATCCTCAGCACCACACAAAAATAAATAAATAAAGATACTGTGTCCATCTACAACTAAAAAAATATTTCAAAAATAAAAGGACAATAACAGCAACTACAGAATGGCATTATCAAGGAAGGATTTTCCACTCTTTTCATTCATGAAGGCTTTTCATCAGTGGAATTACAGAGGTTGACTCCGGAGGCTGAGGCAAGAGTATCAAGTCTGAGGCCAGCCTCAGCAACTTAGTAGGACCCTGTCTAAAAAAATAAAATCCAAAAAATACCCAAAGTGTCATGGTAATAATTAAGCCAAACTGGAAATGAGGTCTTAATTTTTAGTCTTTCTACCATTTGATGATGTTGAAAGGAAATATGTCCCAACCTTTTAAAAAGAATTAAGAGAGAAAGCCACCAAGTGAATGCATTAGGGAAAGCACTTTATACAGAGTGGGCATCAGAGGGGTCATGTGGTCTGAAGACATTAGACAAGAGTCAGGACAACCTGCTTTGGGTCCTGGCTGATAACAAATGCACCTAAAAACCAAGCTCTTAACTTCTCTGAGCATTTCCTGAGAAAGGGTCGATAGAGGTAAGAGACAAGGCTCTTGGTGGACAGTCACTGGAACCTCTTAACCCTGAGTTCTTTTCCACTAGAGCTCACTAACTTGAAGAATAAAGCAATAAGCAGCAGCATCGAGGCTGGAGGTATAGCTCAGTGGTAGAGTGCTTGTCTAGCATCTGGCATCCCTGAGTTCCATCTCTAGCACTGCAGGGGAAAAAACAAACAAACTAAAACAACAACAACAAAACAGAACAAAGCAGCATAGTGAGTATAAGAAGCTGTAGCTGGGCACCGTGGCCCACACCTGCAATCCCAGCTAACCAGGAAGCTAAGGCCGTAGGATCCCAAGTTTCAATCTAACCTGGGCAATTTAGCAAATTGTGTCTCAAAATAAAACACAAAGAAGGCTGGGGACGCAGTAAAGTGGTAGAGCACTTGCCCAGTATATGGGGTGGAGAGGGCCCTGGGCCTGGGATCAGAAGGCTTAAATTCAAACACCCAGTCCACCACACCCAGCTACACCCAGTCCAACTCTGTTCAGTCTCACATGATCCCACAGTGACAGTCTTACACAGTCAGACTCCAAGGGTCATACCATCTGACACAGTCATAATCCCAGTTACAGGACCTCTGATACAGGGTGGCAGGGGTTCACTGTCACACAGTGTCATGTGC
Organism: Marmota flaviventris; assembly: GCF_047511675.1. NCBI lineage: Eukaryota > Metazoa > Chordata > Mammalia > Rodentia > Sciuridae > Marmota > Marmota flaviventris. Next base: position 1,556,964 of record NC_092515.1, on the reverse strand, counting down.
TCTACTGTCACAGTCCAGATCACAGTGTTATGTTGTCACATGGTGACAGACATTCTATCTCAGTCTCATACACCCCCCCATACTGACACCGTCTCATACTGTCACAGTGTTACACACATGCTCTCAGCCTCACAGCAGTGTTCAGGGAGTCACGGGCCCCATCTCACATGATGGGGTGGTCTCATACTGTCATAGAGAGCTTCAGACACATTTTCATTCTCTCACATTGTTACAGGGTGGCACAACCAACACACACTGTCACACACTGTCCAGGCTCCCTTGCATAGATTTGTAGATCTCATACTGTTACACAATGTCACAACTTCACTTCCAGTCTTACATGGTGTCATGGGCCCCCTAATACTTGGTGGCACAATGTCACACTATCATACTCTGAAAGCCTCAGCTGTGAGCACAGCCTGTGCATGTGGGCGTGGTGTCACCTGTCACACAATGTCACTCTCGTCTCAGTGGCAAGCACAGCCTGTGCACACTTGTGTGGTGTCACACTATCACACACAGTGTCACATTCTCACAGCCTCACATGCCAGCATGGCCCATGCACATTGGCACAGTGTTACACTGTCACACAGTGTGTCAGTCTCAGCTGCGAGCATGGCCCATACACGCTGTTACACTGTCACAGTGTCACACTCAGTCTCAGTTGTGAGCTGGGCCAGCACACACTATCACAGTATCACACTCAATCTCAGCCATGAGCACAGCCCATGCACGCTGTCACAGTGTCACACTCTCAGTCTGAGCCGTGAACACAGCCCATGCACTCTATCACGCTGTCACATACAGTGTCACACTCTGAGTCTCAGCTGCGAGCACAGCCCATGCACTCTGTCACACAGTGTCACACTCTCAAGTCTCAGCTGGGAGCACAGCCCATGCACTCTGTCACACAGTCTCAGCCGCGAACACAGCCCATGCACTCTGTCACACACAGTGTCACACTCTCAGTCTCAGCTGCGAGCACAGCCCATGCACTGTCACGTTGTCACACACAGTGTCACAGTCTCAGCATCGAGGACGGCCGTGCACGTGGGCGCGATGTCATACTGTCACCCCCACAGTCTCAGCCTCAAGCACGGCCCGCGGGCGCGGTGTCATACTGTCATACACAGTGTAACACTCTCAGTCTCGGGCGCGGTGTCCCTGGTCGCGCCCTCCCACGCCGTCCCCCGGCCCCTGCTCTGCTCACCGCCTCCTCGCTCGGGCGCGCGCGGGCGGGCCGGGGCTGAAACTCCGCCGACCGCCGCGCTCACAAAGGCGCCCCGCGCCGGCGCAGGCGGCCGCGACCGCGGGGGCCGCCGGGAGTGGAGTGCGGCGCGGAGCGCGCTGGGAGGCTGAAGGGACGCCAGCCACAGGCTCCGCCCCCGGGGGCCGCGGAGCCTCAGCCCCCTGCCCGCCCAGACGCCAGGACTGGGGCAGGCAGAGTGCGCAGGCGCGACTCGCGGTCGGACGAGTGCGCATGCGCAGCCGGAGTCTGGTCACTACATCCCGGAGCGCCTGCCGCCTACGGCCGCTGTGTGGCGTCTGGGAGAATCCACTAGGGTAAAGGGACGGCCTTATGAGGACCGAGCCAGGTGTTGACGTCGTCCCCTTTTTCTGATCTTCTACCTTTTGGGAAATGTCCAACGAACTCGTCTCTCCGTCCTTCTCACCAGAGTCACCAACGACGCACGGCCTGAGCGGAGCAACTTAGAAGTTGAGGAAGGACAAGTCCGGTGTGTCCCAAAGGCCTCAGTTGAGGCCTCAGGAAAGGGCACGTGGGATCTGGGGCAGGTCGGAGACAGTCAGGCACCAGTAGCCGTTAGTTGCAGGTGGACACAGTACCTTTTTATTTTATTCATTTGTTGTCATGCGGTGCTGAGAATTGAACCCAGGGCCTCACGGGCTAGGCAAGCCCACCACTGAGCCCCAACCCCACCCAGGACCACCCATGAAGAAACAGAGTGGCAATGAAACAGAAATACTCTTGGGTTCTGTTTTCTGCCCTGTCACCCCGCACAGGGAGCTGAGCAGAGGCCTCACTTGCTGGGCAAGTGCTCTGCTCCTGAGCTATACCCCCATCCCCTGGCCAGGTTTCCGAGGCTACCCTCCGTGTTCCTCCTGCCTGAGCCTCCTCAGTTGCTGAAATCACAGGCACGCACAACTGCGCTGGGCCCGATCGTTTTTTGTACTGTCAAATCTGTCGAGGTATCTGATAAGGATTTGAATCCAGAATTTGCAAAGACACACCTTGCTAATAAAAACAGAAATAGTACAATTTCCAAGTGAACAACGGATGTGAGCCGCCTTTTCCCTAAAGAAGATATATATCTGGTTCACGAGTCCTTGAAAGTCCCCTCTTCGGTCAGTGGGGCAGGACACATCTAAACCACGGTGGCACCTTCCTGCCCAGCACGAGCGCTAGAATCGAGGACAACCTGTGGGCAGGAACGGAGAGGCGGGCCTCTGCAGGCCATCCCTGCTCGTAGGAGGCACAGCTGTGCTTGGGCGTCGCGGTGGTCTGGTCACTTGCGGCTGTAGTTTCCCATAAAATGGGAGGGTGAGCCTTTCCGTACCCAGGGGACGGGAAACTCAGTAACCCTTTGAGATCAAGTCTGGGGGAGGCAGGTCCGCAGGCGCTCCCTCCGTTCCCTCGCACCACTTTGCACGCTCGGGGAGCAGCGCACGACGCCTCCCGAGCAGGAGCCCACGCGCACGCACGTCCCCGCAGGTCGGTCCTCTCGAAACGCGCGAGATCCGCCTCGCCTCCCCGAAATCGCGTTCCCCGGAAGGGGCCGCGGCGCCCGCGCGTGCGCATCGCTTAGCTTCCGGTCGGCGCCGCGGGTTGCGCCGTGAGAGGCGGGGCGCCTCCTCTCCAGGCGGCAGGTGAGGGAGTGGCGCGCCACTTCTTCCCGCGAGCCCGCGCGTCTCGCGCAGCGTGTGTTTAACCCGGAAGACGACTTGCTTCGTGGGGGCCTCCCAAGAGTTTCAAGACCCCGAAGCCCTGGGCGCCCCGCCGTGGGAGCCGAGGCTGCACGGGCAGCGCGTCAGGGGTCGCGGTGGCTCCCTCGGAGGGGAGGCGACGCGCGAGGCCCCGGCGGCCCGGGCGGGCGTCGGCAGCAGGGCGCTTGCTGCCTCGGCGCCCGCACGACGCCCGCCTCCGGCTGCACTGCGGCGCCCGTGCGAAGCCCTGCTCGGTGCTGACCTCGAGAGGGTCGAGCGAGGCCGAGGGTGTTCTGCGGGCGCTGAGCCCGTGAGCGTTTGCGAGGCTTGACTTCTTGTTGCTGCATTTCCCACATCGTGCAGAGGATCCTGAGTTGGATATCTTGTTAGTGATGTCCAGCATTATTTTGGTTGTGCCAAAACTGATTCAGCCACTGGCCTACTTGTAGCCCTGACTCCTTATGTGCTGCGTATTCTTCTGCAGAGCTTGTGTGTGCAAATGTGCACACTACTTTGTGTCTATGGAGGGCTACATTTATGTGCTGATATGGAGCCCTGGGCGTGTGCCATTTAATTTATCTGCCTCTCCACTCCATTTCTTGACTCGAGGTAGACCCTAAAGTGGTGTCCACAAAGCCTATTGAACTGCGGGCTTTTTGATTGTGGAAGTTGGGCAAAGAGCCAGGTAGGCTTTTTTTGTACTGGGGATTGAACATGGGGCACGTTACCCTTCTTATGTTTCTATTTTGAAATAGGGTCTCACTCAGTTGCTTAGGGCCTCCCTAAGTTACAGAGTCTGGCCTTGAACTTGCAGTCCTCCTGCCTCAGCCTCTCAAGCCACAGGTAGACTTTTGAAGATGTTAAATTTGATGCATGAGAGACCAAAATGGCATAATCCTGGGGAAACTTTATTTGGGGCTGGGGCTATGCATATTATTATACAAATCCTCTATATTACTCTACCTAAGAGGAATTTTCCTTGTACTTGAGGTACAATGTGGGTCTCAGTCACTGGAATAAGTGTGAGCATCCTTGTGTTAGATGTGTGTCAGCAACAAGGCAGAACCTCTGGGTATTTAAGGGAAATCAGAGAGAGAGGACCCTTGATTCCTGCCTCCTTGGTTGGGTTGAGTGACAGCCACAGTTTGTCCTCACTCTGTTTTGAGGGTGGTTGGGGACAAGCAGGTGAGGGCTTGTAACCTCCTCTTCTGGGAGCTGTGAGGCATGCCTACCCTCTGTTCTTTCCTTCCCCAGCTCCACCATCTCAGGAGACTGCACTTCCTCAAGAGAGGAACCTGGAGGAGGACCTACCACCTTTTGAAATTCTGAAAGTCATGTCCCTCGTGAGTTTTAAAATCATGTAAATATTTGTTTTCCTTATCCTGAAACTTCCCATCTGGGTTCCATTAGTTAATTTAGTTCTCAGAGGTCTCCATTATTAGGGACTGAAAGGCCCAGACAGCTAATTCCTGTCCTATTGCCTGCCCCCACAAATGCCCATGGGTCCATTCTACATAGCATCACATGTGTCCTGACAGTTCAGCCTTCTGCTAGGAGGACAGATGGAGCAAAAATACACTTTGGTTTATGAAATGAGAGCACCCTTTGTCAGAACTGAGGTGAAAAGAATGGAAATGACATTTGGGGATGTAGAAAAGCAGGGAGCTAGTGCTGGTTGGTCTCCATGTGAGTGTGTATGTAGTGTCCTTCTTTGGAAGAAATAATTGAGGCTTAGCTGAGAATCTGAGATTGAATGCCAGAGTTAAGATCTAATTTGAGGCTGCACAGAGCATTTGATTCTGGGTCGTTCTTCAATAAAAGAGAGAGAAGCGCAGAACTAAGGATGTGGCTGATAGCAAGTGTAGACTGTCAGCCTGGTGGGTGGTCAGATCACGTAAGAGCTTCGAGATTTGGGATCAGTTCTGGGTCCACAGTAACTGAGTGTGCCATTCTTTTCATTTTAAGAAAATTGGATAGTCACTAACAGTCATCCTTGTGTTCGTTGTTTTTCTCATGAAGAAAATGCTCACGATATATTCTGATATGATGAATTTAGGTTTCTGAGAAATTCTTGATGTAGGTGAACATCCTGTTTTTAGATAAAAACATTTTTATAAAAACTTTTGAACAATAATTAGGTGAAAGCCCATCAGGTATCTTTTTTTGTTGTCCCATCAAGGTAAAAACTGTAGGTCTTACCTTAATGGTGTCAAGCAGAGCAGGCAGCCTGTTTTAGCACACTATTGCACAGAATAAAGAAAACTCCATTTAGCTTTTTCATTTTCATCCCAGACATGCACCAGAGCTTTGGCTTGCTGTTTTAGTCTTGCCCACTTCCTCTGTCCCCGCCCCAGCTTTTTCATTCACCAGAACAACCCCTTCCTGCAAAGACTTCCAGTTTTTCTCATCCCACTGTGAAAACATCTTGAAATATACATGTATCATTTATTCCTCTTGTTCCAGGGGTCAGAATTTTTCAGGGATGTGGCTGTAGTCTTCTCACAAGAAGAATGGGAATGGCTGGAGCCGACTCAGAGGGATTTGTACAGAGATGTGATGTTGGAGACTTACCGCAACCTGGTCTCACTGGGTAAGGTGACCTGGTCTTACCAGGGGTCCACGGCCAGTGTCTCATTGGAGGGTTCTTCCTGCCCAGGGGAATCTAAGCCACCCTAAAACTTAAAATCTCAAATTATTAGTGAATAATAAAACACAGATACTCAGAAATGTATTCACGAATCGTGAAGCTCCTGGTCTAGTCCACGTGGGCTCTGGAACTAGACAAAGACAAGATGGATCTGGTGGTTTATTGAAGGGGGTCCATCAAAGGCAGGGGTAAGGTCTCAGGGGCAGAGTCTTGCTTCTTAATGTCTTGTAGTCAGGAGGTTGATTGACATCTGGCAGGTCACATCCATCTCAGGTACTGTGTGGGCCACAGCAGAGTGGGCTAGAGATTCACATTGACCCTGAGCAGCTGACCAGAGAAAATGTCCATTGGTCATTCCCAGACACCAGATGTCTCTATCCACTAGGCTTCCACGCATGGTGACCCACATGCCACATGGCTGGCTCCTGACACGGTCTGTCAGCTTGGATCTTACTCTAGGGCGTTTCTGTCCCCCCCTGGTCGGTTTCTGGGTGTCGGTGAGTTCTGTGAGTGTTGGTCATTTGGGGAGTGACTAAAGGGCATCCCACTAGCTGAATCGATTTCAAGTAATCATTAAGTCGTCTTCTAGCTTTCTTTTTGCCACTGCCTCTCCTGTGCAATGACCCAGCCCTGAGTCTGAGTTCTGGCCGTCCCATCTCCACTATAACTGCGTGGTCTTTTTCTTCTCTTTGCCAGGTCTTGCCATATCCAAACCTGATGTGATCTCCTTCCTGGAGCAAGGCAAAGAGCCCTGGATGGAGGAGAGGGTGGTGTCAGGAAGCCTGTGTACAGGTGAGTGAGGCATCAGTGGAGAGAGGGCAGAGCTGCATCAAGGAGGTGGCCCTTGGCATTAGAAAGTCTTCCCTTCAAGTTGCCAGATTCAGAGGTCAGGTCTCGCATACAGGTCCTTGATCTTTCCTTCCTGAAACATTTATTTATCGTCTTGTATTTAGTGATTGAGTGAATACAAGTGTTACACTTCCTAAGAAAGTATTTTCTTTTTGGAAAGAGATGTATGTCCTTTAACCACTTTTCTAAAGGGATCTGTGTCAGCTCTTTATTTTGGAGAACAATCAACAAGTGTTTTTGAGCTTGTGTCATGCACCACAGTGTATACTGGTGAGGGGGCCACACCGTGTCCCCGCCTTCGTGGAGCTTAACTGCCAGAAGAAATAGACATGAACACATGCACGCAAGCACATGCACAAACACGGAAAAAAGAAAAGGTCATCTGGGCCGCACAGCAGGGCAGCTGGTCCAAGGAGGAGGCGTTTTCGCTGAGATGCGGCCTCTGATGGCCCCTGGTAACCACCAGCTATGTGTGTGAAAGCTGAGTCAGGGAAGCCCTGGGTGCCTCTGAGACAGATGGCCAGGGTGGCTGGAGTCGAGCAAGGCATGGAGCATGGAGAGAGGAAGGTGCACCTTGGTGTGAGCCGGGGACTGCCAGGGGTCTTGCCCATGTGGAGGATCCAAGCCATGATGTGTGGGGCCCACCTGAGAATGTGTAGGTAGCATGTTCCTCACAAGTTTTTTGTTTGTTTGTTTTTTTGTGTGGTACTTTAGCACTGAAACACATCCCCAACCCTTTTTATTTTTTATTTTGAGATGGGCTCTTACTCAGTTGCGTAGGACCTCACTAAGTTGCTGAGGTTGGCTTGAACTTGCAGTCCTTCTGCCTCAGCCTCCCAAGTGTCTGGGATTACAGGTGTGCACCACTGTGTTCACCTTGTGTTTCTTTTTTCTTTAGCTTTTCAATATTTTTACTTGTAGGTGGACATAATACTTTTATTTATTTTTAATGTGGTGCTGAGGATTGAACCCAGTGCCTCACACGTGCCTGGTAAGTGCTCCCCAGCTCCTCATGTTTCTTTTCATTGGTACCAGGAATTGAACTCAGGGGCCCTCAACCACTCAGCCACATCCACAGCCCAATTTTGTACTTTTTTTTTAATATTTATTTTTTAGTTGTACACAATACCTTTATTTTGTTTACTTATTTTCATGTGGTGCTGAGGATCGAACCCAGGGCCTTGCATGTGCTAGACGAGCACTCTAACACTGAGTTACAACCCCAGCCCTGTATTTTTTTTAATATATTTTTTTAGTTGTGGATAGACCTTTATCTTATTTATTTACATGCAGTGCTGAGAACCAAACCCAGTGCCTCATGTATGCCAGGCAAGTGCACTACCGCTGAACCACAGCCCCAACCCCCTATTTTATATTTCATTTAGAGACAGGGTCTCAATTGCTTAGCACCTCCCTTTTGCTTTGAATTCACGACCCTCCTGTCTCAGCCTCCTGAGCAGATGGGATTACAGGCATGCTCTACTGCACCCAGCTCATGGTTCCTAAAGTCACAAAAAACACAACGTTTAGATTAACAAGAAATACGAAGGCATGATGGAGAAGAGATTTGAGTGAGCAGAATGTTGGAACCTTGTTTTAAATATTTTCCTATATTAAGTATCCTAATTTAAATCATTCAGAAATTTGTGTATTTTTAGGAATGTTAGAGTCAGGGCCAATAATGGAGGAGGAAAAAGCTAAACTAATATATTTTCAACTAAGAAGTGCTAGTGATAGCAACAATCTCTAATTTAAAATAAATCTAAAAATAACGAAATAGCTGTCTAGTGTTTTTTTGTTTGTATTTGTTTTTTAAGACAGGGTCTCTATAGGTTGCTCAGGGCCTCAATACACTGTCTTGGCTGTCCTCAAACTTGGGATCTTCCTGCCTCAGCCTCCAGAACAGCTGGGATCATAGGTGTGTGCCACCGCACCTGGCTGCCGTTCATTTTTTTAACAGTCCAAACTGCTCTTTCTGATGTAATCAAGTTGCTCCATAAAGTCGTTAGCATTTTTTATAAGACAAAAGGCAGGTAAATAACCTTAGTCTGGCCCCGTCTCAGCGTTCCAGATCTCCTGTTGGTGTGCCTCCTCTAGTAGAGTCAGTTCTATGGCTCACGCGTGTTGGTAAGGCAAGGCTTTGGTGGCACAGCTTGCTCAGATGCATTTAAAAGCACTGGGTGTGGACTGGGGATGTGACTCAGTGGTGGACCACTTGCCTCACATGCTCAGGGGCCTGAAATCAAAGTGTCCGTAGTCCTCAGATTTGGACTTTGAAATTGAGGGAAGTGTCTCCTGTGAGCCAGGGGACTCACGAGTCCATCTGCTACTCTGTTAAGTAGGTCTTTCAGCAGCTACTACTACATGATGCTTAGGTCTTGATCCGTTTTGTTTTGTTATAACAAAATACACGAAGCTGGCTCACTTATAAATAAAATAGGTTTATGTGGCTCATGGTGACTAAAAGGTCCCAGCATCATTGTGCTGGTGTCTGGTGAGGTCCTCCTGGCTGTGGATCATAGCATGGTAGAAAAGTGAAACGGTTACATGAAGAAGGGCCAAGCATATATGGCGGCCTCACATAAAGCGGCTCCCTCTCAGAACTGGTCTATTGACATGAGGCCTACCCTGCTCCCGGGTGGCAGCCGTTAGCCCCTTCGGAGGGTGGTGTTCTGTGTTCTAATCACCTCCCGTTGGGCCCTCCTCTTAGAGGTCCCACCACCGCAGTGCCATCTCATGGGGACCATGTCCAAACCATGGTGCTGGGTGTGACAAATAGTTGACAGTCCAGGTTCGTCATGAATAAACTACCAAAGACAGTTGCCTTCTAGCTGTCTTCACTTGTCACAAGCCTGGAGAAGGTGCCAGCACAGTGTGTACTAATATAACTAAGAGTCAACACTTCACTGTTATCCCCAACAATTAATAGTTTGTCTTTACTTATCTCCATTTGAATTTGATGTACTCACAATTGAAATGTTTAATTATGCAAAACTCAAGTACTTGTTAGAAGTGAAAACCAAAATATTGTATTGCTGACTGTTCATAAGATTTTTAGATATTTTTTTCATTGGTTGTTCAAAACAGTGAGTACTAATGCCCAAATAGCTCCCTGTGCTGTTCCAGATCTCATCAGGAAAGATGAAAACACAGAAGAACTCACTTTTTTGGAGGGTGGGGTACTGGGGATTGAACACAGGGTGCTTAACCACTGAGCCACAGCCACCCGCCACCCCCCGCTTTTTTGTATTTATATTTTATTTAGACACAGGATCTCGCCGAGTGCATAGGCCTTGCTGAGTTGCTGAGGCTGGTTCTGAGCTCAGAGCTTCCTGCCTCAGCCTTCTGAGCCCCGGGATAAGACCTCACTATATTATTGCTGTTTCACATTCACAAGGAGTTAAGTAGACACAGAGGTTAGAAATCAGGATGATAGTACTTTCTTTGGATAGTAATATAATCAGAGATGTTTATATTTAGAAGACTGGGAAAATGCTCATGGAGTCAACACTACACTCTGCCATTGATGGATAAAATCTGACCATTTAAGGCAGATGTGATAGATTGGCACACAGAGAAAGGCGTGTTTTTAAAGGCTTTTCCTTGGGAGTAGCCAAGGTTTTTTCCACATAGTTAAAAAAGAGCAGTAAGGTACTGTGACTTTGCTCCTCCAACAGTGGCCACGGGGCATAGCTGGCTGTCCCACACCATTTTCCTCTGTCCACTGGCCAGCTTTACTTCCGAGGTCTGCTGCCATCCTTTGGTGCCCTTTCCTTTCTTCCTTTCTTTGGTGGAATGTCCTCACCACTGAATAGGGCCGTACAGGGGGACATCGTGAGTGACTGTTTGGAATCTGTCTCGCCAGATGCATTACTGGCCACAGTAGAGGCTTGACCTTCCTCCTGCACAGCTGGTGCCTGGAGGTGTGTCTTTACCCTGCCTCGTTGCACTGTCTCTTCATGGAGTTGTGTGGATGTACTATGGTTGTAGCACAAGGTCTCGAAGTGACAGCAGCCACATCATTTTCACAAAACCTCATGATCTTTCACAGTCTTCCTCACCTTCTGCTGTAGAAGCAACCTTTATATTCCAATAGTTTTTGCTTAATACTTTAACAACAAAATGAGCAAAACCGATATGCCCACCATACAAGGCAAACACGTACCCGTGAAGTCCTCCCAGGCCATATGCTGAGAACACTTCATGGCCTGTACAAAAGCACCCATCTGCTTTCCCCTGTGGTTCCTTGACATCAAGCTGACAGTGAGTCTTTTTTAGCCAAATGGGGTTGGTAGCTGTAATAGTAACCACCTCAACTGAAATCTCGGGCCTGTGAACTCTGGATCTAATACACCATTCACTTTTTGCTTGTAATTTGAATAAGCAGCAAAATATGTAGTTCTGGAAGGGACCCACCCTTCATCAGTTGTGCCTGATCATCTTAAAACAGGGCGCTTCTTGTTCCTAAGTCACCGTAGGCAGTGGAAAGGTCCAGGAGAGGCTGCTCAGTTGTTGGTGGCTTTGCCGTGGTGGTCAGCTAAACTTCAGTGACAGAAAACGCCACAGAAGCCGCAGCAGCCCTGTCAGCACGGCCTCTGGGTGCCGAGGCAGGACAGGGCGAGCCCCACTTAGTCTTACTTTTTGAAATTGTGATAAAATACACATAACAAAAATTACCATGATAACCATTAAGTATACAATTCAGTAGTGATCATATCCACTACTGTGCAACTGTCGCCACTTTGAACTTTTTATATCTTGTGAAATCTCCATGATTTTGAAAAATACTGAGGATGATGTATATTCAACAAATGTATCTGTTTTAAGTGTGATATTAATGAGTGTGACCATCACACAGTCAAGGCAGGACATTGGCATGACCTGAAGGCTCCCTGGGCTCTCTCATGCTCCTCCCACATGCTCCTTCATGCTCCAGGCAACAGTCATTTCTGGGTCATGTCAGATCATATCTGTCTCTTCTAGTGTCTCATGGAAGCTTCTTTTTCTTTGCTGGTACTGGGGCTTGAACCTTGAATCCAGGATGCTCCTTTGAGCTGCATCCCCAGTCCTTTTTATATATTTTTTATATTTAGAGGGTGTCTTGGTAAGTTGCTGAGGCTGGCATTGAACTTACAATCCTCCTACCTCAGCCTCCCAAGCCTTTGGAATTATAGGTGCAGGCCACCACACCCAGCCATAAAGACTATTTTTTTAAAAAAGTGATTCAGAGGTGATTGAGATATACACTAACATGTTTAGAACTACTCTTATCATCTCTCTGATTACCACCCTCGTTTCATTTATGGTATTTGTTTTTCTTTCTCTGTTCTACTTGGCCACCTTTTAATTGCTCTGCCACACTCAAGAGCTTATAAGTATTATTTTGAGCCTAACCTTTCCAGTTTTTACTAAATTTCCTTCTAGAAAAGAAAAATAAAACATAACTGTTTTTTTCTTTTTTAGTCTTGAAATCCAGATATGAAACCAAAGTGTCACCTCCAGAGCAGCATGTTCATGAAGTCAAGTCGCCCCGGTGGGAGATAATGGAAAGACTTGCAAGTTATGGTCTCAGGTGCTCGGGTTTGCCTGGCAACTGGGATTGCGAAACTCAGTTTGACAGACAACCAGGAGGTCCAGACAGGCACTTCAGTCGAATGTTAATCAGTCATGAAAAAATACCCACTTTGAACCCGCAAACATCCCTCATTTTTTACCAGAACATTCACACTGGAGGAAAGCCACATGGATATAATAAGTGTAGAAATGACTTCTGGCAGGAGGAATTCCTTATTAATCATCCAGGAATTCATTCTAACGAGAAACCCTATAAATGTAAGGAATGTGGGAAGGCCTTTAAATATGGCTCACGACTCATTCAGCATGAGAATATTCATTCTGGCAAGAAACCCTATGAATGTAAGCAATGTGGAAAAGCCTTCAATTCTGGTTCCAATTTCATACAGCACCAGAGAGTTCATACTGGCGAGAAGCCCTATGAATGTAGGGACTGTGCGAAGGCCTTCAGTCGGAGTTCGCAGTTGATTGAACACCAACGGATTCACACTGGTGAGAAACCCTACCAGTGTAAGGAGTGTGGCAAGGCCTTCAATCGGATCTCACATCTCAAAGTGCATTACAGGACTCATACTGGGGAAAAACCCTATGCATGTAAGGAGTGTGGGAAGACTTTCAGCCATCGGTCTCAGTTGATTCAGCATCAGACTGTTCATACTGGCAAGAAACTCTACGAATGTAAGGAATGTGGGAAAGCCTTTAATCAGGGATCAACTCTCATTCGCCATCAGAGAATTCATACGGGGGAGAAGCCCTATGAATGTAAGGTGTGTGGGAAGGCCTTTAGAGTGAGCTCCCAGCTTAGGCAACATCAGAGAATCCACACTGGAGAGAAGCCCTACCAGTGCAAGGTGTGTGGTAGGGCCTTCAAACGGGTGTCACACCTCACCGTCCATCACAGGACTCACACGGGCGAGAAGCCGTATGACTGTACGCAGTGTGGGAAGGCCTTCAGTCACTGCTCCCAGCTGGTTCAGCACCAGGCCTCTCATGCTGAGGGAAAGCCCCGGGAACACGAAGGATGGGGGACGACCCTTGCTCGAAGTGCCACTGCGCTTCAACACTCCAGGCTGCGGAGTGGAGAAACACGCACGGATTTATCGAGTGCAGAAGAGGCCGCCGTCGGCACATACCCATTGTTGATCATCAGGGAGTTTGTGTTGGCCAGCAGCCATGTGAATGGAAGTCAGGGGAAAGCCCAGCAGCTCAGGCCAGCCACAGCTGCCAGCTCCCGCACCTTACAGAAAGGCCTGAGGGGGAAGGGGGTGGGAAGGCCTTCGCTCAGAGCTTGTCTTTCATCTGAGGTTGTAAGCTCTACGGAAACATTTGTGGATATAAAGGAATGTGCTTAGACCACTATTTATCAGGCGGGGAAGGTTGGGGAATATTTATCTCTGACACATTCAGAATCATATTTTCTAACTTCCGCTTACTAATTTCAATAAGAGTCAAGTTTTAGTTTTCTTGGGGGTGGGTGAAGAACTGACTGAATTACTCCTGGATTACTCCCCGGGAAGTACATCATGCAGGTACCATAAAGGGTGACGAGCAGGTCGTTCACACCAAGGGGTCAGACGGCCCATGCTCTCCTGAGCACTGCGTGCACACAAGCCGGGGAGCCAAGCTCAGACACACCACGGGTACTGGTCAGCCTACAGAGACCCAGGCCGCACAGCAGTGGACAGAGTGGTGCCAGGGCAGGTGGTCATCTCCTGGTCATCACCATTTCTCTGTGTCCCTATTTCAGGAAGAGTCTGTTTGGGAGAGTCTCTTAATTTCCCCATGGGCAGCTTGTTTTGGGTCGTATTTTGTGACTTCTGTCACAGGCAGGTGTCATTTGCCTGCCCAGAAGCTGTGGCAGCTCACCTTATTGGCAGCATCGTCTCTTGCTTAGGATGTGAAAATGTCAGATTCTCATTTTCCAACCTCCTGTGCCACTCAGAGTGACCAGTGTGTCCCACTGTGAGTGGGGCTTTTGGGGAGCAGTTCGCTCCTTCCCTGTGCACTTCCCATTGTTGGACATCTTCACGTGGGAAGGTGAGACTGCAGCTGTCGTGGAGCCAAGAGGAGGAAAAAGGACCTGGAGAAGCCGACTCAGAGCCCGGAGACCCCAGGTTGGGGCAGCCTGATGCCTCTGTGCGAGAAATAAACCTTCACTGCCCATGTTTTAGTTGGGTCTTTTGTAAATTTGCATCCAAAAGCATTCCAAATGATATAACTTCAAAAATATTTAATTTTTTTTTACGATTGATAAGTGTGGCCTGAAAATGTCAGCTTTGATTGTCTTTTTTCATGGCTAAATATAGGGCTGGTTTTTAAATATGTTCCATGAACTTCAAAAAATGTATGCATTCTACATTTTTGGATATAATTTTTGAAATAAATCTGTTAAAGCCAGTGGGTTTTAATGATAAAATTCTCTATATTCTTATATAACTTGATATATTGGATCAGAATTTCCTAAAATTGACTTTTTTAAAAAAAAACAAAGTCCCGAAATTCCTGAGACTTTTGCTTTTTGTTGTTTGGGCTGTAAGGACGTTACTAATCCTCTACGTGCATGTTACACCTTTCTTTTTTTAAAATATTTTTTTCATTGTAGGTGGACACAATACCTTTATTTTAATTTTTACGTGGTGCTGAGGATCAAGCCCAGTGCCTTCCACATGTGAGGCAGGCGCTCTGCCACTGAGCCCCAGCCCCAGACCGAATGCCACACCTTTCATCTTTATGTGGTGCCCACCTCTGCCAAGTACAGCTGCTGCCTGTTCTGTCAGGTCTCACTGGACAGCCCTGCTCGTCCATTTGTTGTTTGACGCCTTTGCGCCACTGGAATGTTGCAACAGACTGGCCACAAGACTATGTTTACTGTCGGGCTTTTTAGATAGAAAGTTTGCTCCTACGTGGCCGAGTAATTCTTTGACTATTTATTTTCAGGTTTTGTATACTAATTTTAATGCCTTATCTCTGTGTGGTGTGCTTCTCCCTGTTACAGGCTGGGCCTTCTGGAGGCTGAGGTAGGGCAAAGGCCCCCTTCAGACCCGGATTCTTGCAATCCAGTCAGATTTCAGACGTGTGGCTCAGAGTAACAGGCATGAGTTTATAGAAGGGATAGGAAAAGGGGAAGGGGACACTCTCAAGGGAGAAAGTAGGTCCTCAGGGAGGAGAGGGACAACGTGCCCCTCCTGTGCTCTAGTTTTATTGGGGATCCCAGAGAAGTTTCCAGAGAGTCCTGCCCAGGTCCACCTCTTGACTTTTGACTGGACAGCGTGACATCAGACTTTGAAGACCTCACTGCCATGACAACTCTTGGTCACTTTGGCCTGTGCTGACCAGTTCTAATTGGATTTTTTTTTTGTTTTTGTTACCAGGGATTGAACCCAGGGGTGCTTAACCACCAAGCCACATCCACAGCCCCCTTTTTTTGTGGGGGGTGGAGGGTACTGGGGATTGAGTTCTCAGGGGCACTCAGCCACTGAGCCACATCCCCCTATTTTGCATTTTATTTAGAGACACGTCTCAGTGAGTTGCTTAGTGCCTCACTTTTGCTGAGGCTGGCTTTGAACTTGGGTCCTCCTGCCCAGCCTCCTGAGCCTCTGTTGTCATCATACCCAGCCCTAAACCACACATTCTTACAGATTTTACAGTTAGGAGGAATTATACTCATTTCCCTGAATTTTAAATCTGGCCTGTGAAAGGGACACAAAAGGTTCCCCCTTCAGGGTGGCTTGGGTTCCTCTTATGGACATTATTTCAGGCCTGTATTTTTCCTACAGTTAACAGTTTGTTGAGGGATGTGACATATCCTGTCCACTCAAGACCATCAGGGCTGCAGGCAAATTGCTTCTTAGAAAAGAAAACGTGGGGGTCAGCACAGTGCGCCCCTTGCCTTAACCTATGTTCCTGCCACTCCAGCTCTTCTGTCCCCTATCATGCCATACACTTGTTGTCAGCCCCTATCCCTTAACTTATTAGAAAACACACTTGAGGCAGGGATGTAGCAAAGTGGTAGAGAATTGCCTTCCATGCACATGGCCCTTGTATTAATTCCCAGGACAAAAAAAAATGACCTTACCAGTGGGGCATGGTGGCCACACCTGTAACCCAGCAACTCCAAAGCCTGAGCAGGAGGACCCCCAAGTTCAAGGCCAACCTCAGCAAAAAACTCGAAAAGGGGGTGTAGCTCACTGGTCGATCCCAGGGAAAAAAAACACCCTGATTTTTCAAAATGAAAAGTGAATCTTAGGTTTAATGGAACAGTTCAGCTTTATTCCTTTGCTTCACCTGGTATGTGCTAATATGCTACCTGGGTCTTACGCTGGCTGGCGGTTCCCTTTCTCTTGCTAAATTAGAGCTCTCAGCATGCTTAGGATGGAGGCCGTCTCCCCATTCTTGGTCATTATTTGGGCAGAAGGAGATCACTTTATACTTCCTAACCACTATGAAGTTTGCCTCTCCCATGAAGAGGCCACCCCTGATTGTTCTTTCCTCCCTTCGAAGCCCGTTCTTTATCCTTTCTTTCTAATAACCAAATACAAGTTTGATGTTTGTATTACCACCAGCCTCACCTGGACTTGCACTCAAGTATAAGTATGCTCAAGAGTGCCAGTCACTGCTGGCCACTGCTTTGCATGGTTTTCTCCTGTCCAGAATTGACATTTTATTTCCAATGCCATTGAGACTTCTCTTGGGTGTTTATATTATCTCAGTGAAGGATGGCATATTCTGAATTCTCGCATGTTTAAGAGTTTCTTACACCTTCATAAGTTGTTTTTTAGGTTGGCTGAACATTTTTAGGGCTTTAATGATCTGTGGCCCTCATTTCAATGAGTGATGGCTTCTTGTCTTTCAGAAGAGGGACCGGGCATCAGATTGAATCTCATGGTTTGTGTGGATGTGTTCATTTCCTGTTGCTGCTGTAATAAGTTGTCACACTTATCATCTGGAGGTCAGAATCTCAAATAGGTCTCCCTGGACTGGAGCCAAGTTGCTGGGGGACCCATGTTCTCTTCTGGACACTAATAAGGGAATCGCTTCCTTGCTCTTCCCAGCTTCCAGAGCTTCCGGGCTCCTTAGCTGGAGGCTTTCTTCCGCCCTCAGAGTAAGCAATAACCAGACCAGTCCTCATGCTGTGTCACTGTCTCTGACATGGCACCCTCTGCCTCCCTCTTCCACCGAGGAGGAGCTCTTAATTACATTGGGTGCATCTGCATAATCCAGAATAATCTAACCTCAACAGATCAAAAATCGTAATTCTGTGTGCAATTTGATCCCCCTTGATCTGTAACATATTTACAAATCCCTGGGCTAATCAAGATGTGAACTTTGGAGAACCACAATCCTGGTAAGAAACTGGGAACTTGTCAAGAATGTCTGCCCTTGGAATTCAGAATATCAAGCATTTAGCTTCATGCCGTCTTTCAGCCTGAGGAAAATTTTTTTCCTAAATGTTTAATCAGTACTGAACTGTGGTGTTTTACTTCTATTTTAAAAATTTAACATTTGAATATATGTGTATATGTATATACACACAATTGTGACTTAAAAACTTGAAGTTGTAAGAAAGATACGCAGTGGAAGTCCTTCCTATGCTTTGCCCCTTCTGGTTGTACCCACGGAAGGCTGTCTCCCTGGGCCTGGGCCTGGGAGCCTGAGAGAGACTCTGCCTACCTCCTCTCTTCTTATATCTAATCATAATTCCTCAAAATAGCCTCAGTCAGGTTTCATTTTCTGTATAGAAGAAAAATTTAAATGAAGATGTAGAAAAAAGTGTGTTGTCAGACAATGCAGAGCTGGGATAGGAGTGGTCGGGTTGTCATTTGCACAGGTTTGTGTGACTCGGACTCCCCTCTGTCAGCAAGGGTGCCTGCAGGGAAGAGCACTTTCCTTTAGCCTCAGTCCGGGGGCTTCCTGCCACCGGGCCATCGCACCATCCTGCCATCGCAGAAGTGCGGGGAGCCTCGGGCTCGGGCCTGGCTCTGTCGCACCCTGCCCCGGCGCCCGTGGAACTTGGGGAGAGCCCGGCCGCGCCCCAGGCCAGCGCTGCAGCTGGACGCCAGCGCCCGGCGCGGGCGGCTCCTCCCCGCGGGCAGGAAGAAAAGGGACAACTGGACAGAGCCGAGGCACACGCCAACACGCGTGGAAACTCGTCTTCACCGTCCAGGAGTGTGGGCCGACTTTGAATTCTTCCCGTGGTAATGCCGAGTTTTCCCGGTGCAGGCCACGTCTCTGCTCCCCCAGACTTCCCCGCCGGGAGGCGCCGGTTCCTGGGGCCGCGCAGTGGTGGTCCCGCTGTGAGCGGGGAGGTCAGCCCCGAAGACCCCGCCTGGGTGCCACAGACCACCGAGCAGAAGCCCTGTCCGCGTCCTGCGACCTCTGCTCCACGCGGGCACCCCCGCTGACCCCTGTCCCCACGCTAAGCCAGGCATTCACCGACGCGGTGGGTGTCGGTGTCACTGAGCACGTGGGCGCACTTCCGGCCACCCCGGGCGGGGGTCTCCCTGGGGGGGTGTCTCAGCCATCGCAGGCGGGAAGCGGACCGTCAGAGGGGCCTAGCCGCATCGAATGCCCACTCTGCGTTTTAGCCTTGAGGGACCGGGCTTGTTTGGGGACCGGGTCACATCGCTGGGCCATGGCGGGGCTCGGCGGCCGGCAGCGCAGGTGGAGGAAGGAGCTCCCTAGGAGGAGCTCCTGGTCTCAGCCAGTCGGCGCTTCTCAGGGGGCCTCCTCCCCAACTCTTTCCTCAAGGGTCTAAAAGAAAAAAGGGCGCCCCTTTCCCAGGAGACCTCAAACTGCACTACTTACCAGTGTGTCTGTCACCTCGTGCCGAATGTCCCCAAATCAAAACTGCCAAAGAAAAGATCATCGCTGAGCCTTTGCTTCTGTGCCAGCAGGACAGACTGCTCCTACCAAGTCGATCTGCAATACAGAACTCCCCTCCATCTGGATCCCAGCTACTGGGGAGACTGAGGCAGGAGGATGACAATTGGAGGCCAGGTTTGACAACTTAGTGAGACCCTGTCTAAGAATAAGAAATACAAGTGAAAAGGCTGGGCCCGCAGCTCAGTGGTAGGGCGCCCCTGGGCTCTACCTCCTGGGGAGTACCAGGAGAAGAGGGGGTAAAGACTTGGAGGGCCTCTGATTTTGCCAGGGAGCAAGTAACTACTAATTAATGATTTGCAGCCTAAAATTGCTGCCCAGACTAGGTCCCAAATCTCATTTTTTATTACCGGACTTTCCCCCATACTTCCTACAGTGCAGTATTTGAAAGAAGGCAAAGACTTTGTGACAGGTGACTATCACCAACGGTAAGAGATAGGTACTCCTACACTGAGCACTGTGATTTTTTCCCCTTAAATTTGTTCTAGGCACATGTTAAAGCCTTTCTAAAATCTCCATGGCCAGGTTACAGAAGGATGATACTAACGTACCAACCCAGCTAAGATGGGGCACTGCAGAACCTCAGAACCCAGTGGCCCTCAGACACCACCACTTCTTTATCATCATGGCCTCAAGTACACTTTATGGCCTTAGGTTACCTTCCTTGGTGCTGCATTTTGTTCGGCCACTTATGTAATATTAATCCTAAATGAAATGTCGGTTCTGTCCTGATTTTGAACTGAAAGGGCCTCATGCTGCCATCGTCTCTGCTGCGTAACTTCAGCAGAGCACCTCCACATCAACTCCGTTCCTGGTTGATGAACCAGGGGTTGGTTCAAACCTTTTGCCCTTTCAAAACATCGGCCAAATCTTCTCCATGTCCTGGGCACATCTGTGAATTGGCCCGAGCCAGGGTCCAGCAGTGGACATCTGGATCGGGCAGCCTCACTTCGGCCCAGCTCAAGTTGCCGTTGTGTAACAGGGGCCCTCTTCATGCCTGGAACATAGCCCTTTCCACTGCAGTTTATTTATTTCCCTTGCTCTTGTCCCTCGTCCCCTCCCTAACTACAGCAAAAGCAAGATCACTCTTCTTGTCATTATAGGCCGAGCTGTCCTTCACTCACAGACCACAGGAACAAAGGAGTCCAGGCTGGAGGCTGGCACCCAAAGCTCTAAGAAATGGCTCTCTGCTCAACTCAGCGTTGGTGGTGTTCAATCTGTGGAACACAAACCCGAGCCCAACTCCTGCAGGTAACAGCATGCTGTTGTGCTAGACTGAAAGGACTTCCTGGCCAAGCTCATATTAGGGCATCGGTGACGAGAAAACTGGGACCCTCAGACATGGGACCCACTCAGGGAGCCACTGGTTCCAGTGACTCAGAAGTTGGAGGTGGACCACTTATGGTCCACAACTCCCTGCTCCAGAGAGATATTTACGTCCCACCATGAGACCCCACAGGAATGGAGGAACTGGAGTCAGAGTTCAGGCAGAAAATAAAAGACAGTGTCCCTGCCTAGGGCTTTGCTGTGGGACCCTGGAGCAGACAGCACAACAGGGGTCCTTGCTTTGTGTCAGTGGCTCTATTCCAGGGCTGCTAACAAGCACGGGGTCCTCATACCAGAGAAGGGCAGTCGGTGGTCAGGCAGTTAGGGCACTGGACCCACGTAGGCCTTATTCCAGTGTAAAGACCACCTGTGTGTGTGGGTGGGAATGGAAGGCAGGGGTGCCCACAGAGGAGGGTTGCAGGAAGGATTAAAACTCAGGCTAAAAGACGCTGCCAGCATTCTTGACACTTCTTCCAAACCTGTATAACATAGATTTTGATAAACGTGCATACTCAAAAACTGTGTGATCCTCCAAGCTACCACACCAAACAGGTTTTTCCTGAGATCAGTTCCCCTCCCACATAGTAGTTCTGTCTTCTCACTTAAGTCCTACTCTGTTTACTCTTGCCTTCCATTACTGTCGGTGGATTTTATTCTTCAGGTTTGCAAGAACCCAGAAGGAAATTGGTGAGGCCTGCGGCTTGGACAAACTCCGTCTGCCAGCAGGATCAGGGACTCTAGTTCCATCTCAAAACTAGGTTTCACTGGTGTCACTGTTATCCCTGTTAGTAGGGCAGCACACTGATGGCAGATCTAACGGAGACACATGCAGGGGAAAACGGGAGTCTGAGAATCCAGCCCAAACTGGAAGGACCTCTCTTGGTCTCCTGTAGATAGATGTGGGTAGACTTGGGCAGCAGGAGTAGATGAAAGGAAAATAGGAAACAACCTAATACCACCCTTGTGTGGTTAGGGAGCAATTGCCCAAGGACAAGAGGCTTCAACTGCCATTACCTCTCAATAAGGAAGACAAAAGGGGAGACCTCAGAAATGTAGAATGGATTCCTGCTCCAAAAAGGGACCGAGACAAGTGTCCCCTGTTAGAAGATGCAAGGATAAGCGAGCCACGGCCTCTCTGAGGAGTCGGAGCCTTTGGGTATGGGATGACTAGATAAAGGTCAAGTTCAGGGCCTGAGCCTTGTCCCTGGACTAGAGGCCATATATAGAATTGGTAATGATTGTCTTCAAGAAATACGTAATGTGACCGCGTTGGTGGACACAGGAGCTACCTGTGCGTGGATATAAGGTAATGCTGACAAATTCTCGGGCAGGTTAATCGATGTTGACGTAGGGTTGGCGGAGGACAGTGAGAGTCCAGGTGATAAGGTGGACTGTGGCGTGACGCCTGCCACCACCCCTATGCAGTGTTCATGGCCTCCATTCCTGGATATATAATAGATGTTGAGATCTTGTGGGGTAAATGGTTACAGAGTATCACAGGGGAGTTGAAAACTTGTGGAGACGACTCTGCGTCTTATTGAAAAGCATTTTTCAAAAGGTGTTTCTTTTCAAATAAATGACACTGCACCAAACTGCCCACAGTCCGCAGGTATGGACGAGTCAAGGCTGCTTCTAGCAGAGGGAACTCAGTGCCAGCAAATTAAAGGTCAGAGCAGGAGGTGCCGGCTGGGTGGTGGCACCTCACTCTCAGTCTGCACGGGCACTTGAGGCGAGTGCTGGTGTGGCCGTGCTCGTAAGTGACAACCTCAAGACTGGGTGCCAATAATATCTTTTTTCTGTATCTCCAAATTCTGTCTCAACTCCATCTGCAGGAAGGTAAGTTGTAAGCGGGCAAGGAAGTGTTGCTTTTCTTATTTGCTTCAACTTCCAACACAACCAAACGGAATAAATCCACGGCCTTTAGAACCAGAATGGTTCCACCCTGGCGAGGCGCAGGCGGTGTTCGATCCCAGCAGTCTGGTCCTGAGACGCCGACTTATTCATCGCCTCCCAAGTGTGCAAGTGTGAGTGTCCGTGAAGAGTAGGGCAGGAGAAGTCCTGGTATGTGAGTGAGAGGTCGGTGGGAGCTCGAGTGTGCAGGGCAGTGTGCAGGGTGCTGGGGCAGGATGGGACGGGACTGTGCACTGGCAGAGGAGAGGTGAGGAAACTGGTGTGTGCTTTGTGTGTGTGAGGAAGCAATAGGAGCGTGGAAGACCAGGCCGTGTGTGTTCATGAGAGACTGGAATGTGTGAGAAACTGATGTGTCCTTGAAGGAAACCGTGGGGTGTGAGACCCAGAAAGGTCAGAAAGAGACTGTGTGGCCCATGTGTCACTTGAGGCTGTACAAGGTAACCCCTGAAGTAGCTGAGAATGTGCCTGTGAAGGTGCTGGGTGGCTGAGGTTGTGTGAGGGAATGACCCTGGGTGTGTGTGAGAAGTCTGAGAGCCTCCGTGTGGGGTCACCAGGAGTGGATGTGTGGGTTTGTATGCAGACGTATAAGAGCCTCCGTGTGGGGTCACCAGGTGGGGTTCTCTGGGTTGGTGTGTAGTCGCCTGAGAGCCTCCGTGTGGGGTCACCAGGTGTGGCCCTCTGGGTTTGTGTGCAGACATCTGAGAGCCTCCGTGTGGGGTCGCTGGGTGTGGCTCTGTGGGTTTGTGTGCAGACGTCTGAGAGGTGTGGAGTCTCCAGGTGTGCCTCTGTGAGATTGTGTGCAGAAGTCTGAGAGCTTCTGTGTGGGGTCGCCAGGTGTGGTTCTGTGGGTTTGAGTGCAGACTTGTGACAACCTCAATGTGGGGTCGCCAGGTGTGTCTTTCTGGCTTTGTGTGCAGACATGTGACAACCTCCATGTGGGGTCACCGGGTGTGGCTCTGTGGGATTGTGTGCAGATGTCTGAGAGCCTCCATGTGTGGTCGCCAGGTGTGGCTCTCTGGTGTCAGTGGGCGATGCTGTTTCCTCCCACAGCTACAGGAGTGTGATGGTGGGAAACCATGGTAACCTGGTGTCTCTGGGTGAGGCTGACCCTTCCCACAGGTAAGGAGTGGGATGCTGGAGAACTATAGAAACCTGGTGTCACTGGGTGAGACTGTCCGCTCTCACAGCTACAGGACTGTGATAGTGGCGAGCCATAGGAACCTGGTGTCACACTTGGTGAGGCTGTCCCCTCCAACAGCTACAGGGGTGTGATGCTGGAGAACTAGAGGAACCTGATGTCACTGGGTGACGCTGTCCCTTCCCACAGGGACAAAAGTGTGATGCTGGAGAACTAGAGGAACCTGGTATCATTTTATGAGGCTGTAACCTCCGTCAACTACAGGAGTGTGATGCTAGAGAACTGAAGGAACCTGGAGACACTGGGTGACGTTGACCATCACTCAGTTACAGGAGTGTGATGGAGAACTACAGGAACCTGGTGTCACGGGGTGAGGCTTTCCCCTCCCAGAGCTATGGAGTATGATGGTGGAGAACCATAGGAACCTGGTCTCACTGGGAGAGGCTGTTCGCTCCCACAGGTACAGGAGTTTGATGCTGGAGAACTATAGGAACCTGGTGTCACTAAATGAGGCTGTCCCCTCCCACATTACAAAAGCGTGATGCTGGAAAACTATAGGAAACTGATGTCACTGGGTGAGGCTGTTTCTTTTCAGAGCTACAATAGTGTGATGCTGGAGAACTAGAGAAACCTGGTGTCATTGGTGAGACTGTTCCCTCCCACAGCTACAGGGGTTTTATAGTTGAAAGTATAGGAACCTGGTGTCAGTGGGTGAGGCTGTCAACTCCCACAGCTACAGGAGTGTGATGTGGAGAACTACAGAAACCTGGTGTTACTGGGTGAGGCTGTCCCCTTTCACAGCTACACGGGTGTGATGCTGGAGAACTACAGGAATCTGTGTCACTAGGTGAGGCTGTCACCTTTCACAACTATAGGAGTATGATGCTGGAGAATTAGAGAAACGTAGTGTCACTGGTTGAGTCTATCCACCCCCACAGCTACAGGAGTGTAATGCTGGGGAACCACAGAAACCTGGTGTCACTTGGTGAGGCTGTCTCCTTCCACAGCTACAGGAGTGTGATGGTGCAGAACAATAGGAACCTGATGTCACTGAGTGAGGCTGTCCCTTCCCATAAGTACTGTAGTATGATGCTCAGAACTACAGGAACCTGGTGTCACTGGGTGTGTCTGTCCCCTCCCACATGTATAGGAATTGATGTTGGAGAACTATAGAGATCTGGTGTCACTGGGTGAGGCTTTCTTCTCCCACAGCTACAGGAGTGTGATGGTGTGGAACTAGAGGAATTTTGTGTCACTGTTTGAGGCTCTTTCCTCCCACAGCTACAAGAGTGTGATGGTGGAGAACTATAGTAACCTGATAACTGGATGAGGCTGTTTCCTCCCACAGCTACAGGAGTGGGATTGTAGAGAACTAGAGGAACCTGGTATCACTGGGTGAGGCTGACCCCTCCCACAGCTACAGTAGTGTGATTGTGGAGAACTACAGGAACTTGATGTCAGTGGGTGAGGCTATCCGTTCCCACAGCTACAGTGTGTGATGGTGGAGAACTACAGGAATCTGGTATCAATGGGTGAGGCTGTCCCCTCCCACAGGTACCACAGTGTGATGCTGGAGAACTACAGGAACCTGGTGTCACTAGGTGAGGCTGTTTTCTCCCACAACAATAGGAGTATGATTCTGGAGAACTAGAGGATTCTGGCTTCACTGGGTCAGGCTGTCCTCTCCCATCATTATTGGAGTGAGAGGGTGGAGAACCATAGGAACCTGGTGTCTGTCAGTCAGGCTGTCCCCTCTTACAACTACAGGGGTGTGATGGTGGAAAACTACAGGAACCTGGTGTCACGGAATGAGGCTGTTTCCTCCCAGAGCTACAGGTGTGTGATGCTGGAGAACTACAGAAACCTGATATCAGTGGGTGAGGTTGTCCCCACCTACAGATAACAGAGTGTGATTGTGGAGAACTACAGGAACCTGGTATCCCTTGGTTAGGCTGTCCTTTTCCATATCTACAGGAATGTTATGCTGGAGAACCATAAGAACCTGGTGTCACTGGGTGAGTCTGTCCCCTCCCACTCCCTCCTAAAGGAATGTGATGCTGGTGAAATACAGAAACTGGTGTCACTTGTTGAGGGTGTCCCCTCTAGAAGCTACATGAGTGTGATGCTGGAGAACTATAGGAACCTGATATCATTGGGTGAGGCTGTCCCCTCCCAGAGAAACAAGAGTGTGATGCTGATAACTATAAGAACTTGGTGTCACTGGGTGAGGCTCTGTCCTTCCACAGTGACAGGAGTGTGATGCTGGAGAACTAGAGGAACCTGGTGTCACTGGGTGAGGCTGTCCCTTCCCATACTGAAGGAGCATGATGCTGGAGAACTATAGGGACCTGATGTCACTGGGTGAGGCTGATCCCTCCCACACCTACAGGAGTGTGAGGGTGGAGAACTATAATAACCTGATATCACTGGGTGGGGGTGTTCTGTTCTACAGCTAGAGGAGTGTGACAATGGAGAACTACAGGAACCTGTTGTCACTGGGTGAGGCTGTCCCCACTCACAGCTACGGGAGTGTGATTCTGGAGAACTCGAGAAACCTGGTGTCACTGTGTGAGGCTGTCTGCCTTCACAGGTATAGGAGTTTGATGGTGGAGAACCATAGGAACCTGGTGTCATTGGTGAGGCTGTCCCCTCCAAGAGCTACAGGAGTGTGATTGTGGAGAACTACAAGAAACTGGTGTCCCTTGGTGAGGCTGTGCCCTCCCACAGGTACAGGAGTGTGATCCTGGAAAACTAGAGATATCTGAAATCACTGGGGGAGTCTGTCTTCTCCCTCAGCTACAGAAGTGTCATTCTGGAGAACTACAGGAACCAGATGTCACTGGGTAAGACTGTCCCCTCCCACAGCAACAGGAGTGTGATGCTGGAAAACTACAGGCACCGGATGGTACTGGGTGAGGCGATACCCTCCCACAGCTAACGGGACTGTGATGGTGTAGAAGTACAGGAACCTGGTGGCACTGGGTGAGGCTGTCTTCTCCAACAGCTACAGGAGTGTGATGCTAAGGAACTGCAGGAACCAGGTGTCACTGGGTGATACTGTCCCCTCCCACAGCTACAGGAGTGTGATGGTGGAGAATGATAGGAACCTAGTATCACTGGGTGAGGCTGTTCATTTTCAAAGCTACTGGAGTGTGATGCTGGAGTACTAGAGTAATGTGGTATCACTGGGTGAGGCTGTCTTCCCACAGCTATAGGAGTCTAATGCTGGAGATCTATAGGAACCTGGTGTCACCTGGTGAGGCTGTGTGCTCCCAAAGCTACAGGTGTATTATGCTGGAGAAAATAGGAACCTGGTGTTACTGAGTGAGGTCGTCCCCTTCCACAGCTTCAGAAGTGTGATGCTGGAGAACTAAATGAACCTGGTGTCCCTGGGTGAGGCTGTCCTCTCACACAGTACAGGACAGTGATGCTACAGAACTAGAGGCACCTGGTGGTACTCAGTGAGACTGTCCCCTCCCACAGGTACAGGAGTTTGAAGCTGAAGAAGTACAGGACCCTGGAGTCACTTGGTGAGGCTGTCCACTCCCTCAGGTATAACAGTGTGATGGTGGAGAACTACAGGAACCGGTGTCATGGGTGAGGCTGTCCCCTCTCACATATACAGGAGTGTGATGGTGGAGAACCATAGGAACCTGGTGTCACTGGGTGAGGCTGTCCCCTCTCACAGCTATAGGAGTGTGATGGTGGAGAACTATAGGAACTTGATATGAATGGGTGAGGCTGTCCCCTCCCACAACTACAGGAGTGTGATGGTGGAGAAATATAGAACTGGTGTAATTGGGTCAGGCTGTTACCTCCCATAGTTACAGGAGTGTGATGTTGGAGAACTACATGAACCTGGTGCCACTGGGTGGGGCTGTTTCCTCCCACAGCTACAGGAGTGTGATGGTTGAGATCCATAGGAACCTGGTGTCAAGAATGAAACTGTCCCCTCCACAACTACAGAGTATAATGGTGGAGAACTAGAGTAACATGGTGTCACTGGGTGAGGCTGTTTCCTTTTATAGCTACAGGAGTGTGGTGTTGGAGAAATATATTAACCTGGTGTCACTGGTTGGGGCTGTCCCTTCCCACAGCTACAGGAGTGTGATGGTGAAGAAATATAGGAATCTGGAGTCACAGGGTGAGGCTGTCCCCTTCCACAGCTACACAGGTGTCTTGCTGAACTACTTGAGGAACTTGGTGTCATTGGTTGTGCCTCTCCCCTCCCTCAGCTACAGGAGTGTGATGCAGGAGAACTAAAAGTCCGTAGTGTCATGAGTGAGACTATCAACTCCCAGAGTTACAGGAGTGTGATGGTGGAGAAATATAGGAAACTGATGTCCCTGGGTGAGGCTTTCCCTCCCTCAGCTACAGGAGTGACATTCTGGAGAACCAGAGGAACCTTGTGTCACTGGGTGAGGCTGTATTTCTCCCATAACTACAGGAGTGTGATGCTGGAAAACTAGAGGAAAATGGTATCACTGAATGACGCTGTCCCCTTTCCGAGCTACAGGACTGTGATGGTGGAGAACTAGAGGAACCTGGTGTCACTGGGTGAGGCTGTCCCCTCCCACAGCTACAGGAGTGTGATGCTGGAGAACCATAGGAACCTGGTGTCACTGGGTGTGGCTATCCCCTCCCACAGCTACAGGAGTGTTATGGTGGAGATCTATAGGGACTGGGTGTACCTGGGTGAGTCTCTTTCCTCTCATAGTTACAGAAGTGTGTGCTGGAGAATTGTAGGAACCTGGTGTCAGTAGGTAAGGCTGACCCCTCCTACACATACAGGAGTGTGATGGTGGAGAACTATAGGCACTTGGAGTCACTTGGTGAGCCTGTTTTCTCCCACAGCAACAGGAGTTTGATGGTGGAGAACATTAGTTAACTGGTGTACCTGGGTGAGGCTGTTTTCTCCCATAGCTACAGGAGTGTGATGCTGAAGAAGTACAGGAATCTGGTGTCCATGGGTGCCTCTGTCCCCTCCCATAGCTACAGGACTGTGATGGTGCAGAACTAGAGGAACCTGGAGTCACTGGGTGAGACTGTCCCATCCCACAGCCACAGCAGTGTTATGGTGGAGAACTATAGGGACCTGGTGTGACTGGGTGAGGCTGTTTTCTCCCATAAGTACAGGAGTGTGATGCTGGAGAACTACAGGAACATGGTGTCACTGGGTGACTATCCCTGCCCACAACTACAGGAGTTTGATTGTGAAGAACTATAGGGCCCTGGTCCACCTGTGTGAGTGTGTTTCCTCCCACAGCTACAGGAGTGTGAGGCTGGGGAACCATAGGATCCTGGTACCACTGGGTAAGGCTGTCCACTCCCACAGCTAGAGAATTGTGATGCTGGAGAACTAGAGGAAACCTGGAGTCACTATATGAGGCTGTCCCCTCCCACGGCCTCAGGAGTGTAATGCTGAAGATCTACTGGAACTTGGTCTCTCTGCGTGAGGCTGTTTCCTCCTAAAGCTACAGGAGTGTGATGGTGGATTTATAGGGACCTGGAGTCACGGGGTGAGGCTGTCCCCTCCCACAGTTACAGGAGTGTGATGGTGGAGAACTATAGGAACCTGGTGTACCTGGGTGAGACTGTCCCCTTTCACAGCCACAGGAATGTGATGGTGGAGAACTGGCGTCACTGGGTGAGGCTGTCCCCTCCCACAGCTTCAAAGTTTGATGCTGGAGAACCATAGGTAACTGGTGTCACTGGGTGAGGCTGTCCCCTTCAACAGCTAAAGGAGTGTGATGGAGGAGAACTAGAAGAACCTGGAGTCACTGGGTGAGTCTGTCACCTCCCACAGCTCCAGGAGAGTGATGGTGGAGAACTAGAGGAACCTGGGGTAACTGGGTGAGGCTGCCTCCTTCCACAGCTACAGGAATGTGATGCTAGAGAACTACAGAATCTTGGTGTTACTTGGTGAGGTTGTCCCCACCCACAGCTAACAGAGTGTGAATGTGGAGAACTAAGGAACTTGGTGTCATTTGGTTAGGCTGTCTTTTCGCACAGCTACAGGAGTGTGATGATGGAGGACTATAGGAATCTGGTGTCACTGGGTGAGTCTGTATCCTCCCACAGCTACAGGCATGTGATGGTGAGCACTATAGGAACATGGTGTCACTGGGTGAGGCTGTCCTCTCCACATCTACAGGAGTGTGATGCTGTATGACTATAAGAACCTGGTGTCAGTGGGGAGTCTGTCCCCTCCCAAAGCTAAAGGAGTGTGATGGTGGAGATCGACAAGAACCTGGTGTCACTGGTTGAGGCTGTCCCCTCCCCCAGGTACAGTAATGTGATGCTGGACAACTATAGAAACCTGGTGTCATTGGGTGAGTCTATCTCCTCCCACAGCCACAGGAGTGTGATAGTGGAGGACTATAGGAACGTGATGTCACTGGGTGAGGCTGTCCTCTCCCAGAGCAACAGGAGTGCAATGGTGAGCACTACAGGAACCTGGTGTCACTGGTTGAGGCTCTTTTATTCCACAACTACAGGAGTGTGATGCTGGAGAACTACAGGAACCTGCTGTCACTGGTTGAGGAGTATGATGGTAATGAACTATAGAACCTGGTGTCACTGGTGAGGCTATCCCCTCACACAGATACAAGAGTATGATACTGGAGAACCATGGAAACCTGGTATCCCTGGGTGTGGCTGACCCCATGCACAGCTAACAGAGTGTGATTGTGGAGAACTACAGGAACATGGTGTCGCTTGGTTAGGCTGTCCTTTCCCACAGCTACAAGAGTGTGATGGTGGAGAACTAGAGACACCTGGTGTGTGATGGTAGAGAACTATAGTAACCTGATGTCACAGGGTGAGACTGTCCTGTCCTACAGCTAGAGGAGTGTAATGATGAAGAACTACAGGAACCTGGAGTCATTGTGTGAGACTGTCCCTCTCACAGCTACAAGAGTGTGATGCTGGAGACCTAGAGAAACCTGGTGTCACTGCTTGAGTCTCTCCCCTTTCACAGGTACAGGAGTTTGATGGTGGAGTACTAAAAAAAATTGGTGTCACTGAATGAGGCTGACCTCTCCCAGAGCTACAGGAGTGTGATGCTGGAGAACTAGAGGAACCTGGTGTTACTGGCTGAGGCTGTCCCCTTTCACAGCTATAGGAGTGTGATGCTAAAGAACGAGAAGAACCTGGTGGCAATGGGAGAGACTGTCCCCACACACAGGTAAAGGAGTGTGATTATGAAGAAATAGAGGACACTGGTGTCACTGTGAGGCTGTCCCCATTCAGAGCAGATGCAGTGTCACGATTGAGATGTACATTAACCTGGTGTCACTGGGTGAGGTTGTCTTCTTTATTGCTACAGGAGTGTGCTTGCAGGGAAGTATAGAATCCTGGTGTCACTGAGTGAGGCTGTCCCCTCCCAGAGTACAGGGGTGTGATGGTGGAAAACTACAGGAACCTGGTGTCACAGGGTGATGCTCTTCCCAGCCAAAGATACAGGAATATGATGCTTAGATCCACAGGAACCTGTTGTCAATCTTTCTCATCCCACAGCTACAGGAGGCTGTGCAGGAGAACTACAGGGACCTGGTGTCACTGGGTGAGGCTGTTTCCTCCCACAGCTACAGTAGTTTGATGGTGGAAACTTACAGGAACCTGTTGTCACTGAGTGAGTCTGTCTCTTCCCACAGCTACAGGAATGTGATTTTGGAGAAGTACAGGAATCTGGTGTCACTGTGTGAGGCTGTCCTCTCCCACAGCTGTATGGGTGGGATGCTTGAGAACTAGATGAACCTGGTGTCACTGGGTGAGGCTATCCTCTCCCACAGCTACAGGAGTATGATGCAGGAGAACTACAGGAACCTCGTGTCATTTGTGAGGTTGTCCACTCCCAGAGCTATAGGTGTGCGATGGTTGAGAACTATAGGAACCTGGGGTCACTGGGTGAGGCTATCATCTCCCACAGCTACAGGAATGTGATTCTGGAGAAGTAGAGGAACCTAGAGTCACATAAAGAGACTGTCCCTTTTCACAGCTACAGGAGTGTGATGGTAGAGGACTAGAAAATCCTGTTTTTACTGGGTGAGACTGTCCACTCCCAGAGCTATAGGTGTGTGATGATGGAGAACTATGGGAACCTGGAGAACTGGGTGAGGGTGTCCTCTCCCACAGCTACAGGAGTGTGATGCTATAGAACTACAGGGACCTGATGTCACTAGGTGAATCTGTCTCTTTCCACAAATACAAAAGTGTGATGCTGGAGAATTATAGGTACCTGATGTCACTGGATGAGGCTGACCTCTCTCAGAGCTACAGGTGTGTGATGCTGGAGAACTAGAGGAACCTGATGTCACTGGGTTAGGCTGTCCCCTCCCACATTACAGTAGTGTGATGCTGGAGAACTATAGGAACCTGTTCTCACTGGGTAAGGCTGTTTCCATTTATCGCCACAGGAGTGTGATGTTGGAGAACTATATTAACCTGGTGTCATTGGTGAGGCTGTTCCCTCTCACAGCTACAGGATTTTAATAGTTGAGACTATAGGATCCTGGTGTCACTGAGTGAG
This sequence comes from Marmota flaviventris, assembly GCF_047511675.1. NCBI lineage: Eukaryota > Metazoa > Chordata > Mammalia > Rodentia > Sciuridae > Marmota > Marmota flaviventris. Next base: position 1,525,167 of record NC_092515.1, on the reverse strand, counting down.
GCTGTCCCCTCCCACAGGTACAGGAGTGTGATGGGGGAGAATTACAGGAACCTGGTGTCACTGGATGAGGCTGTCCCCTTTCACAGCTGCAGGAGTGTGATGCTGGAGAATTACAGAAACCTGGTGTCACTGGGTGAGGCTGTGCACTCCCATAGCTGCAGAAGGGTGATGGTGGAGAACTACAGGATCCTGGTGTCATTGGGTGAGACTGTCTTCACACAGGTACAGGAGTGTGATGCTGGTGAACTATAGGAACCTGGTATCACTCGGTGAGGCCGTCCCTCCCACAGCTACAGGACTGTGATGATGGAGGATTAGAGGAACCTAGTGACACTGGGTGAGGCTGTTTTCTCCCACAACTACACGAGTGTGATGCTAAAGAACTAGAGGAACCTTGTGGCACTGGATGAGACTCTCCTCTACTACAGGTACAGGAGTGTGATGCTGGAGAACTACAGGAACCTGGTGTCATGGGGTGAGGCTGTCCCCTCACACAGCTATAGGAGTGTGAATTTGAAGAAATTCAGGAACCTGGTCTTACTGGGTGAGACTGTCCCATCTCGCAGCTACAGGAGTGGGATGGTGGAGAACAATAGGAACCTGGTGTCACTGGATGAGGCTGTCTTCTCCCACAGCTACAGGGGTGTGATGGTGGAGAAATACAGGAACCTGGTGTTACTGGGTGAGGCTGTTCCCTCCCACAGCTACAGGAGTGTAATGGTGGAGAACTACAGAATCTTGGTGTCACTGGGTGAGGCTTTCCCCTTCCACAGCTACAGGAGTGTGATGGTGGACAACTATAGAAACCTGGTATCACTTGGTGAGGCTTTTTCCTCCCACATCTACAGGAGTATGATGCTGGAGAAGTAGAGAAACCTGGTGTCACTGGTCGAGGCTGTCCTCTCCCACAGATACAGGAGTGTGATGTGGAGAACTGTAGAAACCTGGATTCCCTGGGTCAGGATCTCCCCTTCCACAGCTACAGGAGTATGATGGTGGAGAACTATATGAACCTGGTGCCACTGGGTGAGGCTGTCTTCTCCCACAGGTACAGGAGTGTGATCTTGGAGAACTACAGGAACATGGTTTCATTGGGTGAGGCTGTTCCCTCCCACAGGTATGGGAATATGATGGGGGAGAACTACAGGAACGAGGAATCACTGGGTAAATCTGTCCCCTCCCACAGCTACAGGAGTATGATGGGGGAGAACTATAGGAACCTGGAGTCACGGGGTGAGGTTGTCCCCTTCCACAGCTACAGGAGTGTGATGCTGGAGAACCATAGGACCCTGGTGTCACTGGGTGAGACTATCCCCACCCACAGATAAAGGAGTGTGATGGTGGAGAACTAGAGGAGCCTAGAGTCATTGGGAGAGGCTGTCCCCTCTCACAGCCACAGGAGTGTGATGCTGGAGAACTCCAGGAATCTGGTGTCACTGAGTGAGACTGTCTCTTCCACAGGTACAAAAGTATTATGCTGGAGACCTATAGGAACCTGGTGGACCTGAGTGAGGCTCTTTCCTCCCATAGCTGCAGGAGTGTGATGCCGGAGAACTACAGGAACCTGGTGTCACTGGGTGATGTTGTCTCCACCCACAGCTTACAGAGTGTGAATGTGGAGAACTAAGGAACCTGGTATCACTTGGTTAGGCTGTCTTTTCCCACAGTTAGAGGAGTGTGATGCTGGAGTACTAAAGGGACCTGTTGTCACTGGGTGAGGCTGTCCCTTTTACAGCTACAAAAGTGTGATCCTAGAGAACTATAGTAATCTGATGTCACTGGTTGAGGCTGTTCCCTCCCACAGCTACAGGAGTGTGATGGTGGAGAACTACAGGAACCTGGAGTCACTAGGTGATGCTCCTCCCACAGCTACAGGAGTGTGATGCTGGAGAACTACATAAATCTGGTGTCATTGGGTGAGCCTGTCCCCTTCCACAGCCACAGGAGTGTGATGGTGGAGAACTACTGGATCCTCGTGTCACTTGGTGAGGCTCTCCCTTCCCACAGCTACAGGAGTGTGATGCTGGAGAACTACAGGAACCTGGTGTCACTGGGTGAGGCTGTCCCCTCTTATAGCTACAAGAGTGTGATGGTGAAGAATCATAGGAACCTGGTGTCACTGGGTTAGGCTGTCCCCTCCCACAGCTACAGTAATGCGATGCTGGAGGACTACAGGAACCTGGTGTCACTCGTTGAGGCTGTCCCCTCCCACAGGTACAGGAGTGTGATGGTGGAGAACTACAGGACCTGGTGTGACGGGGTGAGGCTGTTTCCTCCCACAACTACAAGAGTGTGATGCTGGAGAACTAGAGGAACCTGGTGTCACTGGGTTTCCTCCCACAGTTACTGGAGTGTGGTTGTGAAATATTATAAAAACCAGGTGTCACTGGTTGAGGCTGTTTCCTACCACAGCTACAGGAGAGTGATATGGAGAACTTCAGGAACCTGGTGTCACTGGGTGAGGTTGACATCTCTACAGCTACATGCATGTGATGGTGGAGAACAATAGGAACCTGGTGTCACTGGGTGAAGCTGTCCCCTCCCACAGCCAAAGAAGTGTGATGGTGAAGAACTACAGAAACCTGGTGTCACTGGGTTAGGCTGTTTTTTCCACAGCTACAGGAGTGTGATGGTGGAGAAATATGAGAACCTGGAGTCACTGGGTGAGGTGTCACTTCCAAAGCCACAGGAGTGTGATGGTGGAAAACTACAGGAACCTGGTTTTAGTGGGTGCAGCTGTCTTCTCCCACAGCTACAAGAGTATGATGCTGGAAAAGTACAAGAACCTGGTGTCAGTGAGTGTGTCTAACTCCTCCCACATCCACAGGAGTGTGATGGAGAAGAACTAGAGGAAGTAGATATCAGTGGGTGAGGCTGTCCCCTCCCACATGTTCAAGAGTGTGATGGTGGAGAACTACAGGAACCTGGAGTAACTGGATGAGGCTGTCCACTCACACAGCTATAGAGTGTGATGCTGGAGAACAACAGGAACCTCATGTCACTTGGTGAGGCTTTTTCCTCCCACACATACAGGAATGTGATGCCGGAGAAATAGAGAAACCTGGTGTCAGTGGATTAGGGTGTCCCCTTTCTCAGCTACAGGAGTGTGACGGTGGAGAACTATAGTGTCTTAGTGTACCTGGGTGAAGCTCTTTCCTCCCATAGCCAAAGAAGTCCACTCCCACAGCTACAGGAGGGTGATGCTGGAGAATTACAGAAACCTGGTGTCACTGTTTGAGGCTCTTTTCTCCCACAGATACAGGAATCTGATGCTGGAGAACTATAGGAACCCAGAGTCCCTGGGTCAGGATCTCCCCTTCCACAGCTACAGGAGTGTGATGGTGGAGAATTACATGAACCTGGTGTCACTGGGTTAGGTTCTTTCCTCCAACAGTCACAGGAGTGTGTTTCTGGAGAACTATAGGAACCTGGAGTCACTGGGTAAGGCTGTCCCCTCCCACAGCTACAGATTTTTATGGTGGGGAACTACAGAAACCCTGTGTCACTGGGTGAGGCTGTCCTCTCCCACAGCCACAGGAGTGTGATGCTGGAGAACGACAGGAACCTGGTTTCACTGGGCGAGGCTGTCCCCTTTCTCAGCTACAGGAGTGTGATGGTGGAGAACTATAGTGTCCTGGTATACCAGAGTGAGGCTGTTTCCTCCCATAGCTAAAGGAATGTGATGCTGGAGAACTACAGGATCCTGATGTCAATGGATGAGGCCGTCCCGTCCTACAGGTATGGGAGTGTGATGGTTAAGAACTACAGAAACCTGGAGTCATTGGGTAAGCCTGTCCCCTCCCACAGCTACAGGAGTGTGATGGTGGAGAACCATAGGAACCTGGAGTCACTGGGTGAGGCTGTCCTCTCCCACATCAACAGTAGTGTGATGCTGAGAACTACAAGAACCTGGTGTCACTGAGTAAGACTCTTTCCTTCCAAAGCTATATGAGTGTGATGCTTGAGAACTAGATGAACCTGGTGTCACTGGGTGAGGCTGTCCCCACCCACAGCTAATAGAGTGTGATTGTGGAGAAATACAAGAACCTGGTGTCACTTTGTTAGGCTGTCCCTTCCCATAGCTACAGGAGTGTGATGCTGCAGCACTATAACAACCTGGTGTCACTGGGTGACGCTGTCCCCTCCCATAGCTACAGGAGTGTGGTGCTGTAGAACAGAGAAACCTGGTGTCACTGGGTGAGGCTGATCCCTCCCACAGATACAGGAGTGTAGTGGAGAAGAACTATAGTAACCTGATGTCACTGGGTGAGGCTGTCCTGTCCCACAGCTAGAGGAGTGTGATAATGGAGAACTACAGGAACCTGGTATAACCTGTGAGGCTGTCTCCTCTCACATATACAAGAGTGTGATGCTGGAGAAGTATAGGAACCTGGTGTCACTGGGTGAGGCTGTCCCCTCCCACAGGTACAAAAGTGTGATGCTGGAGAACTATAGGAGCCGATGTCACTGAGTGAGGCTGTCCCCTCCCTCAGCTATAGGAGTATGATGCTAAAGAACTACAAGAAACTGGTGTCACTGAGTGAGGTTGTCCCCTTCCACAGGTAAGGGGGTGTAATGGTGAACAACTATATAAACCTGGTGTCAGTGGGTGATGCTGTTTCCTCCCACAGCTACAGGAGTGTGATGGTGGGAAACCATAGTAACCTGGTGTCTCTGGGAGAGGCTGTCCCCTCCCACAAGTAAGGAGTGGGATGCTGGAGAACTATAGAAACCTGGTGTCACTGGGTGAGGCTGTCTGCTCTCACAGCTACAGGAGTGTAATAGTGGAGAACCATAGGAACCTGGTGTCACTTGGTGTGCTGTTCCCTCTGACAGCTACAGGGGTGTGATGCTGGAGAACTAGAGGAACCCGGTGTCATTGGTTGAGGCTGTCCCCCCCTTAACAGGTACAGAAGAGTGATGGTCGAGAATCATAGGAACCTGGTATCACTGGGTGAGGCTGTCCCCTTCCACAGATATAGGAGTGTGATTCTGAAGAACTACAGGAACCTGATGTCACTGGGTAAGGCTGTCCTGTCCCACAGGAACAAAAGTGTGATGCTGGAGAACTATAGGAACCTGAAGTCATTTTGTGAGGCTGTACCTTCCGTCAACTACAGGAGTGTGATGCTAAAGAACTACAGAAAACTGATGTCATTGGGTAAGGTTGTCCCTTCTCACAGGTACAGGAGCATGACACTGGAGAACTTTAGGAACCTGGTGTCACTGGGTGAGGCTTTCCCCTCCCACAGCTACAGGAGTGTGATGGTGGAGAACTACAGGAAACTGGTGACATTGGGAGAGGCTGTTTTCTCCCACAGCTACAGGAGTGTGATACTAGAGAACTTTAGAAACCTGGAGTCACTGGATGAGGTTGACCCTCCTTCAGTTACAGGAGTGTGATGGAGAACTACACGAATGTGGTGTCACTGGGTGAGTCTGTTTTGTCCCACAGCTACAGGAGTGTGATGGTGGAGAACTAAAGGAACCTGGTGTCAATGGGTGAGGCTTTCCCCTCCCAGAGCTATGGAGTATGATGGTGGAGAACCATAGGAACCTGGTATCACTTGGTGAGGCTGTTCACTCCCAAGGGCACAGGAGTGTAATGCTGGAGAACTATATTAACCTGGTTTCATTGGTGAGACTGCCCACTCCCACAGCTACAGGAGTTTTATAGTTGAAACTATAGAAACCTGGTGTCAGTGGGTGACGCTGTCCACTTCCACAGCTATAGGAGTGTGATGCTGGAAAACTACAGAAACCTGGTGTTACTGGGTGAGGCTGTCACCTTTCACAGATACACGGGTGTGATGCTGGAGATCTAGAGAAACCTGGTGTCACTGGGTGAGGCTGTCCACTCCCACAGCTACAGGAGTGTGATGCTGGAGAACTACAGGAACCTGGTGTCATGGGTAAGGGTGTTCACTCCCAGAACTACAGGAGTTTGATGGTGGAGAACTATAGGAACCTGGTGTCACTGGATGAGGCTGTCCCCTCCACAGCTACAGGTGTGTGATGCTGGAGAACTGTTGCAGTAATTCACTTGCAGGTCAGCATGGGAAAAGAAAGAAGAAGCAGAGCAAGCAAAGCAGCAGCAGAAAAAAAGTCCTTTATTGTGTACAAGCAATCTTTTTATAGTATTGTGAACAAAGAAGTCAGCCTTCCAACATCAATGAATCAGGCCTTTCAGCTAATTAAACATAGCATACAGAAGTTTTACTTTCTAATCAGAAGTGACCCGCTTCTCATGGCTAATCTATTCTCGGCCCGGAGTATGTTGAGCTCTGCTCTTTGTTAAGAACAGATAATAAAATTTTTCTCAGCGCCCTCCTAGCCCACTTGGCAGAACATCCCGTTTGCAGGCAAGTCCTCCCAAGGACAGCAGACACCTCGTTTTCAAGCATGTCCGCAGTTACCTATCTATACCTTGACAGAATATCCTGTTTGCAGGCAGACTCCATCAAGGACAGTAATAGTAACGCAGTCACATCTGATTCTCTACATCTCCCTCCTTTTGTTTTTGTAAATGAGCCATAGCAGAAGCGAAAAGAAAGGTTTCATGTTTCAGTTGCCTTCGCTTTTTCTAGCATTGGAAGACTATATACAAAACAAAACACAAAACAGAAATTATTACAGTGTTACCTAAAGAAGTTGACAACAAGGTAGAGAAATGACTTAAAGGATTTAAATTAGCAATACTTGAAGACAATTTTTGTAAAATGTCAGATCCTGTTAGTTCAGATAATGTCTTACTAAAGGTATCCATAATAGTTTTTTTTTAATTTATAATTTTAAAAGTTAAATTTTGATGTCCATTTAACTGTCTTTTAACAGTTTCCCAGAAATCACTGGTATTATATGGCACGGGAGTCACACAAATATGAGAAGAAATTCAGTCACACTTCAGAACACTTCTGGTAGCCAAGATAGTCACTTGATCGCCAAGCCAGGAAACAGTATGTTGTAAATTGATCACATCTGTAGCCAATTGAGAGTTTAAGTCCTTTTGTTGTTGCCCTAATAAATGAGCATCTTGATGCTATGTTCTCACGAAATCCGTAGTTTGAATGTCTTGATGTGAAGCAACTCCAGCTACTGTAGCAGTGGCAGTTACAGAAGCAACTGCAAGGAATGAAGCTATAACTATTTCTATTAATCGTAGAGAGCGATGTAACAAAACTTGAACAGCATTGTACAAATGAGTAACAGACAATGAATCAGAGCAAGGATGAGTCAAATTAACAGGCACCCACAATTCTGTGCGAGCTTTAACAATAACTGAAGAATAATTATTAATTTCTATTAATTCCCAATTAGTTCTATTTACACATTGAGTAAGATAACAGTCTATACATGATATTGTTCCCCAAGTTACATTCCATTCCCAGTTTTCAATCATAAGAGAATAAGGGAATTTAACACATGCAGAAGCAAAATAAGTCAGATTATTATGTAGATGTACTTCAAAAGGAGAGGAACGGGATACATCTAACGTGAAGTTTCCAGTCCATACAGTGAGTTTCCCAGATACTGCCCATAATTTCCATATATCCCCTTGAATATTGGAAAACCTTATATGCTGTAACATTGGAGGGACCAAAGCATAATGTTGCATTTTAATTGTCTCATTACCCCAAGCATTTATTGTCCCATTATGTCGATGCCATCTTAAAGTACGATTTGACCAACTTTTTATAAATTTAGAATGATCAGGACTCCAATCAACTATAGTGATATTTTGATATTTGACTACTCTTTTAGGGTGATGATCATGACATTTATCCCACTTTAAATGAGTTAAAACTGTTTCAAAAATATTTAGTTGAACATAAAGGAAGATGAGTTCTGACAAAGCATTCCTTAGATAATAGCTATGATTGATTAACATACATACTAGAGGTATTAAATCCTCGGGAAGATATCATGACAGTAAAAACAGCAGTAGAATAACTATGATAATTAACTCCCCAAGTATTATAGGAATGAGAGTCGTTATGTGCTATAAGAGGCAAACAGAAAGAACGAGCCCCTATACACAATGGGACTCCTTCAACAGCTACAGTTATATTAGAAATATTATACAGATTTTTATGGAATGGAATATTTTTAATTCCCCCACATACAGGAGGGGGGGGAAAATTAGTATTATTAGTACACACACGAACTTCAGGTTCTCCCCAGGAAACACTGCGCACCAAAGGAGGGTTAGGAACACAGGCCCAATAAGCAAAAGAATGAGCAGTAACTATACTTACCTGGCAATTAATAACTTCAAGCATAGCTAATAAAATATTAACAGGATTTAAAGGCTGATTTGTCTTTTGAAGGGTTTTTTCAGCTTCTTGAGTCAACTTTTTTATCTGTCCCTATGTTGGGGGGTCTGCTGTTTTCGTTGCCATTGTAGAAGTTTTTTGCATAGTCAGCTCCTGAAATTGTCTGACAAATGGGTCACTCATTCTGCAAGTTGATAAGTCTTGAAGGTACCTAGAAAGGTGTTTTACCTGTAGAAATAAGAGCAAATCCCCTTCCCATGTGGTGCAACAACCTAGAAATCCATTCTTTATTTTCATCCCTGTTCCACATAGGTATTTCCAATTTTTAGAAATAATGGCTGAGATTTAAATGTAGAGAAATGTTGCTGGGCTGCAGGAACCTTGGAAGTTGACCAGACATTTAAAAAATTTAAAGTTAGTAAAGTTTTATGAAGTATATTTTGAGGTGTATAAGCCATAGCCATATCACCCCTTTTTATTTTTAGTATATATTTTTTAATGTATGATTTGTCCTTATTATAATAGCTTGACCCTGACTATTATAGGGTATGTCAAATGTATGTGTAATGTAATATTTTTGTAAAAATGAATGTAATTTTTGTGAGGTATATATAGGTGCATTGTCAGTTTTAAGTTCTTAAGGAATTTTCATGATAGCAAAACAAGATAATAAATGAGAAATGATTGCATCAGCCTTTTTTTTTTTAAGATAAACTGTGGCCCATAGAAAATGAGTATGAGTGTCAATAGTATGATGTACATATCTTAGTTGTCCAAATGACTGAATTATAATAACATCAATTTGTTAAAGAGCAATAGAATGGAGTCCCCTTGGATTAACACCAGGAGGACAATAAGGAATATTAAAAGGAGCACATGATGAACAGTTAGCTATAATTTCACATGTTTGTTTTTGAGTTATTTTGTATTTTTTATAAAGTCCTTTAGTGTTTGTATGATGTAAAGCATGTTCTAGATGAGCCTTTTGTAAGGGGAATAATAGTTGATCAATATTTTGATTTTTTTTAGTTAATGGTCCTGGCAGTGTAGAATGTGCTCTAATATGAGTAAAATATACAGAGATTTGGCCTACTATTTTTGTTGTTATTTTTACATGTAGTCAGATAGGACATAGAGTCTTATCTTAGGTAGGTAGGGCTCTTTATAAATTTTAAGTAAAGTGTTGTAGTTTTAAAGTTTATTTTTGTTTTTATTAAATATTAGATTATAAATTTTATATAAATAATTGTTTAAGTTTATTTGAGTAAAAACTAACACAATATGATAACACATCTAAAACATGTAATAAAGAAAGGCTGAAAGCTTTTAGCTTTTTGAAAAATAGAAAAATGTTTTTGTTTTTTATAATATTAACCTTTATGTAGATTAGGCTCTCATTAACTAAAAAATACATTTAAATTGTACCTCAGTGTAAAAAATAACACAAAACTTTATATATCTTATTGATAATAGGCCCAGTTATAGAAATTAAATGATATAAATAAATCTCTAATATGTTATTTTTATAAGCCTAAAATTACCATGTAACCTTTTGGAGAATACCAGCTTGATATAATTTTTTTAAAGCTTCTATCTTAATGACATATACCTGGAAAATATGAACACATTTAATATACAAAGAAGAGTAATAGTACCATAATTACTATTGATGTTTTTATATTAATTAAGTTTAGCTCTAAAAGAAATAACATATTAGAATATTGCAAAATAATAGTTGTTGTTTAACCATAGTTGTATAATCTTTAATTTCTTTAAGATTATTTGTTTAAAAAACTTACATATATAGCCAACGTACATAGACCTTCTTTATCACTTGCTTAAACCTATATAGCCAACATACATAGACCGTTTTTATCACTTCTAGAAATTTACTTTACTAGAAATTTACTCACTTCTAGAAACACATTTTTTTTATTAAATTCATAACTAGAACCTTCTAATTTTTTTAACCTCTTCTTTATTCACACTTTGAAATAATCCTTGTAAATTTTTGAATTTAAGCAAATTATTCCATTTTAATAAGAGATATTTTGTTATTTGTAGTACACAATTAATCACATTTGTTTACCATACTATGAAAATATAGTGTCTAAATATTAGGGATGACAAAGCAACCATTTATTTATTTATTTTTATTATTTACCAACTTAAAAAATTATTAATAATGTTATCTCATGTAATTTAAGGAGTTAAAAGTATTTAATGGTATATTTAACATTTAGCATATTAACCTTGTAAATCAACCAGATATTTAACAAAAGTACTCATAAATAAGTAATCTTATGTCTAATTAATTTACTTATTTTATCAAAACATTAGACAAGTATAATGAATAGTCTTAGCCATTTTTTGTTGTTGTTGTTGAAGAAAAGTCCTAGAACCAAAGCATATCAGTCATTAACATGTTAAAAACATCTTATTTTTTATCTGTTTACCCAATTTAAATTGAACCATTTAAATCAGTGAATTAAAAATATTTGGATCTATTTTTTTTAATTTTTATGAGCGCTCTTTACATATATATCAATCTTTATATCATGTACATGATATATGGACATACGCACAAACAGACATACAACACATAATACAAATGTGCACACATAACACAATAAAGGCCTTGTAGCTATTTTAGGTGAAATTTCCATTGTAATGTTTAAATATTTCACAGTTGATCAAAAATAGAACTGATCAGAAAAACATTAACTTAGGTGTGTAGGATCAAAATTATGAGCTCAAAAAATACAGAATCTAGGAAAAAGCAAGAGTCCTAGAAAAAATAACCGGCCGGTAATTAGAAAGTATCATAAAATTTATTTATTTATTTTATTTTATTTTATTTTTTACAATTTTTTTAAAATGACCTGCTTTTTCACAATTGAAACAAGTTCCTGATTTATTGGGTTTAAGGGCTCCAGCCATGGCTGCAACAAAAACAGAAGCTTGATGTTCAATTCCTCCCACTCCAGCACAAGCTCTCACATATTTACTCAATGAGGCGTTTTGCCCTTTTAACGGCCCCCAAATATGCTTACATTTAGGATTTGCATTTTTAAATGCTAATGTTTCCAATAATACCTTTGCTATTTGATCTTGACCCATTGCCCTCATTACCAAAGTACGCGGTCTCGCAAGAAAATCAGTGTAAGGTTCAGTAGCCCCTTGTACAGTTTTAGTAAAGGAAGGTTGTGCCTGACCAGTGGGTATCACACATCTCTAAGCTCTTAAGAAAACCTGTCAAACTTGTTGAAGATCTGGATCTGTATATGAGCCTGTCTCTAAAGGCACGGTAATTACCTTTCCCCATTAACTTATCCTCCATAGGTCCCGGGGGATTTTGAGCTTCACTCTCTCCAGCTTGTTTTTGTGCCTCATCTTTTCATCAACTTTTTAATTATAACCACTGAGATTCCTCCAAAACTGTTTTGGCTAATGCCTCCCAATCCAAAGAAATAAGTAATTTAGAAGTTCCCAAATTTTTTAACATATCTAACACAAAAGGAGACTGAGGGCCATATTGAAAGACTGTAGCTTTTAAATCTTTTATAAACTTGTATTTCACTGCAGTATAGTTAACATCAATCATTGGGGGATTTTGAAGGTTTTGTTGTCTAGTTATAGGAAACAAATGTGGTGGATCAACAAAAGAACCAGGAGGAGCTGCAAGATCATCATCATCATGTGTCATAGTAAGAGGAAATGAAAAACATTGTTGTTTTCTACCCACATTAACTCTATACTCTGTCATTGGAAAGAGAGAAGCATTAGAAGGAGTTTAAGAGAGGACCTTTTTTTTTTTAATTTTATTTTATCCACAAAGGCCTCCATAATTTTTTTCATACTGGAGTCACTATCTGAACTTTTTGAATCTTTCTCATCGCCCAGATCTGATTTAGGAGAGTCATCTATAGTATCACAAATATCTTTTTTGGGCTCTGTTTTGTTAACCTTATTATCAGATTCTGATGTATTAACTTGTCTTTCACAAAGAGAGCCCTTTTTATTATTGCTTTCTAATAATTGTAATGCTTGAGTAATAGAGCTACACAATGTCCAAATCTTCAAAGAAATAACATTCCCAGCCTGATGTTGCTTACAGAGCTCTTTTTGAACCAATTTTTATTCTCCTAAATTTAACTGGACCTTAGTTTGATACTGGAACCAGTGACAATGACTTTCTACAATTTTAAATAACTCCTTGAGTCTCTTATGAGATGTTTTCACACCTATGGAATATAATAATCCTTGTAGTAACTCCACATATTGTTCCTTTAAGGACTGGGAGTTTCCCATGTTAGTTCTGAAAGTCCCCCTAAAGTCTCTTTTAACCTGGGGCGATACCTTTCGATATTTGTTAGTTCTGAAAGTCCCCCTAAAGTCTCTTTCAACCTGGGGCGATACCTTTCGATATTTTGTTAATCCTGAAAGTCCCCCTTTCGTTTTCTTAACCCGGGGTGCTTACCCTTTCGGTGCTGGATCCTGCCGACTACGCCAAATGTTGCAGTAATTCACTTGCAGGTCAGCATGGGAAAAGAAAGAAGAAGCAGAGCAAGCAAAGCAGCAGCAGAAAAAAAGTCCTTTATTGTGTACAAGCAATCTTTTTATAGTATTGTGAACAAAGAAGTCAGCCTTCTAACATCAATAAATCAGGTCTTTCAGCTAATTAAACATAGCATACAGAAGTTTTACTTTCTAATCAGAAGTGACCCGCTTCTCATGGCTAATCTATTCTCGGCCCGGAGTATGTTGAGCTCTGCTCTTTGTTAAGAACAGATAATAAAATTTTTCTCAGCGCCCTCCTAGCCCACTTGGCAGAACATCCCGTTTGCAGGCAAGTCCTCCCAAGGACAGCAGACACCTCGTTTTCAAGCATGTCCGCTGTTACCTATCTATACCTTGACAGAATATCCTGTTTGCAGGCAGACTCTGTCAAGGACAGTAATAGTAACACAGTTACATCTGATTCTCTACAAGAACTACAGGAATCTGTGTCACTGGGTGAGGCTCTTTCCTTGAAGAGCTACAGGAGTATGATGCTGTGCCGCAGTCCGGCTGCAGCAAAATAACCGGGGGGTGACGAGCAACTTGTGTAGATTGATACAGCAGGAGTGGGAGCCGTTTATTATAGGACCAGAGGGGTATATATACATTCCACACAGCTTATCTTAATTAACATAAACTAGATACAGCAGTCAACCAATAGGAATCTCCACACTTAATGGCTCGCTAGCGTTACTTCACAAACCACTCCCTCTGCAAAATGGAAGGCGCCATCTTGACTTGTTTACAGACTCTAACATTTCCCCCTTTTGTTTAATTTAAATAATGACCATAGTGGTCATTATTTAAACCATAAATAATCTGCTACAAGCAGAAGGGGAGGATACAGAATGCCACAATACCAAGCCAATTGATGGCTCCATGCAAAAAGCCCTTGGAAAAATTATACCAGCATTGACACCGTTAGCAAAGGTCCCGAGTTACAAATTGTTGTAGATTACAGTTTGTTGTCTCAGTCCAGGTAAAGCAGTGTCAATAGATTAACTCACAGTCCAGGTAAATTATAGTCCAGGTAAGTTCTGCAGGCAGCTAGCTTGATCCGAAGTCTCGTCCGGTTCTCAGCCGAAGTCTCGCCCGGTTTTCAGCAACACTGGACATTCTACCATCCTAGTCCTCACCAGCACTGGGACGAAGGCAGGAACTAGCTTCCAGGTGTGGGAGAACCATTGTAGTTACTGGCCTTGGAAATGATCAAACTTCAGGGACGCGGGCCGTCTTCCACCTGCAGCATCCCGGGCAGCCCCCGATGGTCCTGGAGAGAGGCCGGGGAGTGTCCTGGACTCAAACTGCCACCGGGCACAGGGAGCAAGAGCCTGTGAGACCGTGCCTCCAGGTCAGGTTTGGATATGGGCTCTTGCAGTGGCAACCCGCTCCCCGGGCTGGGGCAGGGAAGAGCTGGCTGCCACCTCTTGGAAAGTCCTTGCTGCACCATGACCGGTTCGCGCACGTGGCAGCCGCCGCACCGATTCACGCACCCTCCAGTAACGAAAAGTATTCAATAATAGCCTTTTGCTGCAACTTTTTTCCTGATAATCCTTCCTCCTCTGAACTTTCTTCTTTCTGACTAGAGTTCCTGGGCTTCCGTCAACACATGCCCTAACTATTCTTGGTTCCACTGGGGTGCCTCTTTCCCTTATCAATTTACTTCTCACCCCTTCCATATTTTCGTCACAAAGACAATACAATACACTGAGACAAAACCAGACACAAACATACTGTATCAATCTTCTCCGTTTCCTCAAAATGGCCATTTTTCCTCTCGCCCTGTCTGCCTAGGGATGAGCAGATTTGCTCCCATCCTATCTAGGGACGGGCAGCTTTTTTTTTTTTTTTTGTCATTTACCCCCAAGTGTCCTGGGGCTCCCCATATGGGCCATCATCTGCCTCAGTCTGGCTGCAGCAAAATAACTGGGGGGTGACGAGCAACTTGTGTAGATTGATACAGCAGGAGTGGGAGCTGTTTATTGCAGGACCGGAGGGGTATATATACATTCCACACAGCTTATCTTAATTAACATAAACTAGATACAGCAGTCAACCAATAGGAATCTCCACACTTAATGGCTCGCTGGCGTTACTTCACAAACCACTCCCTCTGCAAAATGCCAGGCGCCATCCTGACTTGTTTACAGACTCTAACAATGCTGGAGAACTACAGGACCTGATGTCACTGGGTGAGGCTGTACTCTCCCACAACTACAGGAGTGTGATGCTGTAGAACTATAGGAACCTGGTGTCACTAGGTGAGGCTGTCACCTTTCACAGCTATAGTAGTGTGATGCTGGAGAACTAGAGAAACCTGGTGTCACTGGTTATCTGTCCACCCCCACAGCTACAGGAGTGTGATGCTGGGGAACCACAGAATACTGGTGTTACTGGGTGAGGCTGTCACCTTTCACAGATACACGGGTGTGATGCTGGAGATATAGAGAAACCTGGTGTCACTGGGTGAGGCTGTCCACTCCCACAGCTATGGGAGTGTGATGCTGGAGAACTACAGGAACCTGGTGTCATGGGTGAGGCTGTTCACTCCCAGAGCTATAGGGGTTTGATGGTGGAGAACTACATGAACCTTGTGTCACTGGATGGGGCTGTCCCCTCATCTACAGGAGTGTGATGGTGGAGAACTACAGGAATCTGGTGTCACTGGGTGAGGCTCTTTCCTTCCAGAGCTACAGGAGTATGATGCTGAAGAACTACAGGACCTGATGTCACTGGGTGAGGCTATACCCTCGCACAGCTAACAGAAATGTGATTGTGAAGAATTACAGGAACTTGGTGTCACTGGGTGAGGCTGTACCCTCCCACAATTACAGGGATGTGATGCTGTAGAACTATAGGAACCTGGTGTCACTGGGTGAGTCGGTCCACTCCCACAGCTACAGTAGTGTGATGCGAAGAACTGTCCTCTCCCACAGCTATGGGAGTGTGATGCTGGAGAACTACTGGTTGAGTCTGTTCACTCCCACAGCTACAGGAGTGTGATGCTGGGAAACTACAGAAACTTGGTGTCACTTGGTGAGGCTGTCTCCTCCCACAGCTACAGTGTGTGATGGTGCAGAATATTAGGAACCTAATGTCACTGGGTGAGGCTGTTCTCTCCCACAGCTACAGTAGTATGATGCTGAGAACTACAGGAACCTGGTGTCACTGGGTGTCTGTCCCCTCCCACAGGTACAGGAATTGATGCAGGAGAACTATAGAAACCTGGTGTCACTGGGTGAGGCTTTCTTCTCCCACAGCTACAGGAGTGTGATGGTGGAGAACTAGAGGAACCTGCTGTCACTCTATGAGGCTGTTTCCTCGCACAGCTACAGGAGTGGGATTGTAGAGAACTAGAGGAACCTGGTATCACTGGGTGAGGCTGACCCCTCTCACACCTACGGAGTGTGATGGTGGAGAACTACAGGAATCTGGTGTCAATGGGAGAGGCTGTCCTCTCCCACATGTACCAGAGTGTGATGGTGTAGAACTACAGGAATCTGGTGTCACTGGGTGAGGCTTTTTTCTCCCACAACTACAGGAGTATAATTCTGGAGAACTAGAGGATCCTGGCTTCTCTGAGTCAGGCAGTCCTCTCCCACCATTATGGGAGTGAGAGGGTGGAGAACCATAGGAACCTGGTGTCAGTTGGTGAGGCTGTCCCCTCTTACAGCTACAGGGGTGTGATGGTGGAAAACTACAGGAACCTGGTGTCACATGGTGAGTATGTCCCACCATAGCTACAGGTGTGTGATGCTGGAGAACTACAGAAACCTGGTATCAGTGGGTGAGGTTGTCCCCACCTACAGCTAACAGAGTGTGATTGTGGAGAACTACAGGAACCTGGTATCACTTGGTACACTGTCCTTTTCCATATCTACAGGCATGTTATGCTGGAGAACCATAAGAACCTGGTGAGTCTGTCCCCTCCCACAGCTAAAGGAGTGTGATGCTGGTGAACTACAGAAACTGGTGTCACTTGTTGAGGGTGTCCCCTCTAGTAGCTACATGAGTGTGATGCTGGAGAACTATAGAAGCCTGGTTTCACTGGGTGAGTCTGTCTCCTCCCACAACTACAGGAGTATGATGGTGGTGAACTATAGGAACCTGATGTCACTGGGTGAGGCTGTCCCCTCCCAGAGAAACAAGAGTGTGATGCTGATAACTATAGGAATTTGGTGTCACTGGGTGAGGCTCTTTCCTTCCACAGCAACAGGAGTGTGATGCTGGAGAACTATGGACCTGGTGTCACTGGGTGAGGCTAATCCCTCCCACAGATACAGGAGTGTGATGGTGAAGAACTATAGTAACCTGATATCACTGGGTGGGGCTGTTCTGTCCTACAGCTAGAGGAGTGTGATGATGGAGAACTACAGGAATATGTTGTCACTGTGTGAAGCTCTTCCCTCCCAGAGCTACTGGATTGTGATTCTGGAGAACTACAGCAACCTAATGTCACTGGTTGAGACTGTCCCCACTCACAGCTATGGGAGTGTGATTCTGGAGAACTAGAGAAACCTGGTGTCACTGTGTGAGGCTGTCTACCTTCACAGGTATAGGAGTTTGATGGTGGAGAACCATAGGAACCTGGTGTCATTGGTGAGGCTGTCCCCTCCAAGTGCTACAGGAGTGTGATTGTGGAGAACTACAAGAAGCTGGTGTCCCTTGGTGAGGCTGTCCCCTCCCACAGGTACAGGAGTGTGATCCTGGAAAACTAGAGATACCTGAAATCACTGGGTGAGTCTTTCTTCTCCCTCAGCTACAGGAGTGTCATTCTGGAGAACTACAGGAACCAGATGTCACTGGGTAAGACTGTCCCCTCCCACAGCAACAGGAGTGTGATGCTGGAAAACTACAGGCACCGGGTGGTACTGGGTGAGGAGATACCCTCCCACAGCTAACAGGACTGTGATGGTGTAGAAGTACAGGAACCTGCTGGCACTGGGTGAGGCTGTCTTCTCCAACAGCTACAAGAGTGTGATGATGAATAACTACAGAAACCTGGTGTCACTGGGTGAGGCTGTCCACTCCCACAGCTACAGGAGTGTGATGCTAAGGAACTACAGGAACCAGGTGTCACTGGGTGATACTGTCACCTCACACAGATACAGGAGTGTGATTCTGGAGAACTATAGGAACATGGTGTCACTTGGTTAGGCTGTCCCCTCCCACAGCTATAGGAGTGTGATGGTGGAGAACGATAGGAACCTAGTGTAATGGGTGAGGATGTTTCTTACCACAGCCTCAAGAGTGTGGCGCTGAAGAACAAGAGGAACCTGGTGACACTGGATTATAATGTCCCCTCCTATAGGTACAGGAGTGTCATGTAGAAAAAGTATAGGAACCTGGTGTCACTGGGTGAGACTGTCCCCTCCCTTAGCTACAGGAGTGTGATGGTGGAGAACAATAGGAACCTGGTATCACTGGGTGAGGCTGTCTCATTCCACAGCTAGAGGGTGTGGTGGTGGAGAACTACAGAAACCTCGTGTTACTGGGTGAGGCTGTTCCCTCCCACAGGTACAGAAATGTGATGCTGAAGAACTAGAAGAACGTGATGTCACTGGGTGAGGCTGTTCCATCCCAGAGCTACAAGAGTGTGATTCTGGAGAACTACAAGAACTTGATATCACTGAGAGAGGCTGTCGCCTTTCACAGCTACAGAAGTTTGATGCTGGAGAACTATAGGAAACTAATGTCACTAGGTGAGGATGTCCCCTTTCACAGCTACAGGAGTGTGAAGGTGGAGAACTATAAGAACCTGGTGTCAGTTTGTGAGGCTCTTCACTCCCACAGCTACAGGAGTTTGATGGTGGAGACTATAGGAACCTGGTGTCAGTGGTTGAGGTTTTCTTATCTCACAGCTACAGGAATTTGATGCTAGAGTACTTAGGAACCTCTTGACACTGGGTGAAGCTGTCCCCTTTCACAGCTACAGGTGTGTGATGGTGGAGAACTATAAAAACCTGGTGTCACTGGGTGAGGCTGTCCCCTCCCACCAGTACAGGAGTGTGATGGTGGAGAACTACAGTAATCTTGTGTCACTTGGTGAGGCTGTCCCATCCCACAGGTAGAGGAGTGTGATGGTGGAGAACTACAGTAACCTGTGTCACTGTGTGAGGCTGTACCCACCCATATATACAGCTGTGTGATGGTGGAGAACTACAGGAACCTGGAGTCACTGTGTGAGCCTGTCCCCTTCACAGCTACTGGAGTGTATTGCACAGATCTACAGGAACTCGGTGTCACTGAGTGAGGGTCTTTTCTCTCATAGCTACAGGAGTATGATGCTGGAGAACTACAGGAACCTTGTGTACTGGGTTAGGCTGTCTCCTCCACAGTTAACAGGAGTGTGATTGTGGTGAATTACAGGATCCTGGTGTCACAGGGTGAGGCTGTTCCCTACCGCAGCTACAGGAGTGTGAGGCTGGGAGAAGTATAGGAACCTGGTGTCAGTTGGTGAAGCTGTCTCTTCTTCCAGCTGCAGGAGGGTGACACTGGAGAACCATAGGAACCTGGTGTCACTGGGTGAGGCTCTCCCTTCCCACAGCTACAGGTGTGTGATACTTGAGAACTATACAAACCAGGTATCAATGGTTGAGGCTGTCCCCTTTAACAGCTACCGCAGTGTGATAGTGGAGAACTACATGAACCGGGTGTCACTGGCTGAAGCTGTTTCCTATCACAGTTTCAGGAGTGTGAGAATGAAGAATTACACAAACCTGGTGTCACTGGGTGAGGCTGTCCCCTCCCACAGCTACAGGAGTTGTGATAATGGAGAACCATAGGAACCTGGTTTGAGTGGGTGAGGCTGTCCCCTCCCAAAGCTACAGGAGATGGATGTTGGAGACTATTAAAACCTGGTTTGAGTGAGTGAGGCTGTCCCCTCCTACAGCTACAGGAGTGTGATGGTGGAGAACTATAGGAACCTGGTGTCACTGAGTGAGGCTCTCCTCTCCCACAGGTACCAGAGTGTGATGGTGGAGAATTCCAGGATCCTGCTGTCACTGGGAGAGGCTGTCCCCTCCAACACATACAGGAGTATGATGCTGGAGAACTATACGAACCGGGTGTCACTGGGTGGGTCTGTACCCACCCACACCTAACAGGAGTGTGATTGTGGAGAACTACAGGATCCTGCTGTCACTGATGAGGCTGTCCCCTCCCACAGCTACAGGAGTGTGATACTAGAGAACTACAGGAACTTGGTGTCACTGGGTAATGCTTTCTCCTCCCACAGGTACAGAAGTGTGATGCTTGCTTCTATAGAATCCTGGTTTCACTGGGTTAGGCTGTCTTCTCCTACAGCTACAGGAGTGTGATGCTGAGTACTACAAAAACCTGTTGTGACTGGGTAATGCTCTTTCCTTCCACAGCTGCAGAAGTGTGATGCTGAAAAACTATAGGAAAGTAATGTCACTGGGTGAGGCTGTCCCCCTCCAGAGCTAACAAAAGTGTGATGGTGGAGAACAACAGGAACCTGGTGTCACTGTGTGAGATGTCCCTGCCCACAGCTACAGGAGTGTGATGGTGAAAAACCACAGGATCCTGGGGTCACTGGTTAGTCTGTCCCCTGCCCCCTGCAGTTACAGGAGTGAGATGCTGGAGAACTTTAGGAACCTGGTGTCACTGGGTGAGGGTGTCCCCTCCCACATCTACAGAAGTTTGATGCTGAGAACTCCAGGAACATGATGTCACTGTTTAGGCTGTTCCCTCCCACAGGTACAGAATAGTTATGCTGGAGAACTAATGGAATCTGGTGTCACTGGATAAAGCTCCCACAGCTACAGAAGTGTGATGGTTGAGATCCATAGGAACCTGGTATCAGTGGGAGCCTGTCCCCTCCAAGAGCCACAGGAGTGTGATGGTGGAGAACTATAGGATTCTCATGTCACTGGGTGTGGCTCTTTCTTCCCACAGCTACATGAGTGTGTTGCTGGAAAACTATAGGAACCTGGTATCACTGGGTGAGGCTGTCCCCACCCACAGCTACAGGAGTCTGATGGTGAAGAACTATAGGAACCTGGTGTTCACTGGGTGAGGCTGTTCCCTCCTACAGCTACAAAAGTATAATGCTGGAGAACTACTGGAACCTGGAGTCACTGGTTGAGGCTGTTCCCTCCCACAACTACAGGAGTGTGATTGTGAAGAAATATAGTAACTGGAGTCACTGTGTGAGGCTGTTCCCTCTACAACTACAGAGTATGATGTTGAACTACAGGAACCTGGTGTCACTGGGTGAGGCTGTCCCCTCCCATACCTACAGGACTGTGATTCTGGAGAACATCAGGAAACTTGTATGTTTGGGTGAGGCTGTCCCTTCCCACAGCTACAGAGTGTGATATTAGAGAACTACAGGAACTTGGTGTCACTGGTTGAGGCTATTTTCTCCTACAACTACAGGAATGTGATGCTGAGAACTATAGGAACCTGGTGTCACTTGGTGAGGCTGTCCCTTCCCACAGCTACAGAGTGTGATATTAGAGAACTATAGGAACTTGGTGTCACTGGGTGAGGCTGTCCCCTCCCAGCATTACAGGTGTGTGATGCTGGAGAACTAGAGGAACCTGGTGTCACTGAGTGGGGCTGTTCCCTCCCACAGCTACAGGAGTGTGATGGTGGAGAACTATAGGAACCAGATGTCACTGGGTTGGGCTGTCCCCTCCTACAGCTACAGGAGTGTGATGCTACAGAATGATAGGAACCTGGTGTCACTCGGTGAGGCTGTTCACTTTCACAGCTACTGGAGTGTGATGCTGGACTACTAGATTAATGTGGTGTCACTGGGTGAGGCTATGTCTTCCCACAGCTACAGGAGTCTAATGCTGGAGATCTATAGGACCCTGGTGTCACCTGGTGAGGCTGTCTCCTCTCAAATCTACAGGTGTGTGATGGTGGAGAACTATAGGAACCTGATGTCACTGGTGCGTCTGTTTCCTCCCAAATCTGCAGGTGTGTTATACTGGAAAAAACAGGAACCTGATGTTACTGGGTGAGGTTGTCCCCTTACACAGCTACAGAAGTATGATGCTGGAGAACTAAATGAACCTAGTGTCACTGGGTGAGGCTGTCCTCTCACACAGTACAGGACAGTGATGCTAAAGAACTTCAGTCACCTGGTGGTACTCCGTGAGACTGTCCCTTCCTGCAGGTACAGGAATTTGATGCTGAAGAACTACAGGACCCTGGTGTCACTGGTGAGGCTGCCCACTCCCACAGCTATAGCAGTGTGATGGTGGAGAACTACAGAAACCAGTGTCATGGGTGAGGCTGTCCCCTCTCACATATACAAGAGTGTGATGCTGGAGAAGTGTATGACCCTTGTGTCACTGGGTGAGGCTGTCCCCTCCCACATGCACAGGGGTGTGATGCTGAAGAACTACAAGAACCTGGTGTCACTGGGTGTGTCTGTCTCTTCCCAAAGCTACAGGAGTGTGATGGTGCACAATGACAGAAATGTGATGTCACTGGGTGAGGCTGTCCCCCACAACAGCTACAGGAGTGTGATTCTGGAGAACTAGAGAAACCTGGTGTCACTGGGTGAGGCTGTCCCCTCCCACAGCTACAGGAGTGTGATGCAGGAGAACTAAAAGTACCTAGTTTCATGAGTGAGACTGCCAACTCCCAGAGTTACAAGAGTGTGATGGTGGAGAACTATAGGAAAATGGTGTCACTGGGTGAGGCTGTCCCCTTTCCGAGCTACAGGAGTGTGATGGTGGAGATCTAGAGGAACCTGGTGTCACTGGGTGAGGCTGTCCTCTCCCACAGCTACTGGAGTGTGATCACAGAGAACTATAGGATTCTGGATTCAGTGGGTGAGGGTGTCTTTTCCCACAGCTAAAGGAGTGTGGTGGTGGAGAACTAGAGTAATCTGATGTCACTGGGTGAGGCTCTCTTTTCCCACAGGTACAAATGTGTTATGCTGGAGAACTATAGGAACCTGGTCACTGGTGAGGCTGTTCTGTCCAACAGGTATAGGAGTTTGATGCAAAAGAACTACTGGAACTTGATGTCACTGTTTAGGCTGTTCGCTCCCACAGGTACAGGATTGTCATGTTGGAGAACTAGAGGAATCTGTGTCCACTCCTACAGCTACAGGAGTGTGATGCTAAAGAAGTACAGGAACCTGGTGTCACTGGGTGAGGCTGTCTCCTGCCACAGCTACAGGAGTGTGATGGTTGAGATCCATAGGATCCTGGTGTCCGTGGGTGAGACTGTCCTCTCCCAGAGACATAGGAGTGTGACGGTGGAGAACTACAGGATTCTCATGTCAGTGGGTGTGGCTCTTTCTTCCCACAGCTACAGGAGTGTGTTGCTGGAAAACTATAGGAACCTGGTATCACTGGGTGAGGCTGTCCCCACCCACAGCTACAGGAGTCTGATGGTGAAGAACTATAGGAACCCGGTGTCAATGGGTGAGGCTGTTCCCTCCTACAGCTACAGAAGTATAACGCTGGAGAACTACTGGAACCTGGGGTCACTGGGAGACGTTGTTCCCTCCCACAAATACAGGAGTGTGATGGTGGAGAAGTACAAGAACATGGTGCCACTGGGTGGGGCTGTTTCCTCCCACGCTACAGGAGTGTGATGGTGGAGAACTAGAGGAAACTGTTGTCATGAGTGAAGCTGCCCCCTCCCACAGCTATAGAGTATAATGGTGGAGAACTAGAGTAACATGGTGTCACTGGGTGAGGCTGTTTCCGTTTATAACTACAGGAGTGTGATGTTGGAGAAATATATTAACCTGGTGTCACTGGTTGAGGCTGTCCCTTCCCACAACTACAGGAGTGTGATTGTGGAGAAGTATAGGAACCTGGTGTCACTGGGCGGGGCTTTCCCCTTCCCTAGCTACAGGAGTGTGATGCTGGAGAACTACAGAAACCTGGTGTCATTGGGCGAGGCTATTTTCTCCCACAACTACAGAAGTGTGTTGCTGAGAACTATAGGAACCTGGTGTCACTTGGTGAGGTTGTCCCCTCTTACAGCTACAGGGGTGTGATAGTGTAGAACTACAGGAACTTTGTGTCACTGGGTGAGGCTGTCCCCTCCCAGAGTTACAGGAGTGTGATGCTAGAGAACTAGAGGAACCTGTGTCACTGGGTGAGGCTGTTCCATTCCCCAGCTCCAGTAGTGTGATGGTGGAGAACTGTAGGAACCAGATGTCACTGGGTTGGGCTGTCCCCTCCTACAACTACAGGAGTGTGATGCTACAGAACAATAGGAACCTGGTGTCACTCGGTGAGTCTGTTCACTTTCACAGCTACTGGAGTGTGATGCTGGAGTACTAGATTAACGTGGTGTCACTGGGTGAGGCTGTCTTCCCACAGCTACAGGAGTCTAATGTTGGAGATCTATAGGACCCTGGTGTCACCTGGTGAGGCTGTCTCCTCCCAAATCTACAGGTGTGTGATGGTTGAGAACTATAGGAACCTGATGTCACTGGTGAGTCTGTTTCTTCCCCAATCTGCAGGTATGTTATACTGGAGAAAATAGGAACCTGGTGTTACTGGGTGATGTTGTCCCCTTCCACAGCTACAGAAGTATGATGCTGGAGAACTAAATGAACCTAGTGTCACTGGGTGAGGCTGTCCTCTCACACAGTACAGGACAGTGATGCTAAAGAACTACAGTCACCTGGTGGTACTCCGTGAGACTGTCCCTCCCTGCAGACACAAGTTTTATGCTGAAGAACTAAAGGACCCTGGTGTCACTGGTGAGGCTGTCCACAGCTATAGCAGTGTGATGGTCGAGAACTACAGGAACCAGTGTCATGGGTGAGGCTGTCCCCTCTCACATATACAAGAGTGTGATGCGGGAGAACTATAGGAACCTGGTGTCACTGGGTGAGGCTGTCCTTTCCCACAGCTACAGGAGTGTGACGGTAGAGAACTATAGGATCTTGATATCAATGGATGAGGCTGTCGCTTCCCACATTCACAGGAGTTTGATGCTGAAGAACTACAAGAACCCGGTGTCACTGGGTGCGGCTATCTCCTCC
Source organism: Marmota flaviventris (assembly GCF_047511675.1). Taxonomy (NCBI): domain Eukaryota; kingdom Metazoa; phylum Chordata; class Mammalia; order Rodentia; family Sciuridae; genus Marmota; species Marmota flaviventris. The sequence continues at coordinate 1,500,339 of NC_092515.1, read as the reverse complement.
CAAAGCCACAGGAGTGTGATGGTGCACAATGACAGAAACGTGATGTCACTGGGTGAGGCTGTCCCCCACAACAGCTACAGGAGTGTGATTCTGGAGAACTAGAGAAACCTGGAGTCACTGGGTGAGGCTGTCCCCTCCCATAGCTACAAGAATATGATGCTGGAGATCTACAGGAACCTGGTGTCATGAGTGAGTCTGTCCACTTCTAGAGCTACAGGAGTGATGGTGGAGAACTACAGGAACCTGATGTCACTTAGTGAGGCTGTCCCCTCCCACAGCTATATGGGTGTGATGCTGGAGAACTAGAGGAACCTGTGTCACTGGGTGAGGCTGCCCCTCCCACAGCTACAGGAGTGTGATTCAGGAGTACTAAAATTACCTAGTATCATGAGTGAGACTGCCAACTCCAAAGTTACAGGAGTGTGATGCTGGAGAAGTATAGGAAACTGGTGTCACTGGGTGAGGCTGTCCCCTCCCACAGGTACAGGAGTGTGATGTTGGAGATCTACAGGAACCTGGTGTCACTGTGTGAGACTGTACCTTCCACAGCTACTGGAGTGTATTTCTGGAGATCTACAGGAACTTTGTGTCACTGGGTGAGGGTCTTTTCTCTCATAGCTACAGGAGTATGATGCTGGAGAACTACAGGAACCTTGTGTACTGGGTTAGGCTGTCTTCTCCACAGTTAACAGGAGTGTGATGTGGAGAACTACAGGATCCTGGTGTCACAGGGTGAGGTTGTCCCCTACCGCAGCTACAGGCGTGTGAGGCTGGAGAAGTATAGGAACCTGGTGTCACTTGGTGAGGCTCTTTCCTCCCACAGCTACAGGAGTATGACGCTGGAGAACTAGAGGAACCTGGTGTCACTAGATGAGGCTCTCCAGTCCCACAGGCACAGGATTGTGATGCTGGAGAACTATAGTAACCGGGTGTCAGTGGGTGAGCCTGTTCCCTCCCATAACCCCAGGAGTGTGACGGTGGAGAAGTACAAGATTCTCATGTCACTGGGTGTGGCTCTTTCTTCCCACAGCTACAGGAGTGTGATGTTGGAGAAACAGAGAAAACTGGTGTCAAGAGTGAAGCTGTCCCCTCCCACAGCTACAGAGTGTAATGGTGGAGAACTAGCGTAACATGGTGTCACTGGTGAGGCTGTTTCTGTTTATAGCTACAGGAGTGTGATGTAGGAGAACTATATTAACCTGGTGTCACTGGTCGAGGCTGTCCTCTCCCACAGCTACAGGAGTGTGATGGTGGAGAACTACAGGAACCTGGTGTCTGTGGGTGAGGCTGATTCCTCCCACAACTACGGGAGTGTGATGCTTAGAACTATAGGAACCTGGTATCACTTGTTGAGGCCGTCCCCTCTTATAGCTACAGGGCTGTAATGGTGTAGAACTACAGGAACTAGGTGTCACTGGGTTAGGCTGTACTCTCCCCCAGATACAGGAGTATGATGGTGGCGAACTACAGGAACCTGGTGTTTCTGGGTGAGGCTGTTCCCTTTACAGCTTCAGAGTGTGATAGTGAAGAACTACAGAAACCTGGTGTCATGGGTGAGGCTGTCCATTCCTACAGATACAGGAGTGTCTTGGTGGAGAACTACAGCAACCTGGTGTCCCTTGATGAGGCTGTTTCCTCCCACAGATACAGGAGTGTGTTGGAGAACTACAGCAACCTGGTGTCACTGGTGAGGCTGTTTCCTCCCATAGCTACAGGGGTGTGATGGTGGAAAACTACAGGTACCTGGTGTCACTGGGTGAGGCTGTCTCATCCCACAGCTATAACAGTGTGATGCTGGAGAACTAGAGGAACCTGGATTCCCTATGTTGCTGAGGCTGGCCTCAAACTTTATCCTCCTGTCTTAGCCTCCTGAGTCTCTGGGATTATAGGCAGGTGCTATGCCCCAGCTCCCCAGCCCTTTAGATTTTAGTTTTTTTTTTGTTTGTTTGTTTTTTTTGAGACAGGATTTTGCTAAGTTACTGAAAGTGGTCTCAAACTTGACATCCTCCTGCCTCAGCCTGGGGGAAATGGGGTTATAGGTGTGTATCACCATGCCTGGCCTCCATTTGAATTTTCAAATCTAGAATTTCCATTTGGTTTTTTTTAAATTTCTGTTCTCTGCCGAGATTTCCTGTTTGGCATTATCATTACAGTCATGTTTTGCCGCAGTCTGGCTGGGCACAAAATCACGAGCCACTCACAGCCTTGTAGATTCAAACAGCAATTCTTTATTCCTGAACTCACACCGCACTCTACAAACACGTTCTGGGGGAATTCACATTCTGGGCCCCAATCATGTTCTGGGCAAAATCCCAAAATACTCTCTGAATCCCATGAGAACTCAACGGGAACTCAAGGAGCAGGCGCACCTGAGGCAGCAGGATACGCCCTATTCCCAGCAGGGTACACCTTAAACCTGGAACCGCCCTAAACCCGGATTGTCCTAAACCGGGAACACCCTAAACCCGATCTGCCCTAAATCCGGATCCGCCCTGGTCCTTGAGCAAGGTCACCTTACATGCAATGACACTGCAAATGACCTGGGTCATGCTATGCATCATTCTTACTTAGCAATGGCCCTCAGCATCTCCCCCCTTCTGATTAATTAAACAACAAGCAATGTGGCTTAAGGACCGTGCCTGGTAGGTTGTCCAATTCAACATATGGTTCTTACCCGTCATGGGAAAAACTGACCTCTAGGCGTCAGCCTCCTGTCTTAGGTTGATACCACTGCAATTGGATCATACCCGTCACTGACTACCCGTCCAGCATACAGCCATACTTGTGGATAGGCCTATGCACCAGTGTGGTAGGGTGAGGTTCTTGCCTCACCTCTGTTGGCCCCCAATTTTTCCCTTGGTGCCAGTGGGGGGGTGAGATTCTTTGCCTCACCTCTGTTGGCCCCCAAATTTAGACCATCACTAGCAGAAGGGAGGAGGATACAGAAATGCCACGACACCAAGCCAATTGATGGCTCCTTTGGAAAAATTGCATCACTGGTGACACCATCAGCAAAGATATGCCAGCACTACCACAATTCGCTGCACCAAACGATAGTTCACAATGTATACAAGTGATACATAGTCCAGGCAAGTTCTGCAAGCAGTTCAAAGCGGAGGAGTCTATCAATATGTCCATTTCCTCCCAAAGTAAATCGAGTCCTTGATTGAGCATTACTTGTTGAGTTATATTCATTGATGCATCAGTTTATACAGTTTACTGTGATAGCTATCATAGAAGCTGTAGTCTGGTTTTATCTTTGTCTTCTCCGGCACTGGGATGAAGATAGGAATTCTGGCAATGATGCTAAAGAGACATTATCCTGAACAGAATTATTAAATATGATGAAAAGGAAAGGTGAAAGTAAACAAACAGATCTGTTAACCTCCTTTAAAAACAACCCTTAACAGCTGTTTACCTAATTTAAATTAGTAAACAAACAGATCTGTTAACCACCTTTAACAACTGTTTACCTGATTTAAATTAAACCATTTAAATCACATGAATAAAAAAATGATAATAATAATTCGGATCCATTTTTTCATGAGGGCTCCTCATATAAGAAATATGGACATACGCACACACAGACATACAACACAAAACACAAATGTGCACACAAACGTACAACACATAAGACAATAGTAAAGGCCTTGTAGCTTTACCTAGGTGAAATCTCCATTGCAATGTTTAAAAACTCCACAGTCAAAAAATAAAACTGATCAGAAAAACATTAACCTAGGTTTGTATGAGCTCAAAAAATAAAATAGAACTTTATGATGTGGGAAAAATGCAATAATAAAATAGATATTGAAAAAAGCACCCTGGTTGATCACTGTCGCAGATGTAAGAATAGCCAAGGTGGAGCCCTGGATATCAGCTGTTATGGATTTGAGTTAAAGCATCTTCTTTTTGGTCTGTAGAAATTGCTTTAGTTAATCTCTCTGGAATCCAAATCGGCTGCTGTTCTCCCTGTGGAAACACACAAACAGAACCCCAACTCCAGACAATCACTGGGTCAGGACCTTTCCATTGTCCTGTTAGAATATCTTTCCAAAGTACCTTAGGCTTATGTACATTTTTTGGATACATATGCCTTTCCGCAGCACTAAGTCCTGATGAATCCAAATTTTAAAAGTTTAGAGTAAAAAGGGTTATTTTAAGTTTATCTTTGGGGGATATATACCCCTTAAAGATCCTTTTAAATTTAACTCTTTCAAAAGTATTCTGCCTTAGTTTTTAGAATTATTTTAGTCCTTTTAATTTTTTGATGTGGTTTTAAACCAATTTCCTTCTAGTTTAATGTTTTCTAAATTGGCTCTTGTCTATAAATTTTAACACCCTCATCTGAGTCTTCTAATTTCTGCACCACCAGAAATTAAAGTTGATGGGCTTTTTGAAAAAATTACTAATAATCTCCTTGTTCTTCTATTTTATCCAATATTTGACTTTAAACTTCTCTCTTCTACCTTTTTCTATCTTGAATGTCTGTATCTAATAGTTGTCTTAGCTTTTTGTATTTTCTAACTGAAATACCTTTACTTGACATTTTCAACCATTTTCTATCTTATTTCTATCTTCTAGTTTTTTTTCTAAGGTTTGTATATTTACCCTTAGTTGCTTTTTTTTTTCTCCCATTTTTTTTGTTTGTTTCCTATTTTGTGGGTTTAAAATTTTTGTCTTCCTACATCTTTTTTATCTTCCTACATCTTCTTTATCTTTTTTCTTTTTAACTTTCTATACTTCAGTCTTTAAAGTTTTTCACTTTAAATTTTTAATCTTCTTTATCTAAATATCTTTTATCCTATTATCTTCCCATTTTTTTAAGTAATGCCTTTATGATTAACTAGGCTTTGAATGATGCAATCTTTCCTCATGAAGGCATTTTAACCACCTTCAATTTAACCTTTTAAAGACTTTTGCAACTTACTTAGACATTTTACAACCTTTTACTTTACCACACAAAGATTATCTCATCTAGAAACATTTCTTTTTCTTTTAACCTTCCATATTAAAATATATTTTCACATCTTGAATCTTTTTATATCTCTTTTTTCTTTTTTCTGCCATGAAGGTATCTCAACCACCTTCAATTTAACTTTTAAAGCCTTTCAATTATCATCTATACTGTACTTTTAAGTGTACTTTTTTAATGTTTTCCTTTACATTCCTTTTTTTTCCACATGGAAGGTTTCTTTTTTTTAATCCTCTTGTGAAAACTTCATGTAAGTCACTGCAGATAAAGTTATTGTAGAATCTTCACACCCTTTGCTCTCACCCAGTCTTCAGCTCACTTCTTTTACATTATTGAGCACAGAGATGCAACAGCTGTTTTAAAAATTCTGTCTACTTGTTGGCAATGTGGCTCAGTGGTGAAGCATTTGTCTAGCATGCACGAGGTCCTGGGTTCTATCCCCAGCACTGCAAAAACAAAATCTTTTTGGCTAAGTCCCACATCTGTGTTATTACAGGATTGATCTGCATTGATTACATTTTATTCTTTGTATGATTACCTTTTTCCTCTTTCCTTTGTTTAATAATTTGGGTTTATATTATAGACACTATAAATAAAACATTGTAGAGAATGAATTTTGTTCTATTCTTCTGAAGGGTATTGATTGTTTTGTTAAACAAGCAATTAACTGGAGTCACACTCCAAATTCTGTCTCTAGGGATCCTTTATAAAAGTACAACATTTACTAGTGTCTGTATGGTCCATAGTGTCTGATGGTCCATAGGTTCTGGGCTAGATTTCTGCTCCCCAACCCCCAGAGTTTAATTTTTCTAAATCTACTGTTGGCAGTCCTACGGGACTGTTCCAATGTTATGTGGTCTATCTTGTGAATGTGCTTTGTCTCTGTATCTAGCCACTCCTGTATTGTCATTGTATCAAAGTAAGGAACTGGATTATAGTTGTGGAATAACCCAGAACAGACCGATTTTCATGTCTTCTTGTATATTCAGGACTTTGCATTTCTAAGCCATATGTAATTTCTGTATTGGAGCTAGGGAAACAGCCTTGGGAGGTGAAGAGCAAGATGACGAGAAGCCCCTTCCCAGGTGAGTGTGGGAGCACCAGATAGGGAAATCCCTTCAGAAAGTGGCTCAGCCATCTGCAGAGGTGGGATCTCCTCACTGGGACTTCTCAGAATTGCTTCTCACACCCCACATGTCTGGGGGAGAGGGAAGCCTGCTGCTGTCAAGTACCCCCAACACAGCCGCTTGCACTTCATTTTCTTCTTATAACTCATTTTGCACAAAACAAAAACAATAAAACCCGTTAAGAACTGGCCCGAGAAGTGGCACACCTAGGTTATTGAAGTAAGAAAACAACCTGAAAAATCCATCATCTGGTTAGGAGAAGATGGCCACAGGATCACCTCTACATCCCAGAGGAGGTCACAGAGCACCATGTGTGTGGTTGTGAAGGATCTCCACAGATTTTTTTTAAACGATGTTTTAGTTGTTGATGGACCTTTATTTTATTTGTTTATTTATATGTGGTTCTGAGAATTGAACCCAGTGCCTCACACATGCCAGGCAGGTGCTACCCTACCGAGCCCCAGCCCCATCCCCTCTCTAGAGACTCTTGAGCAGCAGTAGTAATAAGACAATATTGGTATTTCAACAGAGAAACCTACTTCATATATGAAAATCAATTGCAAGTGGAAGAGAGTGAGCTTTCTGTAGTCCCCTGGGTCAACGTAGGCATAGAGTATCATCAGGGTCACTGCAGGCTCCTCCTCCAGGATCGCATGTCTCAAGTCTTAGTCATTTTTTTCCATATCCTTTTATTTACTCTTATTCTCTGGAACCTCCTTGCAAATTTTCCACTTGAGATTCTGGTATTTAATAGATTCGGGGGCAAGGGTGTTCATGAAATAATTTTGAATTACTTTTCTCGCTGTGTTTCCATTGCTAATAGCCCGTGATAAAGGAAACCGTTGTTTTCCCCATCTTTCAGAGGTGGAATGTGAGACACAGTGACTGTCTCTGACACAGTCTTTGTGTGATGATGTGTTAGTGGAGAGAACTACACACTCTCCACTTTGAAAAAGTTAGAAGTGTGAAGACCTTGTTGAGAAGCAGAGTCAAGAGACATTTAGCAGGAAAGGATCAGCTCCTCATAAAGAAGCCCTCACTGCAGAACCAGGCTACAGATTCACCAGATCTGGGGATCGTGGCCACCTGCACAATGGAGAAGAAAGCATTTATAATCATAAGTCTGATACCGAAAGCTCCTCCAATCATTCCATGGTACGAAAACACAAGAATGCTCATGCAGGAAAGAAAATTTTTAAATGTAATGAATGTGAGAAAACTTTCACCCATAGTTCATCTGTGACTGTTTGTCAGAGAATTCACACTGGTGAAAAACCCTGTGAATGTGCAGAATGTGGAAAGGCCTTCAAGCAGAGTCCCCACCTTGCTCAGCATCACAGAACACACACCCAGGAGAAATTGTTTGAATGTAAGGAATGTAGGAAGGCCAGAACGCACACCTTATTATACATCAAAGGATTCACACTGGAGAAAAACGTACAAGGGTAAGGAATGTAGGAAAGCCTTCAGGCAGCCGTCACACCTGGCTCAGCACCAGAGGATCCATACTGGAGAGAAACTCTACGCATGTAAGGAATGTGGAAAAGCCTTCAGAGATAGCTCATCTTTTGCTCAACATCAGAGATGTCACACTGGCAAACGACCCTACAACTGTATGGAGTGTGGGAAAACCTTCAGGTATAGCATGTCCCTTACTCGGCACTTTAGGCGTTACCATACTGGAGAGAAGACTTGATTGCATTGACTGTGGGAAAGTCTTCAGTGTTCACGTAGGACTTACTCTGCATAGGAGAATCCATACTGGAAAGAAACCTTACAAATGTAATGTGTGTGGGAAAGCCTTTCGCAGTGGTTCATCACTGACTGCATATCAGAGAATTCACACAGGAGAGAAGTCTTATGCATGTAATGTTTGTGGGAAAGCCTTCAGCCATCGCATGTCACTCACTGGACATTACAGAGTTCATTGTGGAGAGAAACCTTATGAATGTAAGAAATGTGGGCTTGGGCTGAGGCTCAAGTAGTAGAGCACTTGCCTGGCATGCGTGAGGCACTGGGTTCGATCCTCAGCACCACATTAAAAAAATATAAAATAAAGATATTGTGTCCACCTGAAACTAAAAAATAAATATTTTTTAAAAAAGAAATGTGGGAAAGCCTTTAGGCAGAGCATTCATCTCTCTGTTCATTTGAGAATTCATGCTGGAGAAAAGCCCTATGAATATCAGGAATGTGGCAAAGCCTCAGCTGCACTGCCCACCTGATCAGACCTAAGGGGGTTCACACTGGAGAGAAGCCCTATAGATGTACTGAATGTGGGAAGGCCTTGGGTGATGGCCCAGCCCATACTAAGCACCAGAGGTACACTGGCCTCACACTGGCCAAGGCCCTATGTCTGTGTTCAATGTGGGAAGGCGTTCAGAACAAAGCCATCTGATGACCGTCACCAGATGTCATGTTGGAAAGAAATGTTGAAGTGTGCCTGTGGCAAAGCCCTCAGCTGTTCTTCAGAGAATTCAGCCTGGAGCGAAAGCAGTGCAGGAAGCGAGGAGTGCCTTCAGCCAGACTGGACACCTCCATCTGCATGGAAGAATCCACCCTGGGGCACTGGTGAACCCAAGGAATGGGAGCCGTCTCCGACGGAGCAGTGCTGTGCTGTCCTCTGGGGCATCCGGCTCCTCCATGTTCTCCATGGCACCGAGGTCCGCAGACCCTCTGCTGAGCATCTGAGATCATCCACGTTTGGTCCCCATTGGCCTGGCCTAGGTGAAGTGCAGTGGCCTCGCCTGCACGGATCTGCAGCTGCTGTTGTCCCCTCGGGCCATTCTCCAGGCTGTAGGTAAATGTCAATGTCACCATGTTGCTCTCTTTAAAAACCCATTGCTATGGCATTTTAAGTTGTGGCACATGAAGTGCTTGGCATCACGACTGGCTTTTAATTTAGTATCTTTAAGATGGAGAACACCCTTCCCGTGATTAGGAGGCATATTTGTACACAGCACACGTGGAGGCCACAGCCCTGGGGTCACAGAACTTGAGGAGACAAGGACCCATGGGCCAGTGCCCCTGCTGGGCCCAGGGTTATCCCCACAGGGATCCTGTGGGAGTCCTGGTTGTTAGGGTTAAAGCAGGCAGGCATGAGTTCCCCTAGGTCCAGTTGTGTGAGTGGTCAGGCCTGCACAGTCATCCCGGAGGGGAGCTTCACATTTTCCCGCAGATGCTTGGATGGTCCAGTTGAAGGAAGTATCTGCTGGACAGAACTGCTCTGAAGTTCCTGCTGGGGCATCAGCTTGAGCCGTTTGAGTGTGTTACAGAAGCAGGCTGTGCTGGAGGTGACTGACAGTCACCTTTATTGACAATGCCAAGGTGACAAAGTTACAGATATGCACCACCCTGCACGTGCTGGACCAGCGTTCTTCAGGAAAATCATTTTCAAACAGGAAACTCTGGAAAGCAATGTCAGCACTAGGTGACCATGACAATTTTGAAACTCGAGAGGTCAGATGAGATCAGGTGCGTTGGGCTGGTCTGAGTGTAGGCACAATTTTGAAAGTCTAGATGTCTCCGGATGATGATGATTGGCATGTGTATTAGCTCTGACATTCACCATGACAACACGGGCTTCGTGGCTCCTCTCAGGCCACGTTCCCTTACTGATAAACAAGTGCCAGCGCACACAGAACACGTGTTAGTAAGTGGCTAGAGCTCTGGGTAGGCTGGAACAAGAGAATCAGCATTCTGGGGGAGGAACTTACGCATGAGTATACGTAGTCAGGGCAAAAATTAAACATTAGTGACGTTTGACTGGAGAAACACAGAACCTGAGTAGTCCGGCGCTATTTTGAGACCTGAGTTCAACATTCTAACTTCTAGGGAAACACTAAGCTGTTTAGAATATAGAAAAAAGATTGAAAAGGTTCCACTTCTTTCATGAGGCTAAGCCAAATCTTGTTACTAAACCAAGGGAAAAAATGAAATATCAGATGAATTTCATGTTAACTTTTTGTCACTGTGGCCAGAACACCTGACACTAACAACTGGAGGATTCAGACCATGGTCCTCTGGCTCCAAGGCAGAAACCCCAGGGTGGGCAGCTGGGAGGCAGAGAGGGAGGGGCTGGAGGGAGGGGAGAGCCATCCAGGGCACAGTCCAGCCAGGCCCCACCTTGAGGTATCCATTCAGCTCTGGGTCAATTGCGCCATCAGATCAGTGTCTGGGTCCCCATGGTCCAGTCAGTGCGTGAAAGGCCCGCCTCTGAGCCTTCCTGCTTTGCAACATGGGATGTGTGTAACAGGCATACGCAACACAGACACATATGTACACACACAGCTTAACAGCCCGGAAACAGCCAAGGGGAGCTGCCCAAACACCCACTCAGGTGACCACCTGGTGTTCCACTTCCTGGGGCTGCATTTGTATTAGAGACTAGAAATCCTTCTCCCAAAGTGATGCCTGTCCCCAGCATACCCAGTGCTCTGACAGGTACCGCACTTTGTGAAGGTGGTGGTGTTCCCCACCTCCACAGTTCACAGAAAGGGGCCTGGCTGTGGGCTCTGGGCGAGGCCACAGAGCGAGGGGAACCCTGGCAGAAAGGATCAAGGTCAGCATGCCAAGCTCTCCGGGCCCTTCCTGAGTACAGGAAGGTCAAGCGCTGGACTTCACTTAGGATAGGCTGGGCCTCCACTGAGGGACATTCATCTGCACCAATAAGCAGATCACATGTGCACTCCTGAGGTGCACACTTGTAAATAAGTCCAGCCCAGTTAAAAGCTGTTCCAACCCATGAGGTCAAGTGCTGTTAAACCTACTTGGAGCTAGGAGCCAGGCGCCAAGGCACACGAACGTAATCCCTGTGGCTCCAGAGGCTGAGACAGGAGGATTTTTAGTTCAAAGCCAGTCTCAGCAACAGTGAGGCACTGAGCAACTCAGTGAGACCCTGTCTCTAAATAGAATATAAAATAGGGCTGGGGATGTGGTCAGTGGTTGAGTGCCCCTGGGTTCAATCCCTGGTACCCCCCCCCCCCCCAAATAAAAAACTTTTTGGAGACTATGTCCTGCATTCTGATGTAAGTGTTGCCAGACCTTTGGAGTCTTATCCCTTCCTTCCTGTTTTGTTTTGGTACTAAATAGAGACTGGCCCCAGGAACGCTGTACCACGGAGCCACTGAGCTCTGATCTTCCCTAGCCAGCATCCTCCCGGCCTCTTTGCTACTGGAAATTCAACCCAGGATTACTCTACCTCTGAGCACTTACCTACCCCTTTTAGTTTTATTTCAACAGTCTTGCGTAGGTGGCCAAGCTGGCCTCAAACTTGCAATTCTGTGTCAGCCTCCCAAGTCGCTGGGGGTGCAGGCCTGTTCCATGGGCTCCTTCCCTAAGGTTTTGTATCAGCCTATCAGAGGACAGGTCCAAGGAGGCAATGGGACCTCAACTTAGCCCTGGGTATGTTTGTGACTTATGCCACTGAAAAAATTGCAGGAAGTGTTGGAAATAAGACATAAGCAAAGATTTAAGGACAGCAAAGCTGTACCCACCACGGAGGAAGAGCTGCGGGTGCTGGTGATGCACCTAAGACAGGCATGCACAGCCTTCCCCTTGGGAGCCACAGGAAACCTTCACGGGCTTGTCTGGACTGCTAGTAGGAGAGGTGACTTTCTGTGATTACTAGTAACTGTCTGGCAAGGAAGTCAGTAGCTGCTGCTGGGATTTCACCTTGTTTAAAAGCACGTCAGGTATGAGGCCTCAGACCAGGTACCTCTGATGGCTCCAGACTGCCTGTCACCCTGCTCTCAGACCTGGGTGTGGGACCAGCACCTGGGTACCCCTGAGGAATACCTTCCTTAACACCATTGACCTTTCTAACCAGATCCCCCAAAGAATTGCAGCCAAGTTAAGTGCATACTGAAGGAAGGGAATGGGGTGTAGACTTCTGATGCAGCAACCCAAGGTTGTGTGCACTTTCAGCCCAAATCTAGAATGTGTGGGCTGCTGTTGGGCAGGTGGAACTTTGCTGTTTCAGTCTCGTGTTGTCCTTGCTTATTTCCTGCCTAATGGAAGGAATTTCATTAAACCTGAATTTTTTTTTGGGGGGGGGAAATATTTGTCAGTATGTTGAATCTGACAATTTACAAAGTATTTCCACCTATTTGACTTATCAGCATTTTGGTCCTTAGCATACACGTTTTGTTTGATTTACACTTAGGTGATTCCGGTGTCTATTTTTTGCTTTCAGTTGGACCTGGTATTGTATTTTTTATTTTGGTTTCTAAGTGTTCATTCCTTGAAGCACTTCCTTTTCCCAGTCTTTTTTCATGTGGTTCAGATTGGATAATTTCAACTGATCTCTCTTTAAATTCCCAAAATCTTTTTAAAAAATATTTATTTACTTGTAGATGAAAACACAGTAACTTTATTTTTGTGTGGTGCTGAGGCTCGAACCCAGTGCCTCACACATGCAAGGCAAGAGCTTTACCATTGAGCTCCAGCCCCAGCCCCCCAGAATCTCCTTTTATTTCCATCCTGCTTTTAGGCCATGTGATTTCACACACACACACATACACACACACACTTGCACTGAGGATTGAACCCAAGGGTGCTTAACTGCTGAGCCACACCCCCCAGTCCTTTTTAATTTGAGGCAGGACCTTGTACCTTTGATCCTCCTGCCTCAGCTTCCGGAGTCAGTGGGATTAGAGGTGTGCCCCAGCGTGTGGGCAAGCCCAGCGAAATTCTAACATGCTGTATATTCCAGTTTAAACACATTCTTTTGATGAAGTACAATTTGTCACTGTATTGCCTTTCAGGAAAGTTCATAAACGTGTGACCAAAGTGAGACTGATGGGCTGAAGCCTTTTTCCATTCTCCAATTATAGTAGGTGCCATGTATATCTTTGTTTTTTTCATATATGTTTATCTTTGTTTTATTTATTTTATGTGGTGCTGAGGCTCGAACCCAGTTCCTCACCCATGCAAGGCAAGTGCTCAACCACTGAGCTACAACCCCAGCCCCAAAATGCTTTTTCTAATAGAAGACAAAGTCTGTGTTCTGCTGCCCACCTGCAGAACTGCCCGTGGCACTGTAATCCCAGACTGACTTTCCCCTGGCACTCCCTTAGTACATTCTTCTGGTTGTCCGCCTGGTCTCCACTCACCCCTTTGTCTTTCCTAACAAAGCTCACCTTGTACTGGGGATCTCTTTACCCCCAGGATTCACAGGGAGCCACCTCATTCGCAGCGACAGGAGACTGTCATTGGCTTAGTCTTATTTTGAACACTGGTACTGGCCCAGGGTGGGGTTGTGCCATGTTGGCAGAGTGGGCCAAGGAAGGATTGACATCTCATGATGTGGTTAAAGTCCGTGGACATAAAACAAAATCCCCTCAGAAAGAAGATCCCAACCTAGGAAGTTGTACAAAATTCATATTTTCATTAGCTTGACTTGACAGCGAAATTCACTGGACTAAAAAGTACATCCCAAATGAGAGTCACGCCCCGCACGGGGCCTGGGGATTGTACGCGGTCGGCTCAGTGGAAACGCCCCCTGGGTTCCACCTGGGCGCTGCGCTGGCGCGGAGGTAGGGCAGAGCAGGCTTGGGGGAGGACACTGGCGGCGCCCACGGCAGAGGAGCGCGGGAGGCCGTAATGCGTGGAGGGGGCGCTGACCTTGTCCTCCTGCGCACGCGGACAGACACCCTCCCGCCCCACCAGGTTGAGTCGCTTTGAGTCCATCACTGAGGCCACAGGCTGGGGAAATTGGGACCGGTGTCAATTAAAACGAACTTAAAGTAAGCAGAAGGTGCAGGCAAAGCTTCAAGCCAGAGAGCACAAGCGGGAGGACGGCTTCGCCTCCAGGTGAGGGACAGCTCTGGAGGCTCGGAACTGCCCACGGGAAGGCGGGAAGGCGGGAAGGCGAGCCCAGCCGGCTGCGCGGCTGCCGTGGTGGGGGCCTGACTTCCACGAAACTCAGTCTTTGAGTTGGGTCCTGGGGAAGGCGCCTGTCTCTGCGCAGGCCCGACACCCGTCCACGGTGAGCAGGGCTAGCGGGGGCACACTGCCCTGGCGGGAGTGGGAGTAGGAAAGTCGCTGGCACCAGGCTGGGACAAGGCCCCAGGGGCTGTGGCCACTCTGTCCGCTACTGGTTCCCGTGTCCAACCGGGTCGGGCCTGGGAGCGCAGCCCCACTAGGGACGGGAACTGCAGGTCCGCAGCTGCACGTGCGAAGGGCGTCCACCTCCACCCGCGCTTGGCGGACCGCGGGGCTGTCCTAGGCCACGCACCTCCACCGGGCCAGGGCTCCGAGGGCTCCAGGACGGCGGTGTCTGGGATCGCGGGCAGCCTCGGGCGGCACGTGGAAGACCAGGAGAAGCTCGAAGGGCGGCCGGGAGCACTATCCCCACGCCCCCGCGCCCGCATCTCTCGGTGGTCAAGGCCAGCGCGGGTCCAGTCAGCACGTCCAGGGCAGCTCGCTGGTGGAGGCGGCCTGGGGAGGCCCCGCCCCTCCGGGAGGCCCCGCCCCCGAGGAAGCCCCGCCCCCGCGACGTCTGCCCGCTCCCCGCCGGAGGCCCCGCCCCCGAGGAAGCCCCGCCCCCGCGACGTCTGCGCGCTCCCCGTCCGGCGTGGGCTTTCCCTGGCTGCGGGCGAGACGCGCGAAAGCCGGCCCGGGGCGGAACGACGTGCGAAGTAGGCCCGGGGGGACCCGAGCCCGGCGGCCTGAGCTGGGACTACGCCTCCCAGCGGGCGCTGCGTGGCCACGCCCACTTCCGGCTGAGTGCGCGCGAGCGTCGGGCTGCTGGGCAGGGCCGGGGCGGGAGCGCGGGTGTGGCCGGGGGCGTGTCGCGGGGCCGCCCGAGGGCGCGGGTGCGCGCGTCCGGTGACATGCGTGGGGACGCGGGCGCCCGCGCCCTCCCGAGGCGAGGCGGTCCGCGCACCAAGCCCCGGGCGGGCCGGGGCCGGACAGCGGCGGCGCCAGCGGCCCCGGCCTGCGCCGCGCGGAGAAGGCCGCGATCGCGGGGCCACCTAGTCCCCGAGGCCCGGCGAGGAGCGGTGTCCTGGGTGCCCGTGCGGGGAGGTGAGCGCGGCGGCGGGCGCACGGTGACAGCGCGTCCTCGGGGGCGAGGGTAGGGTGGGGCCGGCGGCGCTGGGGTTTGAGGCGGAGGTCGCCGGCCCGCGCTCCCCGGCCGTGCCCTGCGAGTCGCGCGGCTGTCGCGGCCCGGTTCGGTGCCCCGCGGTAGCAGGGTCCCCCTGCGCCTTCCAGAGCGCCCTCCCCGCTTCTGCGGAAGGGGCGCCCAGGGTGGTGGGGAGCGTGCTGCAGGCGCGTCCCTTCTCTTTCTCCTCTGCAGCTCTGCTTTCCGGGGACACTGCGCCGCTCCGGGAGAGGAACCGCCAGCGGGAGGTGGCGGGGCGGGGAGCTGGACAGAGAGCCATGGCGCAGGTGAGTGCCGGTCCTCTGCCTCCTACTCACTGAGGTTTCTTTTCCGTGAAGTTCCTGGTTGGGAGATCTGTCCTGGGTGCTGCTGACCGCTGCCCAGCGCCTCCCGCCTGCTTCCTCTGCACCCCGGCCAGTGTTCAGTCTTGGTTGATGAGGGGCTCCGACCCCTCTCCCCTGTGCCTTTTTGTCAGAGGTGGTCTCCAGGAGTGGAAGTGTGCTCCTTGGGGAAACAGGTGGCCCCTTGTGCTGTGCCTGGTTTGTTTGTGCCCATTCAATGCCAGTCCCCTAAATGCCATTTCTTTTTTCTTTCTTTGATTTTTCTGGAGGCGTGACCTCAGGCGATTTACCACTGAGCAATATCCTCAGCCCCCCCTCTTTTTTTTTTTTTTAAGTTTTGAGACAGGGTTTCACCCAGGACCTGGTTGAATTGGGGCTGGCCTCGAACTTGGCACACCTCCTGCCTCAGCCTCCCAAGTCACTGGAATTACAGGCTTGTGCCACCATGTCCACCTGGCTAAGCCCCATTCCTTCCTCTCAAGGGGCTCACAGCCTGTTGACAGGAAGTCAGGGAGGCAAGCAAGGGTCTAGACACCAGGTTCTAACCCTCGCTTTCAGGTTTTTCTCTTGGCCCCTATGACCTCCTGTTTCTGCCCAAGTTCCCACAGCCAATGCAGCAGCTGGTAGCCCTGTTCAAACATAGCTCTTGTCATTCTTTGCTTGAAATCCTCCAATGGTTTCCCTGAAGAAGGGCCAAAATCCCTACTATGACTGACAGGCCCCCAACTGGCTTCTTGTTATCTCTGATACCTGCTGCTTCACCTCACCACCACTCTTTCTGAAAAATCACCTTCTTGTTTTCCTGATCATACCTTCTACCATCTAAGAGCCTCCCACCACAATTCTTCAAATTCCTCTTCCTTGCTTTATTTATTTATTTTAAAATTCAGCACTTTCAGCACACTATTTTACTTAATATCTTATTTTCTCCTACCTCATTGCCATACTTCATAAGTAGAGATTCAGAGCAGTTTTGCCCTAGTGCCTGATACAGAAAATATTTGTTAGATAGATGTGCCTGATACAGAAAATATTTGTTAGATAGATGTGTAAATATATTCAGTTCTCTTGTGACCAATGTTTTGCTATTTAGTATAGTGTTTAGATGCTGACCTTGAACTTGCAATCCTCCTGCTTCAGCCTCCCAAGTTGCTGGGATTACAGGCTTGTGCCACCTTACCTGGCTAGAATAATTATTCTTACACTTGATAATTGTGTCATCTCTTATTATTTTATTGGGAACATTCCCAGAAGTTTTCCTTTCTCTATGGACTAAGGTTTCCCAAACTTAGGTGAAAACATGGTACTTTTAAAATTTTATGTGGAGACAACAGCAGTAGAATGTCAAAAACTAGAATTGATGCTCCAAAAAAGTAACCACCCAGAAAAATAATCACCAAATATTTGTTTCTACATGCTTTTAAGATTTAACTGCATTTAATTGAGCAAAACAACAACACTTTTTGATACTTTTTTCCTATAACATTTTTAATTCACTTTTCTCTGTAAAATTTCAACAGAAAGCATTTTTTTTCTCTAAGGATAGAGTTGCTGTTTGGGGGGGCTAAATTCATGTTTTCACATGTGTACTAAGGAAGAGTTAAATAACTGAATTTGAGGCTGCACCAGGTTCAGCTAACGTGTCCTGGGTGGTGTGGTGTGGAACGTGAACCCCGTTTGGATGGAGGTCTGCCTGTGTATGCTGCAGCACAGGAATAGAACAGGACTTGGACCTTTCAGCGGGTGTTCATACCTGGAATTAAGCAGGTTAATCTAGCTATCAGAGAAAGTTTGTCTTCCTCAGTGAGAGGACGTGCTGTTTTCTAGTGCATCTTATTTCCTGGTCAGGAGAGGATGAGTGTGTTCACTATTTCTGTTGCTGTCAGAGTTGAGGTTTTTTTGTTGTTGTTGTACCAGGGATTGAACCCAGGGCCATTTAATCACTGAGCCACCACATCTCCAGCCCTTTTTATTTTTATATTTTGAGACAGGGTCTCGTTAAGTTGCTAGGGCCTTGCTAAATTGCTGAGGCTGGCTTTGAACTCATGATCCTCCTGCCTCAGCCTCCCAAGTTGCTGGGACTACAGGTGTGCGCCACAGTGCCCGGCAGGAGTTAAGCATTTTAATGGAGGCAGAGAAGCATGGTGCTTAAAGCATGGATTATGGAGCCAGGCTGCCTGGGTCGAGCATCAGGGCTGACATTCAATCACTGGGTTCCATTTTCTTCCTCTGTCCGTGAGGAAGATGAAAGGCTGCTTCCGCGGTTCTCGTAAGAACTGCCTCTGTTGCCTCATTAGTGCCGAGCACATTGGACGAACTTGCTGTGTCAGCTGGCAGCAGCCTCATGATGTCATGGCAGTTTTAGAAGTTTGCAGGTAAGCCTTGTAGGTGGCATGCTTTTTAAAAATGTACCCAATGTACAAAGAACGTTGGGAACTATGGCCTCTGGCTAAATTTGGCCCGTCACCTCTTTTTATATGGCTCATGAGCTGCAAATAGTTTTTACATATTTCAATTATTGAAAGAAATGAAAGGGAGAACAGTATTTGAGGACATGTGGAGTCGTATGCAGTTGGATTTGGTGTCCCTGAGCAAGGTGTCCTGGAGCAGGGCATGCCTGTCCACGTCCTGCTGCCTGGGCACCTGTGCTGCCGAGGTGGAGCCGAGTGGTCGTGGCAGAGGCCCAGTGGCTCAGAAAGCCTAATTTTGTTTTCTCCGGGTCTTTGCAGAGAAACTCTGCGGGCCTCTGATGTCCGGCATGGGTGATGGCGTCAGACTGCCGAGCTGCATCCCAGCTCTGCAGCCAATGGACACGGATCCAGGGCGAGTTTCAGCTCCTTATTTTCTCTTGTGTGAGGAAAGCAGTTGTGGGGTAAAATAAGCTAATATATGAGGGTGCAGAATTGTTTCTGGAATGTTATGAGGGTCCTCAGCTGCTATTGATAGCCACAGGCATTTGCTAACAAAAGTCCTTGACTGAGAAAATGTCTTAGAAGGATGTGCACGTGATTAATGTTGGGTCCCTCAGAACACAGGTTAGAGAGATGGAGAAGGGGACTTTTTCTTTTCTTCTTCTTTCTTCTTTTTTTGTTTTTGTTTGTTTGTTTTGTTCCAGGAATTGAACCCAGGGGGCGCTTAACCACTGAGCTACATCCCCAGCCCTTTTTTATTTTTTATTTTGAGATAGGGCCCCCCTAAGTTGCTGAGGCTGGCCTCAAACTTGGGATCCTCCTGCCTCAGCCTCCCAAGGTGCTGGGCTTATAGGAGTGTACCACTTTCCCTGGCAGGAGACATTTCTTGTTAAGAAACATATCAAAACCAAAAAGATTGTTCCCAGTTTAAGAAAGTACTTGAACTTGTTTACTTCTCTTTAGGAGTCACTAGACTCTGGGTTTCTTGACAGTGACAAGGTAGTTAAAAATGATAGAAGAGTGGGCATTATTTTACTTTGGTATCAACAAATTTATAAAAATGTAAAGATTTTTTAAAGATATCATAAAAATAACTTGCTCTATATACAGAGGTGTACTTGAAGAATATTTTCATATTTGAAGATATGAAGACAGTCTGTGTGAGACAGAGCAGGCAGGAGTGTGCAGCTGGAGTCTTGGGCTGGATCGTGCGAGCCCGTCTCCCTGCCCAGGCGCAGCACTGTTTGAGCGCCTAATTGTGTCTGTCCTGGAACACAGCTCCAGTGCCACATGTGCACTGGGACATCTGGGATGCTGAGGTTCGTCAGCATGCCTGTGGGTTCCCACTGCCTGAGTGGCGGCATGTGACATCTGCTGGTGCAAAGTGCAGGTAGTGATAGAGGACATGGTCAACAGGAAACCAGCTGTGCTTCTTCCCATCCAGATAAACCTCTTGCCAGGCGCAGTGTACATGTCTGTAATCCCTGCAGCTTGGGAGGCTGAGGCAGGAGGATCTCGAGTTCCAAGCCAACCTCCTCAAGGGCGAGGCACTAAGCAACTCAGTGAGACCCTGTCTCTAAATAAAATACAAAATAGGGTTGGGATTGGGGCTCAGTGGTGAAGTACCCCTGACTTCAATCCCTGGTACCTGCACCCCCCGAAAAAAAATATGCATCCTCCCAAAAATCAGTTGGTGTGCTTTTGTGCCCAGATGCTGCAGCCGGCATGGTTGTTGCTGAGGGCCGAGCAGCATGTGTGTAGCTTCGATGGCTCAGTGTTAGTGCATCCTTGGCCCTTTCTAGGTGTTGCCGGGCAGTCTGTCCTGGGTAGGACCCTGGGAGATTTCCCCACAGGGTCCTCACGACTCACCTCTGCACTCTTCAGTAAAGTGCCCCCAGAGCTTGGTGGCAGGCTCTGAAGTCATGGTTGGGTCTTGTTCATCAGATGTCAAGCCTCTAAGGACTTTGGTTCCTGGTAGCACAGTGCGACCTTTAGGTTCAGGTGTTCAGTGTTGGGATCCCAGTGTGCTTAGGTGTGGTCTGAGCTTGGCAAGTGTGCACAGTGAGGGACCCCAAATCGGGGGGGTTCTCAGGTCCCAGAGGGAAGAGGGTAGTGCCAACAGGGAGCGGGGTAGACAGCACCCAGCACGCATGCTCAGCCAGCAGTGGGGGAGAGGCAGGCAGGGCCTGTGGGCGCCGCCCCCACTGGTTACACCAGGTGGGTTTCCCAGCCCTGGTGGTTTGGCTCATCTGAGGGGAGGGCAAAGCTGGATGGGGACTGGGGTGGCCTGCTGGAGACAGGTCCGACGGCTTGGAGTGTGGGGCCTTATTGACCTAGAGCACCGCGGGAGCCAGTGGGGACTGCCCAGGCGAATGCAGGTGGCAGGCTTGGGACAGCACAGTGTGAGAGGCAGCAGCAGGCGGAGAGCCGAGCTCACCGGCACTCGCCTGGCCTCGCTGCCTGGCCTCTGCCTGGCCTCGCATGTCCTGCACACTGAGGGGCTGGTGGGGCTGGGCGGAGGCAGCCTGGGACGTCTGTGCAGGTGAGGCACGCAGCCTGCCCTGCGGGTCACACGGATGCTCGGATGCTCGCCAGACTCCAGGGGTCAGAGTTTGAGGGCACACGTTAGAATCTGGCGGCGTGTGTGCAGCTGTAGGCAAATCCAGGAGGGTGTGGGTCAGAGCAGGCTTTACCTTTATTTATTTATTTTGCGGTGCTGGGGACCGAACCCAGGCCTCACACATGCTAGGTGAGTGCTCTACCACTGAGCCACACCCACTCCCAGAGGTTTTCATCCTTACATGCTCATTTTTATTTTAGAAAAAAATAGTGTTAAATTTTGTCTTAACGAACATCTAGTAATAAAGTAAAGTGGAAATCCTTAGAGCTCAGTTTGGGCCGTAGCCATGCTGATCTCCTGAGGTCTGTCTCCAGGTTTCTCTCCCTATTCTTTTTTTCCTGTCAGTCGACTCTATCTTTCCCCGTGCTTGTGCTACCCCAGGCCACTTGCATGTCCCCAGTGTGAGAAATGCCCTCCTATCTGTTGTATATGGAACAAGTTAGCCCTATTATGTACTGTTTGGAACTGATGGCAAATATGGGGGCTCCTCCTGCCACCCCACAAAGCCGCAGACTCCAAGGCAGGAGCGTCTCCATGTTTCTTCTTGTCTCTGGAGGCTGAGGTGGGAAGCCGGCTGTCCAGGCCAGGATGTGGCTCTGCGAGGGAGCACGTGCTTATGTGTGCTCCAGGCTTCCCACCCCTGCACCAGGAGAGAAAGCAAGCAAGGAGGCCGCTGTCCAACAACCGCCAGGCCTTCAGATCACCAAGCATCGGTCTTTTATTAAAAAAAAAAGGCCCCACACTACTGTGTACGTGGAGGACAGACTTCAGTCCTTCCTTGAAGCATCCAGTCTTTCTAGGTGATTAGAAGACGCGCACAAAGTGTGTTGAAAGGAGAGGCAGCTGGGCTGGGGCTGCGCTCAGTGCTGGGGCCTTCCTGGCATGTGTGAGGCAGGGGGCTCCATCTCAGCACCGCGTATGAATAGACTACAACAGGGACAGGCGGTCCGGCCTGGACACACCAGAGCCCGGGACACAGTTCATCTGGGAACCGCCCGGTGAGCACGACTGGGGTTGTCTTTCAGGGCCTGGTGACCTTTGGGGACGTGGCTGTAGCTTTTTCCCCAGAGGAGTGGGAGTGGCTGAGCCCCACGCAGAGGAGCCTGTACAGGAGGGTGATGCTGGAGAACTACCGGAGCCTGGCGTCGCTGGGTAAGGGGCTGCCCGCCTGCCTCCCGCCCCCTCCCGCCCGCTCCCTTCCCCCCCCTGCCCCCTCCCGCCCGCTCCCTTCCACCACCACCCCCCCCCACCCCACCCCCGCCGCCTGCCCCCTCCGGCCCCCCTCCCTCCCCCTCCGTCCTCCCTCGACTGAGGAGCGCCCAGTCCTGGCCTCAGAGCCGGGGAGCTGCGCCCCTGTCTGGACAGGCCCACGGTGGGTGTGACATGCCTGTTCTTACCCCTCCAGGACTCTGTGCTTCTAAGCCCGACATGATCTCCTCCCTGGAACAAGGAAGAGCCCCCTGGACGGTGAGGAGAAGGGGGACGCGAGGCCGGTGCCCAGGTGAGTGTGGGGCGGGCGGGCTGCGGCCTGGCTCTCTGCCTGCACGCTGTCCCTCGGGCAGTCCTCGCAGCCACGCGTCGGTCCCGCCTCCCTTCTCCATCAGACAGCCACCCGCTCCAGGGCCTCCTCTCCTGTGTCTTCCAGACGTGTGGAATCATCTGTGGTTTGAAAAAAATCTTTTGCTGATCCTTTTTAAAACCCGTTTTGTAGTTTCAGGTGGACAGCATGGCTTGATTGTGTTTATTTTTGTGTGCTGCTGAGGACCGGACCAGGGCCTCACATGCCAGGCAGTGTCACCACGGAGCCCCAGCCCAGCGCTGGCTGACGCTCGCGTGGTCTGTTGTTGGACTTGATGTCGGTTAGGGTTTGGTCAGCTGGTGCTCTCAGATGCTGGGTGGCACGAGGAGGGCAGACGTGGAAGAGTGACCGGCTCCCAGGGGAGGTGCCTCTGAACACTCCTGAAGGGAGCAGCAGCTGGGGTCCGCGGGTGGCAAGGGATGGCAGGACTAGGGAGTAAGAGAGCCCCAGGGGTGAGCCGGGGCGGCTCGAGTGACACTGGAGCTCAACAGAGCGTCGAGCAGGAGAGAGGGTCGTCAGGATGGGCCTGGGGTCCAGGGGGCTTCTCAATGCAGACGGGTAGTGCGCAGCTAGGTAGTTGGCTCTCAGAAGACACCTGAGTGGCTCGTCAGACGTCCCGCTTGTTGTGGTGACATCAGGCTTTTGGGACTAGGAGGGCCATCGCCGCGTCCTTCCTGCACCAGCAGTTGGTCAAGTGGACACAGCTTGGGACGTAGATTTCTTTTGGAGGCTCTGTTATAATAGGAAATGGCAATAGTTTTGAAGGCAGTGAAACTCTCGTAGATCTCTGCTCAAATCTTACTTCTAAGGCGGAGTTGTGTTGAAGGCAAGCACAGGTCGCTGGCCCTGTACCCGGCGAGGCCCCAGCGGGCCGCTGCCCCCGAAAGCCAGAGGGAGATGCCTGTGAGTTCTCCGTCCTGCAGTGTCTCACCACGTCCCCTGCGTGGACTGTGCAGGAGACGAGCTGGTCTTCCTGGCAGGCGCCTCTCCTGGTGGAGACCCGCTGCTCGTGAGGCTGGAGCTGCTCTCTTAGGAACCAACCTTGGGACCAAAGGGAGGCGTGGGGAGTAGAGGTGGGCTTTCGTCAGACTGGAGGAAGCCGGAGCAGTCGAGCAGTCGCACGGCAGTCTGCCTCCTGGTTGTCTGGGTGAGCCACGTTCAGACTGGAACCTCCTCTCTCAGTTGTGCCACTGGGTGGAACCGGCCTCAGGCTTATTGGGCCAGCGCCCTGCTGAGCCGTGCCCTGCCGAGGACTCGCATCTCTCTATGGATGACACAGCGAGCACTACTTCTTCAGCCTGTGGATGGGAAGGCTCATATTGCACCCTTTTGTACTGTGACCTCACAAAGTTAAGCACGTTCATAGTCATTTTTAAAAGCTTCCAAAATGACATGCCTTTTTTATGTGTGTGGTGCTGGGGATTGAACTCAGGGCCTTGTGCATGCAGGGCAAGCACTCCACCAACTGAGCCACATCCCCAGCCCAACATGCTTTTTAAAAAATGTTTTTATCATAGATGGACACAATATCTTTATTGTTTACTTTTACGTGGTGCTGAGGATCGAACCCAGTGCCTCACACGTGCAAGGCCAGCGCTGTGCCACTGAGCCCAGCCCAGCCCATGACATGCTCTTTTCAGGATCTTAATTCAGCTGTTGGGCTTGGACGCTTTCTTCGTGCTAACACGTAACGGAGGAGAGATTGGTTTTCCATCTTTCAGAAACGAAGGCTGTGCAGAAGACCCAGGAGTCCCTTCCCGATTGCCCACGTGAGGAAGGACGAGCCCCGGCGGCAGCAGCAGCGGGGCCCGCGGGCTGTTGCCTGGAGGACTCTATTTTAGGGGAGAACTGGGGTTCTGATGCTCTGCTTGAGACACAGCCGGTAAGTCAGGAGGTAAACTTCAGGCAGCCTTTTATGAGCAGCGCTGGGAGAGGCTTCTATCTGAGGGCAGTATTCCTGTGGACACGCTGTCCCCTCGATGCACTTCAGAAAAGGGGGTGGCGGGGACGAGGTGAAGCCGCAGGAGAGGACGCGAGCACTCTGGGAGCAGCCCCCGCCTCTCTCCTGCTCTCACCCAGCACCTCGGCTTAACAAGGCTGTCACGGTGCCACTGAGACGACCCAGCCCCACGCTGAGTGACCAAGGTCACGCTTCTAGGTACAGACTGTGCCGATCCATGGGTGGCCATGGCCATCCCACTGGGGCCACGCAAGCCTGCAGGCGTGACCTGACCAGGAGCGTGTTCACACCTTTCCAGGGCTTGGTGACCGTCACCAGCATGGCCATGGACTTCTCCCGGCAGCCAGACCCAGCTCAGAGGACTTTCTGTAAGGATGTGCTGTGGGAGGAGCAGAGTGACCAGGAGTCTGTAGGTAAGGGCCTCCCTCTCCAGACCAGGTCTGTCTGCAGAGCCCCACTGCACTCACAGGGGAGGGTCTTCTGAGGTGCTGCCCGGGGTCCGGCCCTGGCTGCGCGGTGCACCTCTGGCCTCCATGCAGGGGAAGGTTGGCGCGGTCCTTATGCTCCAGGGGTCGTCTTGATGGCGCCTCCTCCTGACCACTCCCATCCTCACCAGGGAACGAGAGCCTGAGTTTAGAGGGCCACAGTGTGACCACCCCATCTCTCGCCCCTCACGCAGGACGGGGCGTTTCTAAGCCAGACGTGGTCTCTTTCCTGGAGCAAGAGGAGGAGCCCTGGAGGGTGCCCAGAGAGCTGGCTGCAGGCCTGTTCTCAGGTGAGTGTGGACATTGGTGTGGGGAAGTCCCTGCAGGTGAGAGTGAGCTGTCACCACAGAGTGCAGGTCCTCAGCAGGAGGCTGTAGAAGCTTTACCAAGCCTCCAGATCCGGGAGGGAGTCAGTCCTGGGCCAGAAGGATGCCCGCCACCTTTGCTCCTCCTAACAGCTCATCTCCCAGTGCCCTCTTCCTCTCGGCCAGTGGCACCTGTGTCAGCCTCATAGCTTTGAGTGACTTTTCCTGACGTGTACATGCTCTTGAGCGTCTTTCAGGTTCACTCCTCTGTGGCCGAAGGGCCCGTTTGTCCATCACGCACCCCTTCCTGTGAGAAGCACCATCTGCAGGTGTGCCAGTGGGCCCCTCTGCCCAGCGCAGGCAGGCGACTGGAGGGAGGCAGGTGGACGCTCAGGCTGAGGCTTGTGTGAGTGTGTAGGCTGAGGGAAGGGTCACTCCAGCAGGACGACGCCACAGCCCTGGAGAACCGCAGGAGCAGAGACAGCAGAGCCTGCCTGGGCCTGAGAGGCCCCTGTGTCTCAGGACGGCGGGCAGAAGTCGTGTGCCAGAAGGCAGGGGCAGCGGGTGAAGTGCAAGAAATCCCTGTCAAGCTGACGGTTTGTAGAACATGTAACCACATTGCCTACTGGAGAAGGAGTGGCACCCGTGACCCACCCCACAGGAGGGTATCAGGAGCCTAGACCTCTCACGTGGTGGTTGCGCTCCTTTTCACACAGTGGTGGGTACCCTAGGTTCACCGTGGACGTGGACGCCCACTGCACGCGTTAGGTTTCTCAGTTATTAAAGGGATGCTACAACGGTTTCTTTATGCACAGCTGGCGATTGCTGTACCCCTGGACAGGACTGCCTGCTAGGCGCTCAGTGTTTTGTTTTAGTGAGATTGGCAGGGACTGGGAGTGTGGATTTAATTGCATCCTGAAGCCAGATGTGGTAATCTTGCACACACCTGTAATCCCAGCAACTCGAGGCTGGGGCAGAAGGATCACAAGTTCAAGGCCAGTCTCAGCAACGTAGCAAGGCCTTGTCTCAAAATAAAAAATAAAAAAGTCTGTAATGTAGCTCAGTGATAGAGCTCCCCTGGGCTCAGTCCCCAGTTCAGGAAAAAAGAAGCATCCTCAAAATCTTGGCTATTTATTTGCCAACTCTTGCTTATTATTTGGTGAAAGATTATATAGCTTAAAATTATCATCTTATCGTGAAAGATTTGGTGCTGCCCCTAAGTTTTGTTTCCCTCTTCCTCTGTTTTCTTTTCTATGTTTACCCGCACTTTGCTGTTTGCCTGAGATGTTTTCTTCACAGTCCTGGTATTTTTTATGTATAAACATGCAAATTCATGGGCATATTGTCTCAAACTATTTTTGACAAATGGTAATAAGAATTTTAATTTTGGGCTGAGGCTGTAGTTCAGTGGAGAGCATTTGCCTAGCACCTAGGAAGCACTGGGTTCTATCCTTAGCACCACATAAAAATGAAGCGAATAAAATAAATGCATGCTGTCCATCTACAACTGCAAAAAAATTTTTAAAAAAGTTTTAATTTTAATAGATCTTTTTCAGTTAGAACATATAAAATGTTTGAATTTTTATATGCATTTTTTTATTTAAATATTTTTTAGCTTAGATGGACACAATACCTTTATTTTATTTATTTATTTTATGTGGTGCTGAGGATCAAACCAGTGCTTCACACATGCTAAGCAAGTGCTCTACCACTGAGCCCCAGCCATAGCCCTGAGTTTTTACATGTTTTCTATTATGATTTCTCTGTTTCTGTCTTTATAAACTTATACACATAGTTGTGCTTCATTTTTCAATGGTTGTTTAGAAAAAAAATAATAATAAGGTAAAAAAACAAATACCCCTTTGGGCCGAGATGGAACTCATCAGCAAAGCCCTGGGTTGAGCTTCAGTTCCAAAGAGAAAAGACAACAAAAAAAGAACCCCATCAAAGATAAGAAGTAAGACAAAGGCTGGCCTGGCTCAGTGTAGAGCCCTTGCCTGGCATTGCGAGGCGTGGGTCCAGTTCTCAGCACCACATATAAATAAATAAGATAAGGGTCCGTTGACAGCTAAATATAATATATATATATGAGATAATGGTTGTCCAGTAGTACAGCCCATGGACATCCACTGCCCTTGCACTTACTGTTGAAGATGTCTGACTGTTTAGGTCTGTTCCAGTTTCCACCTATGATGAAGAGGCTCAGTTTGCACATTCTCTTTGCTTATATGTCAGAATACCTCTTTAAGGTCCATGGGCCTCACAGACACTGCTGGACACAGGAGAGTGCCCCTTTCTGGAGATCATCACAGGCAGGGTCGGTCTGTTGCAGGCTGTTTCTGTTTGCGTTTCCTGCCCTTAGAGTTCTTCTGTTGGGTCGCGTCCTTCTCTGTACGCAGTGCGGGGACGCCCGGGCTTAGGAGCAGGCAGCTCCGGCAGGCAGGCTGCGTGGTCTGGTGGTCTGGTGGTCGCGTCTGCGGCCTGAACCCACCATCAGGCTTCCCTGCTGGGACGCCTGCCCACCCTCTGCTTCCTGCCCCTCCTTCTCCCTGCCGACCTTTCTCTTTGTCCTCTCTTTTGCCGTGCGGGCTGCTGTTCTGTTTTATTTACCTGTT
This sequence comes from Marmota flaviventris, assembly GCF_047511675.1. Lineage (NCBI taxonomy): Eukaryota > Metazoa > Chordata > Mammalia > Rodentia > Sciuridae > Marmota > Marmota flaviventris. The sequence goes on along the minus strand of NC_092515.1, from coordinate 1,472,821 downwards.
TTTATCATGGAAAAGTATGACTATGTAGCTATCCTAGCGCACACGATTGGGTGGCCTTATGTACATTCACAGTATTTTACAACAAAACCACTGTCTAATTCCAGAGGTTTTAAAGATTGCTCTAGAAGAAAACCTCCTGTTCACTAGGTGGTCATTACCATTCCTCCTTCCCCAGTCCGTGGAGACCACTGTCTGTCTGTCCAGGGGTTCTCCGTTCTGAGTACTTCACATACAGGAACCTGTACCATGCAGCCTCTGTGTCGGGGGGCTTTCCTGGGGTGCAGCGTGTGCCAAGCAGCATTTGTTTTACGGCTGAACAACACTGCACCTTGTGGCTCTGCCACATCAGTCGGTCAGCTCACTGGTGGGCACTGGGGCTGTGTCTACCTTTTGGCTGCTATGACTAGTGGTGATTTGGACATTTGGACATTATGTTTTTATTTAAGCACCTGCTTTCAATTCTTTTTTGCTTTGTTTTAAGTGCTGGCTATTTAACCCATGATGCTCTATTACTGAGCTATGGCCCCAGCCTTTTTTTTTTTTTTTTTTACTACTTAGGATTGAATGCAGGGACACTTGATCACACTTGATCACTGAGCCACATCCCCACCTTTTTTTTTGTAATTTATTTGGAGACAGGGTCTCACTGAGTTGCTGAGGGCCTCACTAAGTTGCTGAGGCTGGCTTTGAACTTGTGCTCCTCCTGCTTCAGCCTCCTGAGCTGCTGGGATTTCAGGTGTGTGCCATTGCTCCTTGCAACCCAAGCCCTTTTCATTTTTTATTTTAAGACAGGGTCTTTCTAAATCATTTAAAGTCTCTCTACATTACTAAGGCTGGCCTTGAACTTGCAATCCTCCTGCCTCAGCCTCCTGAATCTCTGGGATTATAGGCATGTGCTGCCATGCCCAACTAGACCTTTATGATACCTATGAGTTAAAAATATGTTTTCCTGTTTTGTGGAATATTTTTTTGTACTTCTTTTCTCTCTCTCTCTTGGTACTGGAGATTGAACCCAGAGGTGCTAAACCACTGAGCCACATTCCTAGCCCTTTTTGTGTTTTGAGACGGGTCTTGCTAAGTTGCTTAGGGTGACTTTGAACTTGTGATCCTCCTGCCTCGCTTCCTGAGCTGCTGGGATTAGAGGCATGCACCATTACATCTGGCTCTCTTTCACTCTTGATAGTGTTGTTGTTGTTGTTAATGGAGATTGAACCCAGAGGTGCTCTACCACTGAGCTACATCCCAGCCACCCCCCTCACTTTTCAAATTTTTATTTTGAGACAGAGTTTCACTTTAGTTGCTGAGACTAGATTTGAACTTGCAGTCCTCCTGTCTCAGCCTCCCGATGTGTAGGAATTACAGGTGTGTGCCACTGCACCAGCATCCATAGTTTTTTTTTTTTTTTTTTTGTGTGTGTGTGTGTGTGCATGCGGTGGTGCTGGGGATTGAGCCCAGGGCCTCGTTCATGCCAGGCAGACACTCTACCACTGAGCCACATCCCCAGCCCTTGGTAGTATGTTTGATGTACAGAAGTTTCTAATATTGTTAAGGTCCAGTTCACTCATTCTTTTGTTGCTTTTTTTGATGTTACATAAGAAACCATCGCCAATCATGGGTCCTAGAGATCTTGTACGATCTGTGTGGTTTGACCATTAGAGTAGGATTTGGCCCGTGTTGTGTCAGTATTTGTATTTGGTGTGAGGTAAAGATCTTTAGTCCTATTCCGGCTCCTCTTCTCCATTTCCCTCCCTCCCTCCCTTTCTTCCATGCTGGAGCCTCAACGCCGGGCAAGTGCTGTACCGCTGAGCCACAGCCCAGCCCTCAACTCGTTCTTCCCCAGGGGTGGGTCTCAGAACCCTTGAAAATCAGTTGACTCCAGAGAAGGCATGAAGTGTTCGGCAAGTACATGAAAAGTGCTCAGAGTCCCTCAGGGAGACGCTGACCAGGACCAGCGCCGTATCAAGACACGGACGTTGGGCTGTTAGGTAAAGAGATGGTGGGACCTTGAACGCTCTGGTGGGACTGCAGGATGGTGTAGTGAGGAACTGTATGGCGATTCCTCGTGATATCAAAAACAGGAGTACGTCAGACTCAGCCAGCTGACTTCTGGGGGTCTGTCCAAAAGGACTGAAGTCAGGATCTCAAAGAGACAGTAGTCCTCTTACATGAATTCACACTGCAGCACCATTCATATACCAACATGTGGAAAACACGTCGTGTCCAACGGGGAGAAACAAGGAAATGTGGTGGATGCCCACGATGAGACACACTCTGTTTCCACAGAAAGGAAACCCTGCAGGAGTGACAGCACGGCTGGCTGCGAGGACATGGGAATGCTTGCTCAGAGACACAGCATTTAAATAGTCCAGTGAACAAAATCCGAGAGTAGAATGGTAATTGGTGGTGGCTGGGGGCAGGCAGAAATGAGGAGTTAGAATGAATGGGCATCAGGATTCAATTGGAGCATAAAGAAGCAAGATGAATTTAGGTCCTAGAGATCTGCTTCATACAGCACTTCACTTACAGTGACCACGAGTATCCTGCACACTTGAAATTTTTCTCAGAAGGTCAATTTTAAGTGTTCTTTCCATGATAAAATGGAATAAAGAAAAATAGTTAGAATAATAATCATAATTCTATTAGGAAACCAGTTGGCTTGGTTGTATGGGTGTACTTCTGAGGTCTCAGTTCTGTTCCATGGATCTGTGTCTGTCGTTAGGCCAGTACCTCACTGGCTTGGATACCTCGCTCTGCATCAGGTGCTGGTGGTGGTGGTTGTCAAGGCTGTAGGTGGACTCAGTACCTTTACTTATTTACATGGTGCGAAGGGTTGAACCCAGTGCCCCACGCAGGCGAGGGACGCACTGTACACTGGAGCCACAGCCCGCCCTGTAGTAGGCTCTGAGGTCAGGAATTGTACTCCTTCACTCTGTTCTCTTCCAAGGTTGTTTTTGGCTATTAAGGGCCCTTGCAACTCTACTTGAATTTTAGGGTTAGCTTTCCCACATGTGCACAAAGAGGACTGGCATTTTGCTAGGGATTGCACTGGATCTTTCGATTACTTCAGGGACTGTTACATTTTACCTTTGTTGATCTTCTTACCATGAATGTGTGATATCTATTTAGGTTTTCTTTGATTTCATCCAGCAACATTTTGTAGTTTTCAACACATAATTTTACACTTCCTTAGCTAAATTTACTTCTCAGTATTCTATTTTTTAAATGACATTTTTCATGAAATTGTTTTTATAATTTCCTTTTTGAATTCTTGAGTATATAGAAATAGAACCGATTTTTGTGTATTTATCTTTTTTTCTGAATTCACTCTTCTGCAGTTTCCCCAGATTCATTAGCCGAATGCTTCTTCATGGATTCCTTAGGGTCCTGTACACATGGGCTGGGGTCAGAAGTGTTCCCCTCCTTCCTTTCTCACTCGGATGCCTTCTTTTTCTCGCCCATCTGACTGCAGCACCCAGGGCAGTGCTCAGTGAGTGGGGAGGGCAGCATCTGTTCTGTCCTGATCTGAGGCAGAACCTGCAGGCATTCAGCATGAGGAAGAAGTCTTTTTCCAAACATTTGGTGCTCTGCATCAGTTCCCTCAAGACCAATTTCATCTATATTTTTTGGGGGAAAAATAATTATGCTTTCACAAAATTCTTGTAGAAGCTGGGTGACTTAGTGAAAAGATGTCAGGCACACTCTGTCTTCCCCATGAGTCAGAATGGGCTTGCTCAATAGTGTATATGAGTGTAATTAAATATAATATTAGTATTTGGTATTACTATAAAACAGTCTTTTCTTTTCTTTTTTTTTTTTTTTTTAATATTTATTTTTCAATTCTCGGCGGACACAACATCTTTGTTGGTATATGGTGCTGAGGATCGAACCCGGGCCGCACGCATGCCGGGTGAGCGCACTACGGCTTGAGCCACATCCCCAGCCCATAAAACAGTCTTTTCAAAAAAGAAATTAACATCTTAATAGATGCAAGAAAAGCATTTGACAAAATCAATATTCTTTCATAAAAACTCTCAACAAATGAGATCTACCTCAACAAAATCAAAGCTGTTGTGACAACCCACAGCTTACACTGTCGTCAGTGCAGGAGTGGGACACTTGTCCCTGAAGGCCAGGAACAAGACTAGGCTGCCCAGTCTCACTTCACACGGCACTGGACGTCCTAGCCAGACTGTGAGTCAAGAAAAGGAGTACATGGCTGTGAGTTTAAAGAAGTTCGTGTCTCCGTCGCAGATGACATGCCCCTGTACGTAGGAAACTCTAAGGTCCCTGCACACGACAGAAGCCAGCCAGACCCGATCTGAGCAAAAGAAGCAGGATATACAACCGACGTGGAAAATAGGGACAGTCCTATAGACAGACAGTGAACGCCTGAAGAAGAATTCAAGAGAAAACCCCACTTACAATAGTGACCAAAAAAGGAAGTGGAACACTTGGGGACAAATTCAGGCCAAGAGGTGAAAGGTGTGTACGCTGAAAACTGTGAACCACCAGTGAGGGGGCTTGACAAAGGTGGTCTGGACGGGAGAGCCACCCCAGGCCTAGGCTGGCCGGATGGGGTGCCCAATGTCCCCGTGTTCAAGGTGCTCTTAGACTCAAGTGTGGCCTAATACAAACTCCAAAGGCATTTTACTAAAAATAGGAAAAGCAACTGAAAATTCATATGGAACCCCCAAAGACCCCAAGTAGCCAAAAGATAAGGCTGAAGGCATCCTATTTCCTGATTTTAAATTCTGTTACAAAGCTATGATAGTCAAAATGGCATGGTTTTGGAATTAAAGCACGTAAGGCACATAGACCAAAGGAGCAAAAAGAGACCCCAGAAATAGACCCATGCCTATAAGGTTGACCAGCCTTTGACAGAGGCCAAGAATATACAGAAACCGAAGTATGATGTTTCCAATATATAGTTTTTGGAAAACTGAATGTCACATGCAAAAAGAGAAATAGATAAGAGAGTCAGGTGCAGGGCATGCCTGTGATCCCAGTGACCCAGGAGCCTGAGGGGTTTCAGTTTTGAGGCCAGCCTCGTCAACTTAGCAAGACCCTGTCTCCAGATAAAAAGGGCTGGGGATGTAGCTCACTGGTCACACCCCTGGGTCCAGTCACCAGTGTCCAGAAGTGAATGAATAAAACAAGGGGCTGGAGACGGTGCCTCTTGGTCGAATGTCCTTTGGTTCAACATGCAGAACTGAGAGGAGGAGAAAGAGATCAGCTCCTGACACCAGGTGTAGAAATCAGTTCCAACATGAGATCCATGCGCCAGCCAGAACAGGCAAAAGGCACCTTGACATCGGTCTTGGCATGACTCTCTGGAGGTGACACTGAAGTGCAGGTGACAGAAGCAGGAATAAGTGGGGTCTCATGAGACTGACACTCCAGCACAGAAAGCAGCGAGGAACCAAGAGGAAGGACCATGTTCAAAATGGGAGGAGGGTTCAGACTCGGGAGAGGAGCTGAGAGTGACCGACTGCTGGGGACGGGGACGGGGAGGCCGGAGGTGTCGGTCCGGGTGTGCAGACTGCAGTGCACTGGGAGCCACCCCAGAGGCCCGGCGGACGTGCCAGTGGTGACTGTGATGAGTGACAACGGACGCGGGAGAGTCACCAGGAAGACGGTCTGGAGCGTTCGCGCACACACACAGTAAGTGCGTGAGGTGACGCGTGCTCGTTGACCGCTGTGGCAGTCATGCCGCAGTGTACAGGTGTGTCAGAACACACCACATGTCTTAGGTATGCACATTCGTCAACTACACCTCAACAAATCTGGAAAAAAGTTTCTTATAAAAAAGTGGCATTGCAAGCACCATTAAGAAACGACCAGGGATGTGAGGTTTCTCCTTCCTTTCTTTCTCTCCTGGCTTGTAGACAGCACAAAAGTGTGCAGTGACGGCTGAGTTTGAGCAATCCATTGCAAATGTGTCTGTCTCCAAATACACTGAATAAAATAAGGCTAATAAAGACACATTTTCTACTTATAGAGAAATAACTGGACTTCCAAATAATCCTAATGATTGCCGTAGAAAAAGGGTCTTTTGTGTGCTTTTGCATGTTCCTTTGGACACATTAGTGATGTGGTAGTGTGATGCTGAATGACCACTACGTGGCGTCCAAAGCAGGTAGACAGTTGCGACTGAGAGGGAGATCAAGGCAGGAACATCCAGCCTCTCACTGCCTCTTCTCTGCCGTGCGACTGGCTCAGGCGTACTTAACTATTTTGAACTTGCCTCCTGGTCCCTGTGTGACTTCAGTCTGGAGTGTCACATATTTGCAGACTGCATGTCTAAATGTAATGGCTTTAGAGCTGCAGAATTTGTGTTTCGTTCGCCAATTAGTGAATTAGTTCACCAATTTTCCTTTTACCTGAGTTCTCTTTTCTTGCACTTGAGAAAGAATAATTGTTTTCTTGATTTATTTCAGGCCAGCAATCTGTTCATGAGACCCAAGAATTATTTCCAAAACAGGACTTATGTGCTGATGGAGTAATAGACCGAACTTCAAGTGCCAAACTTGAGGGTTCCACTTTCAGAGAAAATTGGGCTTCTGAGTGTGTGTGTGAAGGGAAGCTGGCACATCACGAGACAGTCACTCATGACCAAGCCCCCCCAAAGGAGAGAGAGCATTTGTATAACAAACCTAGAAGATGGTTCCACTTGAATAGTTCAGAAGAGAGAGTCCATAGTTGTGATTCAGGTAAAGGTTTTCAGAAAACTTCAGTGGTAATAAAACAAGCAGGAATCTATGCAGGAAAGAAACTGTTCAAATGTAATGAATGTAAGAAAACTTTTACTCAGAGCTCATCCCTTACTGTTCATCAGAGAATTCATACTGGAGAGAAGCCCTATAAGTGTAGCGAGTGTGGGAAGGCCTTCAGTGACGGTTCCTCCTTTGCACGACACCAGCGGTGTCACACGGGCAGGAGGCCCTATGAGTGCACCGAGTGTGGGAAGGCCTTCATACAGAACACGTCCCTCATCCGCCACTGGAGGTACTACCACACCGGGGAGAAGCCCTTCGACTGCGCCGACTGCGGGAAGGCCTTCAGTGATCATATAGGGCTGAACCAGCACAGGAGGATCCACACCGGAGAGAAGCCCTACACATGTGACGTGTGTCACAAGTCCTTCAGGTACGGCTCTTCCCTCACTGTGCACCAGAGGATCCATACTGGAGAAAAGCCGTACGAGTGTGACGTCTGCAGAAAAGCCTTCAGCCATCACGCGTCCCTCACGCAGCATCAGAGAGTGCATTCTGGGGAGAAGCCTTTCAAGTGCAAAGAATGTGGGAAAGCCTTTAGGCAGAACATCCACCTGGCCAGTCACCTGCGGATCCACACTGGAGAGAAGCCCTTCGAATGTGGCGAGTGCGGGAAGTCCTTCAGCATCAGCTCCCAGCTGGCCACTCACCAGAGGATCCACACGGGGGAGAAGCCCTACGAGTGCCAGGTGTGCGGCAAGGCCTTCACCCAGAAGGCCCACCTGGCGCAGCACCAGAAGACCCACACGGGGGAGCGGCCCTACGAGTGCAAGGAGTGCGGCAAGGCCTTCAGCCAGACCACCCACCTGGCGCAGCACCAGCGCGTGCACACCGGGGAGAAGCCCTACAAGTGCGTGGAGTGCGGGAAGGCCTTTGGGGACAACTCCTCCTGCACCCAGCACCAGAGGCTCCACACTGGCCAGAGGCCTTACGAGTGCCTGGAGTGTGGCAAGGCCTTCAAGACCAAGTCCTCCCTCATTTGTCACCGCAGAAGTCACACCGGGGAGAAGCCTTACGAGTGCAGTGCGTGCGGCAAGGCTTTCAGCCACCGGCAGTCCCTCAGCGTCCATCAGAGGATTCACTCTGGGAAGAAACCCTACGAGTGCAAGGAGTGCAGGAAAACCTTCATCCAAATCGGGCACTTGAACCAGCACAAGAGAGTCCACTCTGGAGAGAGGCCCTACGGCTGCAGGAAGAGCAGGAGAGGCTTCAGGCCCACGGCACACTGTGCCCACCCTCCGCGGGGCCACTCTGCAGAGTCCTCCACGACCAGTCCTGTGGACCTCTTCCCCAGATTCCTCTGGAGTCCGTCCTCACTGCCATCGCCGTAGTCTCAGGATATCATTTCAGCTGCGTCATTTCACTTAAAAACTCATCTGTCTGCCCTTTGTTTTTGTCCCTTATAAGTTCATTCTTCAAAGTCAGACTGATTTTTAAGTGAAAATGTAATTAATTCATTTGTATAAAGCTTGTATTGCGATCCTCTCAATGATTAATGCATAAGATGTGCTGCACAGTGCCGGTCCATACCAAGCATTCAGTAAACTTGCTCCTTTTCTTTTCTTGTGGTAATGAACCCAGGGTGCTTTACCACTGAGCGCATCTACAACCCTTCTTAGTTTTTGGTAGGTTTTCACTAAGTTGTTGAGGGTGGCCCTGGACATTGAAATGTGACTGTAGGGGCTGGGGATGTAGCTCAGTGGTTGAGTCCTTCCCCAGCAGGCGTGAGGCCCCAGGTTTGATCCCTAGCACCAGAGGAGGGAAAAAAGAATAAGAAAAAGTTATGGTAGTCATCTCTAGTTAAAATGATGCAGTGGGATGAAGGGAGAAGCCGATCGTGGGTCAGGAGTGGAGCTCTGCAGATAGCTAATGAAATCTGCCTGTGTTCCTTTAAAATTTGATTCCATGATGCTGACAAGTATTGTGACATTCCCTTTGATCTACACGAATGTAAGGTGATCTGAGCTTTTTGGTGACAAAATCCAAGTTTATGTTTCACAACAGTCTTTGATAGTGTAGAGAACATGAATGAATAGGCCATTTGGAACAAATGAATTAAATAGAAAATGCAAGATTGATATGCAGAGTTAAAACTATTAATGCATTACTCAAGTATGAGAAAGTCGGCAGGATTTCATCTATTTAAAGTCACTTGGTTTGTGAATGAACTCTGTTAAACATTTAAGGTACCATTAACTCTGGATAAACCAATCTAGTAGCAAGAGTCAGCAATCCATGACTTGTGCCCAAGGTCTCGCTGGTGATTTTTGTATTGCCCATGATCTAAAATTTTAAAACATATTCATAAGTGGTTCAAAAATGAAAATGTTTTCAACATGATCATTATGTTAAATTTCAGTGTCTGTAAATAAAGTCGTGTTTGCACATAGCCACCCTCGTTCATTCACACGTTGTTACAACAGCATAGTTGAGTAGCCCTAACAAAGACCATCTGGTTTGCAGACCCTAAGAAATCTGCTGCGTGAACCTTTGCAGAAAAATTTGGTGATCCCTGCTGTACAGATTGCTGAGGAATCTTTGGCTCATGGGCAAAATCCTGTCTGCAGCCTGTGTAAATAGTCTTACCAAACAGTGACCATACTCATTTGTTCACTATTTTCTCTTGCTGCTTTTACAACAGAGGCAGACGTTGAGTAGCTGCAACACTGATGATAGTTACTGTTTTTTGTTTTGTTTTGTTTTTTGTCAGGGGGATTGAACCCAGGGCACTTTAGCAATGAGCTACATCCCCAGTCTTTTTGAGACAGGGCCTTGATAAGTTGCCCAGGCTGGCCTCAAACCTGTGATCCTTCTGTCATAGCCTCCCAAGTTGCTGGGATCACAGACATGCAGCACCACGCCCACCACACTGACCATTCTTTTATAGAACGTTTACTGACCACTGCTCTGGAGTGGAGGAAAATTTACAAAATTATCAAATTTTGTAAGGTAATATGACTTTTACATCAGAAATTTAAAGACTGACTATAAAACAGTTTATGAAGAGATGAATTACTAAATGATAATGAAAAATAGAACATGTCAATAAAAAGGAAAAATAGATGAAATATTCAATTCTACTTAAATGATTGTAAATTATATATCCCAAATGGAATTCCAGTAGATATGTTTACTATAATGATTGTTGATGGTTGTCCTGAAATAACACAAGGAAGCACAACTAGGCAAGAAAAACCAAGATATACTTGAAAGAGTTTTCTTTGCGTATGAAATTTAGTATGTGATACTGGTATGTTGATATTGGCTGAATAGTTTTCTTTACATATGAGATTTGGTAGGTGATGCTGCCATAAAACTCTGTGTCAGAAGCATACATGAAAGGGTACGTTCAGTATGTAGGACATACAGTCTTTAAGATAAATGTGAAAGAGTTGTATTTAGATCTCTGTAAGGTCATTGTCACAGGGAGACAGAAGATGCCTTCCCCAAGAAGGCTTACTCCTTAAGATAAATGTGAGGCAGTAGTACTTAACATCTCTCATATGAAATCATATGTAGGAGGAACCAAAAAGAAATGCACATCTTCACCAAGTAGGGCATATAGATCTAGAAGGCACACAGGAAGAGGACCCTTCACCATGTAGGACACGCAGTCCTGGAAGACACAGGAAGAGGACCCTTCACCATGTAGGACATGTAGTCCTGGAAGACACACAGGAAGAGGACCCTTCACCAAGTAGGACACACAGTCCTGGAAGACACACAGGAAGAGGACCCTTCACCAAGTAGGACGCGTAGTCCTGGAAGACACAGGAAGAGGACCCTTCACCAAGTAGGACGCAGAGTCCTAGAAGACACACAGGAAGAGGACCCTTCACCAAGTAGGACGCGTAGTCCTGGAAGACACAGGAAGAGGACTCTTCACCAAGTAGGACATGTAGTCCTGGAAGACACAGGAAGAGGACCCTTCACCAAGTAGGACGCAGAGTCCTAGAAGACACACAGGAAGAGGACCCTTCACCAAGTAGGATGCGTGGTCCTGGAAGACACAGGAAGAGGACTCTTCACCATGTAGGACGCGTAGTCCTGGAAGACACAGGAAGAGGACTCTTCACCAAGTAGGACATGTAGTCCTGGAAGACACACAGGAAGAGGACCCTTCACCGAGTAAGATGCAGAGTCCTGGAAGACACACGAAGAGGACGCCTTCAACAAGTAGGACACACAGTCCTGGAAGACATACAGGAAGAGGACCCTTCACCATGTAGGACACACAGTCCTGGAAGACACAGGAAGAGGACCCTTCACCAAGTAGGACATGTAGTCCTGGAAGACACAGGAAGAGAACGCCTTCACCATGTAGGACGCACAGTCCTGGAAGACACAGGAAGAGGACCCTTCACCATGTAGGACGCACAGTCCTGGAAGACACAGGAAGAGGACCCTTCACCATGTAGGACGCACAGTTCTGGAAGACACAGAAAGAGGACCTTCACCATGTAGGACGCACAGTCCTGGAAGACACAGGAAGAGAACGCCTTCACCATGTAGGACGCACAGTCCTGGAAGACACAGGAAGAGGACCCTTCACCATGTAGGACGCACAGTCCTGGAAGACACAGGAAGAGGACCCTTCACCATGTAGGATGCGTAGTCCTGGAAGACATACAGGAAAGAGGACCCTTCAACAAGTAGGATGCGTAGTCCTGGAAGACATACAGGAAAGAGGATGTCTTCACAGGTCATCCTAGAAGCTGTAAAGGAAAAGAATAGTTGACTTGTGCAATGATTTAGAACTCCATCATGGTGAAAGTCACCAGAAACATATAAAAAACAAATGGCAGAAAATGTACACAATTCATTAAAAAATATGCCACTTAGGAAAAATACCATTAAATATGAAAAGTCACGGGGGATCTTTATGGCACATACCAGAATGTATGTCACAGCTGCTACATTCAAGTGAATTAAGAAACTTTGTGATGCTCTTCCCTCATTAAACAGGGAATAATTAAAAATTATGAAAATAATTTTTCTTGACTCTTGGATTAAAATCTAAAGTTTGAATGACATCCCATCCTGGTGTCAGTATGTGAAAACAGGTCCTGTTTGTCACTAGCAGTGTAAATCTGTATCCTGCCTTTTAGACGGCAATGTGGCATGACCTATCCACATTGTAAGTGTGTGCTTCTTTTGAGAGTCATTCCAGGTCTAGGAACTTTGTCTCATTGGAATACATGTAATGTTTATTGCAGAATCTTAAAAATCATGACAATAGGATTTCTGGGTCCTGGGGGGGCATACTGATTAAGTTGATATTTAATATAATACTGAAGTTTACAGTTGGTAGGAAGGGTTTAAGCTCCATGTACACTTCTGTAAAGAGCTGTCCCCAGTTACTACATGAAATGTCATTTGGAGAACCTCACATATGTACTGATCTTATAGTCAGAGCCAACAGGGATATCGAGCACACAGATACATGTGAGCATGTATGTGTGCACATACCACGTTCAGTTACATGCTGGTCTGTTTTTTCTTCAACACATTTTTTTTTCCTAGCTTTTTCCTTTTTGGTACTGGAAATTTAATCCATGGAAGCTTTTGCACTGAACTCTGATGTTTCCAGCCCTTTGGTTTTGAGACAAGGTCTCCCTAAGTTGTTGAGGCTGGCCTGGAACTTGGGTCCTCAGCCTCCGCGCAGGCTTTTCCGAGGCCTCCTCCTCTTCAGTGTTCCTGTTCTGGTGAGCGGCAGTCACACACACCTGTGGCCAAGCCAACCAGACGTCTCACTGTTTCACTGGAGAAGGGATGGAGCGGGGCCAGCATGACTCCTCATGAACTGCCGGTCCACAGGAGTGCCTGCCATCAGCCAGGAGTCACGGCCACTGGCTCGGACGCCCACTGTGCCAGCTCTTACTGTGTAGGGTCACTCCTGGGCTGCAAGGGCTTGGACTCAGGCACCCGTTGGCAGCACCTGAAGGTCCCTGCATTTGTCACTGGGGCCCTGCCTTCTCACACCCTGGTTTTTTACTTCTTTAAATCTTTAAGCCATTTGTATTTTTCTAATATTTAATTTCTAACTTTACATTAAATTCAGGTTCTATTGTTCTCAAAGAAAGCTAGATAATACAGAAGCTGATAATAGAGAATGATTATCAGGCTATAAAGAAGCAGAGTGTAGATCAAGAGACAGAAATTGGTCCTGAACTTGTGATCCTCCTGTCTCAGCCCTGAGTAGCTAGAATACAAGTGCATGCCATTGTGCCCAGCTGCATCCCCAGGCCTTTGTGTTTTGAGACAGGGTCTTGCTAAGTCACTGAGGGTCTCACTAAGTTGCCCAGCTGGTCTTGAACTTGCGATCCTTCAGTCTCTGTCTCCTTAGTCCCCGGGATTCATGCATGTGGTACCATGCATGAGTGGGAAAGGATATTTCTTACATAGCAGGATCATAAGTTCATTGTGCATTAGGGACTGAAAGGCACCTACCCCAAACTGAAAGTGATGTGAGGGATGCTACTTCCAAAATTGTTGTGATAACTTGTTTTATAATGAAATCATATAATTAAAAATCACAGCTCAAGGCTGCTTGAAATTCTGACCATAAGAAACTGAAGCCAGACCTTTATGTCTATGCTGGGAAACGTCTCTGTTTCCAACCATGGCTTCCCTCTGAAAACCAGACCCGTCAGCAGGTGCCTTTGGCTGCTGAGCTATGATGATGGATTCCCAGTGCCATCTCCATTATGTCATGCAATAAGGCTATCAAGAACGACTTCAGGGGCTGGGGTGTAGCTCAGTGGCAGAGTGCTCACCTAGCATGTGTGGGGCCCTGGGTTCCATCCTCAGCACCACACAAAAGTAAGTAAAGGTATTATGTCCATCTACAACTAAAAGGTATTAAAAAAAATGACTCAAGGATCTTAGAAAACTTTGACCCTCCCCATCCTTAAGAAACCTACTAGTTAATTCTTACCTTCTCCCATTTTGACTGAAAACTTAATTGTCCCTCAACAATATTGCTGGGATGGTAGCCCAAAACTAGAATTCAATATGACCTATAATGTGGAATACAGAAAAAAATTAATATCCAGATATATCTACTATCCTTATTTACTATCCTTTACCAGTCATACCATCAGAAATGTAGGATCATTTCTCAAAGTGTATTTAAAGTTATAAATTACTCTGCACAATATCAGGGACCTGAGGGACTTGAAGGCTTTACCAGGCTGGAGGGGCTATGTCAGCCCTGAATGTCAGTTGCAGCGAGGCCAGCAGCCTCCCCGTCCATCCTGGGGCTGAGGAGCACCAGCATGTGAGGCACGGTCTCCTCCTCGGACATGGAGTCTCCCCTTCCTGTGAGACGCTGCTTTTGAGTCAGCAGCTGGATGACAGGGTGGCAGGTAACTGCAAGAAGATGGTGGAGTGGTCATGATTGTAAAAGGCCGGCTGGCTGCAAAATAACCGGGGGGTGACGAACAACTTGTGTAGATTGATACAGCAGGAGTAGGAACCGTTTATTGCAAGACAGGAGCAGTATTTATACATTCCACACAGCTTATCTAATTAGCATAAACTAGATACATCACTCAACCAATAAGGAATCTCCACACTTAATGGCTTGTTTTTGTTACTTCTCAAACCACTCCCTCTGGCATTTTTCCAGGCACCATCCAGACTTGTTTAGGAACTCTAACATTCCCCTGGCAAAATGCCAGGTGTTATTTTGACTTGTTTACAGACTCTAACACATGATAAATCTGGTATTTGCCCTCCATTGAGCATGTGTGAGGCACTGGGTTCCAACCCAGCAGGAGAACACGACTACTCCAGGGCAGGGCACTCGGTCTCACCTGTGCTCAGGAGTCACTGGCCGCAGGCTTGACACTTGGGGAGGGCTTGTGGAGCAGTCCTTACTGGAGGGTACCTGACACCAGATGCATGGAGGTCCCCAGGTCACAGGTGGGTTTTGCTAAGGGTATCTATGATGTGACTAGAGGATCACAAGTCTGTGCTTCCTTTTCTGTTGTTCGGAGTTGGCTCCGGGTTGTGACTGCCTGGCATATCCTGTTCCCTGCCCACACTTGCTTCTAGGTGTGGCTATAAACTTTCTTTCCTGGGAATAGAAGTGACCTGGTTACTGAAGACAGGAATGTTCTGTCCCACTGGGAGAACAATCTATCTTATATAATGACAAAGCTGAAAGATGGGAGACCTCCGGGTCTCTAAACCAAAATTTGGAGGAGAGCGGTTGCTCACCTAAGACCACCAGCAATGGATTATTATGAGAAAAAACTTATATATTGGTAAGGTATTGATATTTGGGCTTCAATTGTAATAGCAGTTACTGTAATTCTAATCAATATGGTGTTTGACAACTGACTTTCTATTTTAATCCACCAAGTCATAGAAGAAGAGCTGTGACGGTGTTATCTACTGTTCCTAAAAGAGATTACCTCTGAGTGGCTCAGAGAGACAGCTGTTGACCATCCCAGTTCTCCCCCTAGGGAATCCAGGCAGAACTGAGCTGGGAACCTCGAGTCCCGGGTCTTTTCCAAAGCTGTGGTCATGCTGTTGGCCAGGGACCCAGTTATCTGAAGGCTTCATTAGAGGAGAATCGGCTTCCAAACTCCCTAACTGTTGGCGGGCCTCAGTTCCCTCTGGCTTTGGGTTGGACGGTTCCTTTCCATGTGCGACCCTTTACAGGGCAGCTCCTAACATGGTAAATGGTGTCCTTGCAAGAGATGGGCAGGAGGAGAGGTGGGCAGGAGGAGGGGGCCCCGATGTAAGCTGGGGTCTTTCTGAACTCTGGATCAGAGGGGCAACCCCTCTCCTCTGCATCTGCTGCCTGGATGGAAAGGAATGCCCAGTGCAGGGGGAGGGCGGCCCAGCGGTGTGACCGGTGTGACCATCGGGCGGCAGCGATGGTTGGGAACCCAGGGCGCGCAGCCCGGCGCGTCCTGCGGGCCGGAGCTACCCTCGCCGCGGCCTCAGGTCAGGCTGAGGGCGGTGTCCTCGGGTCGACCTCTCGGCCAGCTCGGCCGAGCAGTGGCCAGGCAGAGGTCGGGGACGCCGGCAGGGGTCTCGGCCGGCGGTGCGGCTCCCAGGCCTCCGCCGCAGGGCGCTCAACACCCGTCCCGCTCCGCCTGCTGACGCCGCGCTAGCGACAAGCGGGCTGCGCAGCGGGCCCGGCCGGGGAAGGCAGCCCGTGCCTCGGGGCGCTCGCTGGGAGGCCGGGCAGTGCCGGGTCGTCCTCCGCCCGCGGACCCCGTCCGAGCACAGGGCTGGTGGGCAGGAAATCAAACGCCCACCAGGAAATCTCAGTGCTGGCGGGCGCCCGGAAGTCAGGCGCGCAGCCCAGGCGTCCAGCTCCCCGCCCGTCGGGAGGAGAGCCCCCCGCCGGTCGGGCGGAGACCCCGCGAGCGCCTGTGTCCTGGCCCCGGCCCGAGAAGCGCAGCCCCTCCATCCGGCCCACCCGGCGCGCAGCACACAGGCGCCCGGCTTCCCCACTTCCGGCCGCCTCCTCCGAGACCACACTTCCCAGGGCTCCAAGCGGCAGGACACACGCACTTCCGGCCGCGACTGGAAGTCTCCGGTCCGGGGGCTGAGCGAGTCTGGCGCGGTGGCCGGTCCGGGCCGTGGGGAGGGGCCGAGCGGGAGGTGGGAGCTGTCGGCGGGGCTCCGGGAGGGGTCGCCCCGGGTGCCCTGCGTAGTCCCTGTGGGCCGGAGCCTGAGGCCCTGGAAGGCGTCGCGAGGGGTTGCGGCCGCTGCCTTTCCGGCCTTTCGGGCTCGCCCGCCTGACGGAGGGGCGGCGCAGGACGCGCCCCCACGCCGCGGAGACCCTGGGAACTCGCCGGAGCTGAGAGACGGTGGGTTGGGTGCGCCCGAAAGAGTGGAAATGGAGGCCTGGGTGCTGTCCTTTGGGGTCCGAGTACTGGAGGAGGCTGTCGCTGGCCTCCAGGGCTGGTGGATGCCGGAGTCCGCGGGGTTGGTGGGTCACCTTGGTCCAGAGCGTGGAGCGAGTTCAGAAGGGGAGCGTGACTCGCAGCGTCACCTCACCAGGTGTGCCCCCCAGTTCAGGTCGTGGGCCCAGGGCGCCAACACGAGAATGCTCCCCGTTACCGGCGTCCTCCGGGTCCTCTAGCGCCACCCTGTCAGCCCTTAGGATTTTCCTTCCGGGGTCCTTGTCCCGTCCACCAGGGAATTGGTCTGCGGAGGGACGCAGGGTTCGCACTTCACCTCGAAATGCGGAGCGATTCCGTCTCGTCCATGGCGTAGTCACGTTCGAGTCAGTGCCAGAGACTCTTCCCATCCTTCAGACTTCCTCTGTCACTGTCTCCAGGTCATTAAAGAGGGGGACAAATTGCTGCCCCTAGCCACCTAGCCCTTGTTCTTTGCTTGCTTTCCGCCGCGGGGTTAGAATGGCTCACCTTTGATGAGTGCCTCTGTGCCAGACCTTGTTGAAGACCTCTGGGAGTGTTAACAGCAAAGGCACGACTTTATAAAGTGGGGACCACCTGTCCTTACAGATGAGGATGAGAAGATAAGTAATCACTAATAAGTTGAAGAACCAGGATTCAGATCCAGGACAGGCTGACTCCAGAGCCCCTTCTAGGATTTTTTTTCTTTCCTCTGGGGTGCTGGGGTTTGAACCCAGGGCCTTGCATATGCTAGCACAGGCTCCTCCACTGAGCTCCACTCCCAGCCCTCCAGAGCCCCTTCTGTACTGTCCCTCAGTAACTGTCTGCAGTAGGTATTCCCAGCCACTTTTGACAACTGCAGAAACAATTGAGACTGGAAATAATTTTTAAGAGTTCAGATCTTCAAACTTCCACTAAGTGAGTTTGGAGATTTATTAAACTTTATGGTTCTAAGTAAGAGTTCATTCTTATTATCATCATTATAATATCCTTTTAGAAGGCAATTAAATTTTGGGGAAAGAAGCCAGAATTCATTTAGATACTGTCCTCTTCCTGATTAAAAGAATGGCTAAGGTTATCGAGGAACTTCATCAAAGCTGCAGTTTGCCTCAAAAGCAAAACGAGAACTTAGGTCTCATGACAGTTTTGTTGGAACAGTTTTCTGCACTCAAGGATGTTTTGTCACATCAAAGGTAAGGCCTCTCTCTGGGAACAGTGGCATTCTCCAAGGGATTCATCATGTAGAATCTGGACAAATCCTGGTTTCTTGCAAGAGGGCATATTTTCTGGTGTCAAGCAATTAATTTGTGTGGTAGAGTCAGGAAGACTTAGGTTGTTGACTGATTCTTACTAATTATGAGCTGTGTAACTACATAAAAGCTCTCACTTGCCCAGAGACTTCCTTTGTAAAATGGTGACAATATCCTCTACTTTGATGATTGTGGAGATTAAAAGAGATGATTCATATATGTAGCATACCTCATAAATCTCTGTTAGTGAATAGGTGGCTGAGAGAGAGAGGCACGAAGAGGGACTGGCTGTGTTCAACCTGAAAACCTAGAGCAGAGGGGAACCCTAGTTGTAGGCTACAAATTCCCCTGTGGGTATCTGGTCTGTGGAGATGGAGTGGGGATGGGGGCAAAAGCAAATGCGGCTGAAGGTAAGGGAAGGTTTCTATGCTGTGATTCCTAGTGCTACTTGGTCTCTCACAACTCTCTCCTCTTTCAGCTCTGTGCTTGAGGCAAGGCCCTTTTCCAAATAAAGAGCCAGCAAGAAGTGGAGGTGACAAGAACTGAACTTGTTAAAGCCATGTGCCCGGTGAGTTAATGTTTCCTTTCTCCCCACTAAAGTCTCACTTTTCCTGATTTTGTTCAGTTTGTTTTTTTCTGAAACTTGTCTATTTAAGAGTTCCAGGCAGGCATGGTGGTGCACACCTATAATCCCAGCAACTAGGAGGCTGAGGCAGGAGGAATGCAAGTTCAAGAGCAGCTTGAGCAACTTAGTGAGGCCCTATCAAAAACAAACAAACAAAAAACAGTTTCACCTTGGGGCCTGTTTCCCATTTCTTGCATTTCTGGTGAATGCTGAGACTTCAGGGGTAGACTCAAAGGGTCCAGTGGACTCTCAGAGGTTCTTCCTCTTCTTCCTCCTTGGTGTTTATGTTTTCCATTCAAGAAATGACCAAGTGTAAGCCCTTTCTTTGTACTTAGTCTTTCTTTAGGCATCCGACGAAGCAAAAGAACAGTCCTAAGGAAATTTTTAAGAGCCACTGTGCTGGGCTCCTAAGTCTCTGTTGTGGCTCCCCAAGAACTTGTAGTTTCTTAGAGAAATGGAAAGGCAGCAGACACATATGATGTGATAATGTTGTGGAGTGGTGGGAGGGCCGCTGATACCCCCACGGTGCTTCCAGGGAGAATGGGAGGAAAGGGGCCCCTTCCTGGACTGGTGAGGACCACACCCTCTGTCAAGAGGGCTCTTCTCACTCTAGCTCTTACCTCTGCAGAGGGATCCTTGTGTGGGATGTGACTTGCGGTCCTGCTCATGCCCAGAAGGGAAGGGTTGGGAGGATGTGGCAGAGGAAGGGTTCCTGAGTCTCATCTTGAAGGCAGCAGAGGAGATCTACAGTCACAGGTGGGATGCAGGTTCCCCTCCCACCTGACTGTGCAGCCTGGGTCATCTTAAAATGCCAGGGAAAACTCTACATCCTCCTTTCTCTCTAGGGTAAACACCACAATCTATAATCAGCCAGTTGTTGTTCCATTGGTAAATTATGGTCAGCGTTTTGCTGTTTAATTGTGTTACAGTGATTACTCTTGTGGTTGAATTTTTGCTCTCATTTCTGATTGTTTTCTTTGACTAAATTTCTAGTTTTTTATTGTTTGTAGATTAGAGTTCTTAAACTTACTTTACTTTCATATTATTTTTATTATTAACATTTTTATGACCAGTAGAAGCTTAAACTTAAGTTTAATATAAATTAAACTTAATTTATATTCTGAATAAACTGATAGTTCCATCAGCAAATTGATTATTATTATTTTTACAAGTCTGGCACCAGAGATTAGGACTTTCAATTTGTTCTAATGTCACTGGAGCAAAAATCATAAAACATTTTGCTTTCCTTTACAACCTCCTTGCCACAGTCTGGCTGGGCACAATCAGGAGCCACTTGTCAAAAGAAACTAACTTTATTTTTAGAACCACACAAGCCAAACAAAACAGCCTCTCAGGAAAAACCCTCAGAGCCTCAACTGCCACCACCGGCTTTCCACAAGCCTCTCTCTCCCACTCAAGCTTCTCTCCACCTCCCACAATCCTCCTGCTCTTGAGGCCGATTGGCTGGGTCACGTGGGCGGAGCCAAAAAAGTCCCCCAATGAGCAGCTCCGTGGTCTGAAAGGGCAGGGAAACAGCCCAATGAGCATCACCGCAGAGGAGCCAATCAGCTAGATGTTGCTGGGGCCGCTGTGAGCCAATCATCAGCGGGCAGCTGGAAGTTTGCTGGGGCCCCTTCGGCTGTGGCTCTCAACACTCCTAATACAAAAATAAAACAAAAAACTATTTGTAGGGAAAAAAACAGTTTTGTGTGTGAGATGAAACAACATAAATTCAAAACTTACAGATAAGGGTAAGCTGTATCAGTCATCTCTTTAAAAAGTTCATGTGAACATCCTGTCATATCCAACAGGGTACCTCCTTTTGAAATGTCATCTGTGTGGATTTCCAAGCAGACCATAGGACTGTGCACTGTCTTAGAAGGTCCTCAGAGGGCTCTGTCATTCGGAGTTAAAAACCCCAGAGTCCTTTCTTTCAAATGGAAGAGGGACAGAAGAAACTGTTCAAACTCTGTCTTCTTTCCTTGTGGCTTGTGGTCTCCTCCTCCCCCTGTCTCCTTGGCCACCAACCCTGCCTCAGAAGCCTCTTCTGCTTCTACCATGACCCCCAAGGCCACCTTTCCCTCTAGGCATGGCCCAGTCCAAGGTAACTTTGTGTCCATCAATTTCCCATCTTCCACAGCCTCGTTGGCGGCTTTGGCATCCTCTTCACTGTTGAAGTCTACAAAACCAAACTCTTTGGAGGACCCAGTTTCCTGGTCATTGACTATCCTTGCAGGAATAGAGCAGTCAAATGATTCCTTTAAGGCTTCTTGGGTGGTATCCTCAGGCCAACCTTTGACAGCATTTTCAATGTCTGGCTTCCTGCATTAGGCCATTCTCTGGTCCTTGCAACTCCAGCCTGATTACAGTACCCTCAATTTCCCTTTTATTACAAGAATTTAAAGCTTCTGTTGCATCTTCAAATGAAGCAAACTCTACAAATGCATACACTTTAGATTTGCCGTTTTGGTTCTCGGGTACTTTGATAAAAGTTGCCTTCTCAAACACTTCCTGAAGAGTTTCTTCTGTTGCAGAGTAAAAGAGGTTGCTTAAAACCAGAGTTTTGATCACCACTCCAGGTGGTGTTCTTTCCATCTCTGTAGTCTTAATTTTGATCTTTCTCTTCCAGTTTAGTAGAGGGAAGCAAATTGCCTGTCCATCGCTGTCCCCTGCTTGGCTTTCAAGGTTTTTTTCTGCATCACCTTCTGTTAAATTCCATGTGAGCAGTCCCTCTCCTTTCCCCATCCTTGCTGACTGATCCTATCCTCATGGCCTCTTCAAACACTTCTTTTGATTCAATCTGAGTGACTTTGTAAGGGAGATTTTTGGTCAAAAGTGTTCTTGCATCTTGATCTTTCTCACTGTCTTTTCCTTTTGGTTTCTCTGGTTTAATTTTAAGCAAATTGATTATTATAAGAAATCATCAAATTTATAAACTTAGAAAATCAATCAAATAAAAATAATTTGGAATCGTTCAATTATTTTTATTTTATTTTATTTATGTATTTGTGTGTGGGGGGGGTGGTGCTGAGGATTGAATTCAGGACCTTGTGCATGGAAGGCAAGCACTCTACCAACTGAGCTATATCCTCAGCCCTCCATTGTTTTTATTTTATACCAAAGACATAATGAGTGACTCCTGGTAATAGCATGACAGTTTTTCTTAGGTACAATGCCCCAAAAGGTACACTGCCATTGGGACTTGTTCCTTGGAGCATTTAAATACATCCATATTTCTTTCTTTAATTCCTTTCTTCCTTCCTTTATTTATTTATTTAGCAGTACTAGGGATTGAACCCAGGGACACTCTTACCAGTGAGCCATATTCCAGCCATTTGAGTCAGAGTCTTGCTAAATTTTTGAGGCTGGCCTCAAATTTGTGATACTCCTGCCTCAGCCTCCTGAATCACAGGGATTATAGGGGTGTGCCACTGTGCCCAGCTAAATATTTTAAACAACATTGTTGTTCATTATCAGGGAAAAATAAAATTTTTTTTTGTGGTGCTGGGGATTGAACCCAGGGCCTTGTGCATGCAAGGCAAGCACCCTATCAACCGACCCAGGGAAAAACATTTTAAGAGTGGCATAAAGGTTTGTAATGTGGACTCTGGAACCAGACTGCCTGGGTATGAATTCTAACTGCACTAAATGCTAAGTATGTCGCATTAATTTCAGTTGTTTAATTTCAGTCTTCTCAAGTATACAATGTGCGTGGGCTCTCTCTTGTCCAGCGAGAAGTTCCACAGAACAGGGTAGAGGAGAGTGTGGTTGCAAAGTTGCTAATCAAGACCTCCAGAGACCAAGCAGGAAGCAGGTCTGATTTTATTGCACAGTTACCATGCACATATATTCGGGAAGTAGCTAGGCAGATTACAGGCAGCCACCCATGCAATTTCTGCTAACTGTCTTTGCAGTGACCAATTGAGGAGTGGGCCATGGAGCAAGCACAGGGACTGCAACACAGGGCCTCACAAGGTAAGCAGTTTGCTGCTCAGGCACCTAGCAGGAGGGGAGTGGCCTGCCACTCAGACACCTTAATATGCCATGTATGCAGTCCTCCATGCACTTGTCCCTGCAAAAATGGAAATAGTAATTGTATCTGATTATAGGGTTGTTGTGAGGATTAACGAGCTAATATGTTTTAAGTGCTTATAAAAGTACTTGGTATATGGTAAATACTATGAACATTACCTAAAGAAGGCATCATTTGATTATTGTTGAAGAACTAAGTTCTTTGTGCACATGACACTTGTACATGTATGTGTAAGTTGAACTTATGTTGAAACACAAACCTAGAGAAGGTTGGTTGGAACTTGTAGCCAAAACAAAATGTCAACATTCTTCACAGTACTTAAAAAAAAAAAAAAAAAAAAGTCTCATAACATCATATCCAAAGGCTGGGGCTGTGGCTCAGTTCCAGAGCCCTTGCCTTGCACCTATGAGGTTCTGGGTTTGCACCACAAATAAGTAAATGAATGAATGGATAAATAAATAAATAAATAAAGTTATAAAAAAACAAAAAAACATAATATCCAAAATGTCTAGCCTCCCATCTAAAATTATTCAGCTTACCAAAAGACAGGGGTAATCCCATCTTAATTCAAAAAGGAAGAGACAGCAGATACATCAGTGTGATCTGATAAATACTTTAAAGCACCTATTATAAAATGGAAAGATGAAACATCTCAGGAGAGAAATGGAAAATGTAAATAAGAAATGAAAAATATACTAATCAAAATTAGACTTACTGGGTGGGCTTAAAGGGAGGATGGAAGTGACAGAGAAGAGAGTTGGTGACCTTGAAGATGAACAGGAATTGTCTAATGTGAACAACAGAGGAAGAAGGGGCATGGAGCCTCAGAGCCCTGTGGGATGGTACCAGAAGTCTGACAGGTACCATTAGGATCCCAAAAGGATGAAGCAAGTGGAGTGGAGGTACAAATATTTGAAGAAACAGTGGCTGAAAATGTCTCACTTTGGTGAAACTTATAAACCTGTGGACCATTGAAGTCAACAAACCCCAACATGGTAAACTCAAAGAAATCCCTGCCTGGGAGCTTCAGAAAAAACTGCTGAAAACTAAAGACAAAAAGAAATCTCAGAAAACAGCTAGAGAAGCACAGTGCGTAACATGCAGGTCAGAAGTGATCGGAGTGACTCTGACTTCTCAGAAGCATGGAAGCCGCGTGGCAGGGTGCAGGTGTTTTACAGGTTCTCAGAAGACTGTCAACCCAGAATCTCAGGTCCTGAGAGTAGCCTCCAGGACTGAGCGTGGAATGCTTTCTCATATGAAGGAAATCTAAGAGAATCTATTGTTAGAATTCTAAAAGAACTGTTCAGACAGATCCTCTACCAGAGGGACTTTGGAACCTGAGGAATGAGGATGTGCGGTGGAAGGGGTCTAAGTGGAAACACAGTCAACTGTTCTCCTGAGCCCTGAGAAGTGCTTCAGTGGTCAGAAACACAACTAATAGGCGAGGCTTCCTCGACAGGACTCGGGGCTGTCTTGCTGTCGCTCCATCCTGGACCCGGGTGGCCTGGCCTCGGGGCTGTCTTGCTGTCTCTCCATCCTGGACCCGGGTGGCCTGGACTCGGGGCTGTCTTGCTGTCTCTCCATCCTGGACCTGGGTGGCTTGGCCTCGGGGCTGTCTTGCTGTCGCTCCATCCTGGACCTGGGTGGCCTGGACTCAGGGTTGTCTTGCTGTCGCTCCATCCTGGACCTGGGTGGCCTGGACTTGGGGTTGTCTTGCTGTCTCTCCATCCTGGACCTGGGTGGCTTGGCCTCGGGGCTGTCTTGCTGTCGCTCCATCCTGGACCTGGGTGGCTTGGCCTCGGGGCTGTCTTGCTGTCGCTGCTCATCCTTCCCCAGCAGATACAATATGAGTAGGCGGAAGAATCGTCCAGTAACTTCCTGACGGGGTCATTTAGAACCTGGGTACAGTGACTTACCCCCCGTGGGAACAGGACGCCCGTTTCCCAGAGAACGCCTGGTGTGGTGAGCACTGACTGAGCAGGACCGTGTTTGTGTCATTTTAGAGCTTAGTGACTTTCACAGACGTGGCCATAGACTTCTCCCAGGAGGAGTGGGAGTGGCTGAGCCCTGCTCAGAGGAGCCTGTACAGGAAGGTGATGCTGGAGACCTACCGGAGCCTGGTCTCCGTGGGTGAGTACCGTGCTCTCCCGCTCCCTGCCCAGCAGCCGGGCCTGCCTCTGTCGCCTTTCCCTCACTGTCCCTCGTCTTCAGGACCGTTGGTCCAGGGTCGTACTCTCGACTCTCCACAGCGTGGCCGATTTCATGTCTCATATGCAGGTCTCTGCATTTCTAAACCAGATGTGGTCCACTTACTGGAGCAGGAGAAGGAGCCCTGGACGATGCCAGGAGAAGTAGTCAGGGGCCTGTGCCCAGGTGAGTGCTGGGTGGTGAGAGGCTGAGTCTGTCCTCGAGTGTCTTCGCCGGTGTGTGTTGGAAAATCCCCTCACTCCCTCTCAAGTTGACACTTCTAGTGCCACTTTTGTGTGTGTGTGTGTGTGTGTGTGTGTGTGTGTGGTGCTGGGAATTGAACCCAGGGCCTTGTGCATGCGAGGCAGGCACCCTACCAACTGAGCCACATCCCCAGCCTCTGATCCCATGTTTTAAGAGCTCTTCTCTTCCCCACTGATGCTCTGTATGCGCCAGGGTCTCTTTCTGGACTTATGTTTATTGATGCTTTCCTAGTCATGCTCATGTTGTTATACTCACCCCTGCCCTTAAACATTTCTGAATTCTTTGACAAATTCATGTTTTTTTTTTAATTTTTAAAATATTTTCTTTAAAAGATGATTTATTATGTTAACATGTATAATAGCTATAGTCTTTCTTCGGCCTGTAATTATTTTTCTCTTTGATGTTTCTTTTATTATTCTTATTTTGTTTATTATGTTTGTTTTTTTTTTTTTTCTTATTTGACTTCATCCCACACTACCTCTTGATTGGAAATATTTTTAGTTCTATAAGTTGTTACTTCTTTGTCTATATATTTTTTATCTGTATTTTAAACTTTATCCACCTGAAATTCAGAATATTTCCCTTGGTACTCCTAAGGAAGATGGAGAAATTAGTTCACGAGTGTTAACTCTTCCCATGTGTCCCATCCTTTCCCCTTGTACTGACTGGCATTTGGGGCTGTTTTCTTCAGAAAACTTTTTATTTCCTCACTTTGTGTTAGAGCGGTTTTTCTGGTTTAGAAACTTAGATAAAAGACACAAAGACATGGGGCTCAGTGGTAGTACACTTGCCTGGCATGTGTGAGGCACTGGGTTCAGTTCTCAGCACCGCGTATAAATAAAGCAAATAAAGGTATATCAACAACTAATATATATATATATATATATGAATGAAGTGGTGTTTGCCCATAACCAGCAACTTGGGAGGCTGATGCAGGAGGATTGCAATTCAAAATTAGCCTCAGCAACTTAGCAAGGCCCTAAGTAACTTAGTGAGACCCTGACTCAAAATAAAAATCATAAAGGGCTGGGGATGTGGCTCAGTGGTTAAGTGCCCCAGGGTTCAATCCCTGGAACAAAAACAAACAAACAAAAATAAAAGAATATTGGAGGGGAATGAGCCTCATGTGAGAGGGTCAAAGTTTATTCTGTGGCCTGTTGTGTGACCTCTTCCTGCTTTCAGTTCTCAGAGTTTCAAGAAGAGGATTGTTAGTAAGTCACATGTGGCCATAACTATGCACATTAATTGATAAGTAATTAAATAAGATCAAGGTAGTAGAAAAAGAACAAAGTGAATCTAATGAAAACCAAAATAACTCACATATAGTGACTTCTGCTTCTAAAGATAAAAGTGGGAATAAATGATTATAAAACAGATCTGATGCAAATAAATCAAATATGTGCCTCTTTAGAAAACCAGTAAAATATAAAAATCGTCAGGACAAATGATTGAAAACATAAAAACCCAAAAATATATAAGGAAAAACACAATCATATGCATCTGCTTTCCTCAACCCTCTAATTAATTTGAAAACCTGGATGAAGGAGAATCTAAAGTGGCACAGCTGACACCATGAGAGAGAGCATCTGAACAGACCATTTCTGCCAGCAAATTGCAGGAAATCGCCTGTGGATGCCTCTCCCAAGAAAAGAGGTCGCAGCCTGAAACAGTTTTGTGAGTCTATCTAAGAGACCCTTAGGGAAAATATAACCATCATCTGAAACATTCAGTTTAGAAAATAAAAAGAAGAGCTTGAAAAATGATTGATGAAGACAGCATAATGTTTGATGCTGAAATCTACCAAAAGCACCAGAAAAAGGAAACCACAGACAAATTCCCATTGTGAGTGTTGGTGTGAAATCTTGACTAGAAGGTGCCGCAGTAAGTACCCCGGCCACCCAGGGTCTGTCCCGGAGTGCTGGGGTGGCTGTGTCATCTCAGCTGGCGTCGCAAACAACAGATGCAGGTGCTTCCTGTGGGCATCATGGTTGATTCACATACTTTCATTTTGAAGGTTTCCATTCTTCTAGCACTGCATAAAGGACATATTTGTTTTCTTACTACCTTTCAGACCTGGAGTGTGTGGGGGTGACCAAGGAATCATCTCCACATCGGGACATGCACGAGGAAAAATTATCCCAGGCTGCAGTAATGGAAAGACTGACAAGCCGTGACCCTGAGTGTTGTGCACATTCTGGGGAAGACTGGAAGTGTGGACCCTTGCTGGACAGGGAGCTGGTAGGTCAGGAGACAGTCACTCATGTGGATACCCATGTTGAGAAAAGAGACCGTTCTACCAAATCCAGAACCCATTGTCATCAGAATACAGTGTCTTACATAACACAGATTGTTCCCAGGGGGCAGAGAAGGTGCGATTTTGATACAGATAAGAAAACACATTCAGTTCCCAAAAAACCCAAGCAAGTCTACGGAGAAAAGAAACTTTTGAAATGTAACGACTGTGAGAAAATGTTCAGCAAAGTTTCGACCCTTACTCTTCATCAGAGAATCCACACTGGGGAGAGACCCTATGAGTGTGCCGAGTGTGGGAAGGCCTTCAGCCAGAACGCCCACCTTGCCCAGCACCGGCGAGTCCACACGGGAGAGAGGCCCTTCGAGTGTGCCCAGTGTGGGAAGGCCTTCAGCCAGAACGCTCACCTGGCGCAGCACCGGCGGGTCCACACCGGGGAGAGGCCCTTCCGCTGCCCGCAGTGCGCCAAGGCCTTCGGCCAGCCCGCACACCTGGCGCAGCACCGGAGGGTGCACACGGGGGAGAGGCCCTTCCAGTGTGTGCAGTGCGGGAAGGCCTTCGGCGACCGCTCCTCGCTGGCCCACCACCGCAGGGTCCACTCTGGGAAGAGGCCCTTCGGGTGCGCGGACTGCGGGAAGACCTTCAGGCAGAAGGCCTCCCTGGTGCGGCACCAGCGGTACTACCACAATGGGGAGAAGCCCTTCCACTGCGCGGACTGCGGGAAGGCCTTCACGGACCATGCAGGCCTCCTCCAGCACGGGAGGGTCCACACCGGGGAGAGGCCCTACAGGTGCGGCCAGTGTGGGAGGGCCTTCAGCCACAGCTCGTCCCTGACCGTGCACCAGCGGGTCCACACGGGGGAGAAGCCTTACCGGTGCGCCGCCTGCGGGAAGGCCTTCAGCCACCGCGGCTCGCTCACGCTGCACCGGCGAGTCCACACGGGCGAGAAGCCCTATGCGTGCCAGGACTGCGGGAAGGCCTTCCGGCAGAGCACCCACCTTGCCCACCACCGGAGGGTGCACACGGGCGAGAAGCCGTTCGCGTGCCAGGACTGCAGCAAGGCCTTCAGCCAGAACTCACACCTGGCGCAGCATCGGAAGGTGCACACCGGGGAGAGGCCGTACGCATGCCGGGCCTGCGGCAAGGCCTTCAGCCAGATGGCACACCTCGTGCAGCACCAGCGGGTGCACACTGGCAGAAGGCCCCACGAGTGTCCTGAGTGTGGGAAGGCCTTCGGACAGAGGGCATCCCTGGTCTGTCATGGATGCCGTCACACCGGCGAGCAGCCTTTCGAGTGTGGCGTTTGTGGGAAAGCCTTTAGCCATCGTAAGTCCCTGGCTCTGCATCAGAGAGTCCATGCGAGAGAGGCCGCATGACTGTAAGGACCGCAGCAAGGCCTTCAGCCAGGTGGCCCCTCTGACTCGGCATCAGAGGACCCACACTGGGGAAAGGCCCTACTGTGCGTAGCCTGCGGGAAGGCCTTCAGGCAGAGTGCGCATCCTGCCCACCTTCAGTGTGCGCGCTCCGCAGCCGCCTCCCCAGCCCTTCCCCGCTCCCCGCGCCGGGCCACCAGGTCCCCGGGAGCCGTCCTCCAAGTGCCTCTAGGCTTCCGTTTCCAGTCCGCTACCCAATTTCATTTGGACTTCTACAGTGTGGCATGATTCCAGCTCAATCTTTTAAAATAAAAATACATGTTCCTGTTTCTTTTCCATTTAAAACACTTTAAAAAACAGAGGAGGTCATCTTTTTAAGGGTTTGCACACAGTCCTGACATACAGTTGGCACTACATAAATGCTAGTCATTTAGGTAAAAGTTTTCTTACAACTATTTTCAAAAAAGAGAACCATAGGTCAAGGTAAGAAACCTGCAGCTTTAGAGCAGACTGGAACCTCCACTCTCCCTGAGTCATGAGTACTCTCAGAATGAAAGGTTCCCACGCATAAGGTAACAGGGTGGCTCCCCTCTCCTGTAAACATGTATGTGCAGGCAATAGCCCAGGTGTTCTTTCTTCACTGTGACTTAGAGAATAAGCCAGTTAGAACAGAAGCTTCTGGAAGCACACTGGACTAGCCAGTGGGTAGTGGTAGTAAAACCGAGAAGGAAGCTTCGATAGGTTAGTAGCCATGAAAGAAAACACATACACACACACACAGTAGCACAGACAAGTTCTGGAGTATTTTAATGGCTGTAGAACATTGAAATACTATAATAATACCAAGGTGTATGCCTTTAATCCCAGTGGATTAGGATGCTGAGGAAGGAGGATTGCAAGTTTTAGGCCAACCTCAGCAACTTAGTGAGGCCCCAAGAAACTTAGCAAGACCCTGTCTCAAAAACTAAAAAGGGCTGGGGATGTGGCTCAGTGGCTAAGCACCCCTGGGTTCAGTCCCCAGTACCAAAACAACACCAAATTCCCCCTCCAGGGGAAAAAAAAAAAAAAACCTGCATTAAAATTTCCTATCTTGTTCCTGAGATTGACAAGACATACCCAAACAGAAATACTGCAATTAATTCTGAATATAGATGTTGAATTTTTAAGATAGTAAAAAGTTACCAGGAGCAGTGGTGCACAAGTATAATAATCCCAGTGGCTTGGGACACTGAGGCAGGAGGATCTCAAGTTTGAGATCCTCAAAAGGGTGGGGATGTAGCTCAATGGTAAAGCTCCTCTGGGCTCACTCTCCAGAAAAAGAAAACTCTCCAAAAAAAGAAAAAGTTGGAAGGCTAGTCATGCTTCTATATAGAAATACTCAGTTGGGTAAAGCTATTTCTCCTCCAGTTAAATATGCAGATTTATTGGTATTACAATATAAATCCCAATATTTTTTAAGGTGACATTCTTGAGTCCAACAAATCTGCCTAGATTTGTGGTTATAGAGAGAAATGTAGTTTGGGTTAGAAATTAGTGATCATTCAGTTGATGTTAACTGAGCACTTACTAATGTGCCAGGCACAGTTTTAGGTAGTGGAGATGGGCTGGAGTAGGAGATAGACAAAAACTGTACCTCACAGACTGGTGGGAGAGAACAAAAGCTTAAATACTATTTGACAAACACAGGTGCCACAGAGAGCCACCATCTAAGGAAGGTGCTAGGGAGTGCTGGGTGTGGGTGCCTGCTCCTCAGACACAGGGGCTGTGGAGTGAGAGGTGTTGAAGGGAGATCTGGGACACCGTGATGGAGAGGCTGTGGGGGAATTTCCTCTTGGTAGCAGCCCTGTTGAGAAATTATTCACAGGCCATGCAATTTTGGATAAGACCCCCGTGCTGCCATCAGCAGAAGTAAAGAGGAACCTCCAGGCGTCACTGGAACTAACAATGCGTGGCTCAGTGTATTAAGAGTTGTGTCGCTGTCACCACAATTTTAGAATCTTGTCACTCCCAAGTGAAGTCCTGTGCGCTCTAGCAGTTAACCTATCCCTGGAGGGGTATATTTTCTGGAGCCCCAAAGCTCTTGGGTCTTCTCTTGGATGCTGCCTCTGACAGTATAGAGGTCCCTGTGAAGGAAGCTCTTAACCAGAGCACCTGGCTGCTAGAGAAATGGAGATTTCCAGCGCTCTCCCTTCCTCCTCCTTTTTTTTTTTTTTTTTTTTCTTTTCTGTCTTTATTTAGTGCTTGGGACTGAACCCAGGGATGCTCTACCACTGAGCCACATCCCCAGCCCCTTTTTAATGTTTTGAGACAGGGCCTCACAGTTGCTTAGTGCCTCCCTGAGCTGCTGAGGCTGGCCCTTGTACTTGGGATCCTCCTGCCAATCTCCTGAGCTGCTGGGGTGACAGGTGTGTGCCACTGCTCCTGGCTCAAGCTCCTCTTCACATGTGATCCAGGGTACAGGCCACAGGATGAGCAGCCTCATGCAGAGCATATATAGCCTTCAGATTTCCTGTGGATATGAAAAATGATTGTTCACTGCAGTGTAGAGGAGATGGATTGATTAAATGGTATTGGTACCCTAGCTCACTGGAAAAACTTGACCTGTACTTTGTACAGTAATGGAAACCTAAAAGATTAAGGTTTTGAGTGTAATATGTTAAAGCACAAGAAAGAGGTAGAATAATATTTCTATACCCTTGGTTTGAGTCAGACCTTGAGCATTACACATAACCCAGAAGCTGACATTAGGCTGTACAAAATTTATGAGGTGAGAGAACTAATGTTTGCCATATATGTAACAAAGGGCCATTCCCTGACTCAAAGCACCGGTACAAATTGGTAATGGCAACATCTGCAACTTAGGACCATGAGAAGCTAACTCAAGTAATGTATGTGCTTCAATTTTAAATAATAGAAGAATGATAATTCCGGTATAGGTGAGTGCATGGGAAGTAGGAAGTCCACTGTTCGTTATGCGTACATACTACGCGAATCCGTATTTCTCAGAAACAAAAGTGTACAAGCAGAGAAAAACATACAGTGGCCAAAAAAATCAATGGTGAACTATTAGAAACAACGCCTGAGTGCCCATCATGAAATTTCACGGTGTATTCATTCAGTAGAATCTATGCAGCTGTTAGGAAAATAGATGTAAATGCACATATAGACATGAAAGAGAGCTACGTGAAAACGACACCGAGAGGACCTTGCGCGGTACAGTACGAACTCGGCGTCGGAAACACGATGCGGCGCTGAAGGCACGTTTCTCCGTGCAGTGTCCCTTGCCTCCGTCCGCATCTTTTCAGCTGAGTAACTGGCCCTGCTCTACCGCGTGGCTCCGAAGGACCTGGCCAATCACATTCTTGCTGGAGTTGGAAAGGCAGTTGGCACTGCTCTCTCCTTTTCAACCTTTGGTAATGGGAATTTTGAATCCAGGGGTGCTGCACCACTGAGCTGCGCTTTCTTTTATTTTGAGGCAGTGCCTAAGTTGCTGAGGCTGGCCTGGAACTTGAGCTCCTCTGGCCTCAGCCTCCCGAGGTGTCACCGTACGTGGCTCTCTGTTGGTATCTCAGGAAGGCAAAACTGCACCAAGTTGATTAAAGAGCTAATCTGTTTTCATTTTCTATTTGAGAGTGGGGCAGCAGGTCAAAAAGGAGTGTCGTGGAGAGCTCAGGCGAGGAGTGGGTCGGGCTTACACGAGGAAAGGGCGGGGACAGCAGACCCCAGTGGGCCAGAGGTCCGGTCACTTTCTCCGTGAAGGGCAAAGCTCAGGGCACGTCCCAGGACTGCCAGCCCAGCCTGTGTCTGCACCTGGCCCTCCCGCTCGCTCCTGGCGTCCGGGGAGCGCGGACGGCCCGCCCCGGCGGCCTCCGGGAGACGTCTTCAGCAGCCTGGGCTCCGGGCTCCTCTGCATCTCGGTGGTTCACACCGGTCCTATCAAGAAGCCGTCCTCCAGCCCAGCCCGCCGGCACCGCAGCCGGTCCTCCCTCCTTCCCCAGCTCCCTCCCGCCGGCCTTCTCCCCCGCCCCCATTCCTGCCCCTCACGTCCCGGTCCCTGCGCCCACCGCGCCCCACCCGCTTGTCACGGGACCCGCGGAGGCCTCGGGGAGACGGGGGAGCGCCCTGCGGCCTCGGCTCCGCTCGGGTTCGCCCGGCCGCGCGCGGGCTTCTGGGAGGTGTAGTCCGGCCTTGTCCGCGCAGGCGCACCGCGGCCTGGAGGGCCTAGCGGGTGCGGTCATTGTCCTGGCACGTTTCGCAGGTGAGTCCACCCTCTACGCGGCCGCAGTCGATCCGGCCCCCGGAGGGGACAGACTTGGGGATAGGCCGTCTATGCGGGGAGAGGGATGAGTATGCAGGAGAGGGTGTGCACGCGGGTAGAGGGACGAATATTCAGGAGAGGGCGTGCACAAGGCGAGGAGCTGCTTGCGGGGAGAGGGCGTGCACGCGGCGAGGGGGCGTGTATGCGACGAGGGGGCGTGCACGCGGGGAGAGGGCGTGCACGCGGCGAGGGGCGTGTACGCGGCGAGGGAGGGTGCACGGGGCGGGGGGGGGGGGCGAGTGTAGGGACTGGGGAGGGAGTAGAGACAGGAGAGAGCGTGTTTGTTCAAGGTTCTGCAGTGTCTCAGTGCAGGTCTGCTTGGGGGACTGGGTGGCCCTGCCTTTGTGTGTGCGCCAAGGTCCTTCATACACAAACGCTTCATCAGAGTCCTTGTCTCTGTGTGAGGACGTTTCCGCTGGTACCCTCGGCCCGAGTCTCTGGTGTGATCTCTGTCCCTGGTGTCTCTGCGCTGCCCTCTGGGTGTCCACCTGTGTGTGGCTTTTCCTTCTGTGTCTGGGGGAGCGGGAGTGTCGCCTGAGTGTTTCTGGGTGTGAGTGCCTGTCTGGGTGGGTGCACACGTGCAGGTGCGTGTGCTCCTTCCACGGTGTGTGTGCCAGCCCGTGGGCGCCTGAGCCTGGGGCCTAGAGAGCCACTGCCTCCGGCCCACACTTCTCCTAGTCCGCCTCCCGGCCTCCCCCTACTGTCCCTGGCCTGGCGAGGATGGGCTGGAGGGGCGGGTCCTGGGCGTGCAGGGGGTGTGTGAAGGACCGGCGGGGCTGCAGCTTCTCCCTCTGCCTCCCAGGGGCGTGCCTGAAGGGCCGCTCGCTCTTTTCCCACAGGAGTCCTCTCTCCGGAGGGTGTCGAGCTGGTGTCGGTCTGGGCACTTTTCCAGGGCTCCTGAGATTGTCTTACACACGGGAAACCGAGGCTCCGACGTTAAGGGGGCCACCCAAGGCTGCGCCCAGGCATCCAGGTTCCAGGGCCCCCTTTCCCTTCCTGCTCAGCTGAGACAGGTTACAGGGTTTCCCTAAGGGAGGCTCCCTTGGAAACTGGAAATACCGGGAAGCTCAGGGGAAGAAGGGGAACGAGAAGCCGCTGAGTTTTCAGCTCGTGGAAGCCACACTGAGTGCCACCTCACCCGCTGCGCTCCTGGCCACGTTGCTTCTAGGGCTACTTTATGATTTCTGGGACTCTTTCTATTCATGGGCAGCTTGCGCCATTAAAAAAAAATCAAGTTATATTTTGTGATTTCGTGAATATACAGACAAGTGTAGTTCAGGTTGCCTTAGATTAACCTTTTTTTTCTTATGATTTTAAAATAAATCAGACTTTGCCCAGGCCCTGCAGGTATTATGGGGCCCTGCTGTGTGTGGACAGGTTAAGTAGACTGTGGTCACTGCCACAGTCCAGCCAAAGGAACCAGTGTGGTGACCTCAGTGCCAGGGTGAGTGCTAGAGATCATTGACCCAGAAGAGATACGGTTTAAAAATTAAATTCTGTTAAAAAATTCACGATGGGACTCTAAGCTTGCTGCACCCAGGGGCACAACTCAGAGGAGTAGAAAGAAAACAATAATTAGCAGCCCCCTCCCCATTTCCATTCCACACCTCAAGGTACCAGCCTTGCCCAGCACTTCTGGAAAACTGGGCACCACTTAGTAAAACCGTGAACACATGGACAGGAACACGACTGACTTCTGCTCTCCAGAAGTGACCTAAAGTGACCTGTTCTCCTTGTCAGAGGCCCCTCCATTTATGTGACCTGTTCCTTTGGTCACCGGGTTCATTGGTTTCCAGTCCCCCACCTGCTCCCAGCGGGGATGGAGCCCAGGCCTCACGTGATAGGCAGGGCTCCCCGCCCTCACTTCACTTCCAGTCTCTAGTTGCCCAGACTGGAGCTTGAGATCCTCCTGCCTCAGCCTCCCAGGAAGCTGGGATTACAGGCCTGTGCCTCTGAGTGCCCAGCTACTTTCTGCTTCCTGCTTGGCTTTCAGGACAGCGCCCTTCTAGGTGCACTACCTGTCCCCCTAGTCACTCATCAGGCTCGCACGCTCTCGTGCGCGCGCTCGCTCTCTCTCTCTCTCTGCGCTTTACCTCTGAGGCACACCCCAGCCCTTTTTAAAGATGGACACGATATCTTTTCTTTATTCATCTTTATGTGGTGCTGAGGATGGAGCCTGTGCCTCACGTGTGTGAGGCAAGCGCTTTGCCGCTGAGCTATAACCCCGGCCCCTCCTTTTTAATTTTTTGAGACAGGGTCTCACTAAGTTTCTGAGGCTGTCCTCACACTTGCTATCTTCCCGCGTCGCCTCCTAAGGACCTGAGATTAAGGTGTGTGCCGCTGGCCCGGCACGTCCAGGGTTTCTGTCGGTTGAGGTGGTTCTACATTTTGTTTTGCTCCTGGCTCTGGGAGCAGTGCTGCAGTGAACTTGCTGTATTCCGTGTGTGACTTCTCATAGCTGTGGCAGATCCCAGGATTGTGTCCTGCCCACTCACTTCTAGAAGGAGGGTGAGGACCCCCACCCCTTCAGCAGCCTGTGGGGAGTCCCACTTCCTGGTCCCTTGCCCCGTAAGACGTGGCTTTGTTCTGGAGTCAGCGCTGTATTTGGGCATCTCCTATGTGACAGATGTCCTAGATTTCTGAGATGCCATCCAAAACTGCTAATCCTGTGCTCCGCCAGGGACTTCTGTCTGGGGGGAAGACAGGTGACCCTCTAAAGGCGGCACTGATGGTGTAATGAAGTGTGCTGAGGCAAGACCCGAGTGGGCTGCAGCTGAAGGGCTCAGGGCCTGGAGCGCCTTCTCCAGGTGACCTCTGAGCTGACCCGAGGCTCTGGGTGGGAAGAGAACCCTGCAGAGGCAGAGGCCATTCCTACACCCCGGGGGAATGCCTGTTCTCGGCTCTGCCCTTGCCATGACAAGGCCTGGCTTGGTGCTGTGGCTGCTTTTGTCTCGGGTTCTTGCCCTGGAAGCTGGTTTACAAGTGCTGAGGCTGGACTGGGAGGCTCTTCTGAGCAGAGCACTTGCCTGGTCCAACCCCAGTACCCCGACAGGGTAGATGCTGGTTCTAGCCCCCAAGTGGCACCATTCAGGCTCCAGGCTGGGCAGGAGTCTGTGCTGAGTAATGACATTTTGCTGAGCTCCCAGTAATTTTGGAGTTTTGACAGATGGCAGTTGCTGAAGGTCCATCGTGGAGGGGGCCTGGGCTTTCCCAGGTGATCTCCAGGTTGTAGATGTTCAGGGCAGCCCGGCTGTGCTGGGCCTGCAGTGTTGCCCTGACCTGTGCCAGCTGTCCTGGGCCTGCAGTGTTGCCCTGACCTGTGCCAGCTGTCCTGGGCCTGCAGTGTTGCCCTGACCTGAGCCAGCTGTCCTGGGCCTTGGTGTTTCCCTGACCTGAGCCAGCTGTCCTGGGCCTGCAGTGTTGCCCTGACCTGAGCCAGCTGTCCTGGGCCTGCAGTGTTGCCCTGACCTGAGCCAGCTGTCCTGGGCCTGCAGTGTTGCCCTGACCTGAGCCAGCTGTCCTGGGCCTGCAGTGTTGCCCTGACCTGAGCCAGCTGTCCTGGGCCTGCAGTGTTGCCCTGACCTGAGCCAGCTGTCCTGGGCCTGCAGTGTTGCCCTGACCTGAGCCAGCTGTCCTGGGCCTGCAGTGTTGCCCTGACCTGTGCCAGCTGTCCTGGGCCTGCAGTGTTGCCCTGACCTGAGCCAGCTGTCCTGGGCCTGTGGGTGTTGCCCTGACCTGAGCCAGCTGTCCTGGGCCTGCAGTGTTGCCCTGACCTGAGCCAGCTGTCCTGGGCCTGCAGTGTTGCCCTGACCTGAGCCAGCTGTCCTGGGCCTGCAGTGTTGCCCTGACCTGAGCCAGCTGTCCTGGGCCTGCAGTGTTGCCCTGACCTGAGCCAGCTGTCCTGGGCCTGTGGGTGTTTCCCTGACCTGTGCCAGCTGTCCTGGGCCTTGGTGTTGCCCTGACCTGAGCCAGCTGTCCTGGGCCTGCAGTGTTGCCCTGACCTGTGCCAGCTGTCCTGGGCCTGCAGTGTTGCCCTGACCTGAGCCAGCTGTCCTGGGCCTGTGGGTGTTGCCCTGACCTGAGCCAGCTGTCCTATTTCTTCAGCTTCATTTAAATCAGTCCCTGATTCTTCTTCCTACATCAGCAGTTTTCAGTGCCCCCTGGACTGGTGTGAGCAGAAGCTGAGTGTGGCTGTGAACAGGGAGGTGCAGACCAAATGGCCGGCCAGGTGACTGACTAGGTGGAAAGTCCTGCCTGGGGTCGGGGTCGGGGCTGGGGCCTGGGCCCTGCTTGCCTTTTGTCCTAAGGGAGCTCAGGAGGTGAGGTGATGACCCAGGCTGTGGCCACCAGCTCTTTCTCAGCATGTGGAACCCGCCTCTGAGGGCCCTGGACAGCCACATGAGGTCTGCCCTTGGGAACAAACATGGCTCTCGCCCATAGTAAGGACAGAAGCATAAGGTCTGGGAGCACCCAAGGGGCTGGGGCTGGGCAGGGCAGCCGGAGGCACTGGGAGGAGCCAGGGGTCCTGCTCCCCCGAAGGCTGTGTGTGGTAGAGCAGCCCTGTGACGTGCATCCGGGAGGCCATGGGCTACTGTTAAGCCAGTGGACCCCGACGTACTCCACCCACTCCAGTCCCGGCTCCCATCTGGGGCAGAGGCTTGGCTCTCTTGGCCTCAGTTCCCCCATGTGAAGTGGGTGGGTAGTAGTGCCCACTTCTGGGCAGACAGGGCTTCCAGGAGATCATGTGTGGAGTGCCTTGCATGCAGTAAGCCCCCTCAACACGGGCCCTGTGTGTGTCCTCCTGTGTGTCCTTGTGAGGGCCAGGCCTGACCTCTCACCTGGTCTGTCCCCCACATCCACAGCTCTGTTGGTCCCTCAGGACCCTCCTCTTCCCCTGATGATCGTGTCCCGGTGGAGAGATGGCTGCTCAGCTGCCGACTGACGTACCGCTGGTGAGTCACGTCACCCCTGCCTCCTTTCAGAAGTCTCGGGCCCAGGGCACAGGGCTCTTGCTTCCCCATGAGCCTCCACCCACACAGACCCCTCCAGGGCCCCCGTCCCCAGCTGTCTCCTGGGGGCTGTGTGTGCCTTGGTAAGGAGGGCATGCCCTTGTCTGGCACCCTCCAGGGCTGGGGGCCAGCCATGCAGGACAGGGCAGTGCCGAAGTGGGCCCCGGGTGAGGGGTGACTTAAACACATTATGCTGAATAACACGGGCCTGGTGAGGTGCTGCTGGGCGTGTGGCCTTTAGAAGTGGACACGCAGCACTAAATGTCCATTGTGGGCATCCACCTGTGCTGTGACAGGACACACACCTATGGAAGCAGGCACACCCCATCTAGGAGGTGGGGGGACCTCCAGTGAGAGGGAGGAGAATATGGGGGCCCACGTAGGGTCTTCAGTCCCAGCCACGATGCTTTATCTTTAGCTGGGGGGGGGCTGTTGGATTTTTTCCCCATAAACTTACTTTTAGACCAGAAATAGTTTGTAATAAAAGTAGGTGGCATATAAGTACTCGGCCCAGAGCACTGGGCGTCAGGACGCGGGTGCTAAGGCCGCACGGTCCACGCACAGGCCTCTGTCTGGGAGGAGCCCGTGGGCGCTGGAGTTGAGTTGAGATCTTCCTTCT
Source organism: Marmota flaviventris (assembly GCF_047511675.1). Classification (NCBI taxonomy): domain Eukaryota; kingdom Metazoa; phylum Chordata; class Mammalia; order Rodentia; family Sciuridae; genus Marmota; species Marmota flaviventris. The sequence goes on along the minus strand of NC_092515.1, from coordinate 1,434,235 downwards.
GGGGGAGCGCTGTTGTAAAGGGCGAGCGAGTGTTGGCTCTGCTGCTTCAACCTCGAGGGTGGTTTTGATCCAATTTTATGCCGCGAGGATTCCCCGGCCTTTGAACCTGTGCTGACATGTCTTGTTTGCCGCAGCACCCGTGTGCGCCTGTGCGCCTGGCCCTCCTCTTTCCCATAGTGCAAGGGTGTGCTCTAGTTGTGTGCAGCAGTGGGGCTCGTTGTTACATACTCACACACGCACACAGTGTGACATGGAGTCTGCCAGCAGCATCCCCAGGGCTTCCCCGTCCGCCTCTCCTCCCTCCCCCAGCTCCTTTTCTCTGCTCTGCTGATCACCCTTCATTTTTCGTAAGATCCTCCCCACTTTCTTTTCCGTTTTCCTCTCTAGCTGACAGGTATGAGAGAACACACGTGACCTTTGACCTGGGTTTATTTCACTCAACATGATGGTCTCTAGTTTCATCCATTTTTCCTGCCAATGACATGATTTCGTTCTTCTTTATGGCTGAGTAAAACTCCATTGTGTGTCGGGGCTGGGGTGGTGGCTCAGTGGTAGAGCGCTTGTCTCGCATGCGTGAGGCCCTGGGTTCGATCCTCAGCACCACATAAGAATAAATAAATAAAAATAAACATATTGTGTCTCTCTACAACTAAAAAAGAAGAAAACTCCATTGTGTATAAATCCCACATTTTCTTTATCCATTCACCTGTTGATGGACACCTAGGCTGGTTCCATATTTTGGCTGCTGTGGATTGTGCTGCAGAAACATGGGTGTGCGTGTTTGCTGTAGTAAGAGTGGTGTAGCTGGCCATGGTGGTGGTGGCTCCACGTCCCGTCTTTTGAGGAGCCTCCATACTGATTTCCATAGTCGTCGTGCTGATTTATAACCCAGCTTTGTAAACGTGTTCCTTTTTCTCCACGCCCTCTGCAGCATTTACCACTGCTTCTACTCTTGGTGCCTGCCATTCCAACTGGAGTCAGGTGAGATTTCATTGTAGTGTTGATTTGTGTTTTCTTAATTGATAATGATGTTGAACTTTATATTTATATATATTTATTTGTTGGCCTTTTGTATTTCTTCTTTTGATAAGTGTTGGTTTAGTTCATCTGCCTATTTTTTCTGGTGTTGAGTTTTTTGAGTTTTTATAATTCTGGATATTAACCCTCCATCAGAAGAGGAGCTAGTAAAGATTTTCTTCCGTTCTGTAGGTCTTTCTTCGAACTCTTAATTGTTTCCTTTGTTGTGCAGAAGTTTCTAAATTTGATGCCATTCCATTTATTAACTCTTGGCATTATTTCCTGAGCTTTGAGTCCTATGGAGAAAGTCATTGCCTGTTGGAGTGTTGACCCTATTTTTTTTTTCCAAAAATTTCATGGTTTCTGGTCTAATTTCTAGGTCTTCAATCCATTTCGAGTTGATTTTTGTGCAGGCTGGGTGATAAGACTTTCATCTCATTCTTTCACCTATGGGCAGCCACTCTTCCCAGCACCATTTGTTGAAATGTGTGTTTCTGGCATCTTCATCAAGGATCAGATGGCTGTGTCTGTCTCGGGGTCTTCTGTCTGTTCCTCTGGTGTGTGCATCTGTTTTTATACCACTATGATGCAGCTTTTGTCACTGTAGCTCTGTCAGGATGACTCTAGTATCACTGGGTTTTTGTTTGTTTGTTTATAATTGCTTTATTCTGGATCTTTCATTCTTCCAAATTAATTTTCTAGTTCTCTGAAGAATGTTGTTGGTACTTTGATGGGATTGCATTGATCTGTGTGTTGCTCTTGGTACTATGGCCATTTTAACGATATTAATCCTGCCTGTCCATGAACATGGGAGGGCTTTCTCCATCTTCAAAGTCTTCTAAAGATTTCATTCCTCAGTCTTCTATAATTTTCATTGTAGAGGTCTTCCACCTCCTTAGGTAGATTGATTCCTAGCTATTTTTTTTTTTTGAGACTATTGTGAATGGAATTGTTTTCCTGATTTCTTTATCACAGACTCATTACTAGTGTATTTATTATTGGTGATTCTATTGATTTTGCAACCAGCTACTTGGCTGAATTTGTTTATTAGCTCCAGCAGTCTTCTGGTAGAGTTTTTTTTTAGGTCTTCTGAGTATAGGATCATCTTGTCTGCAGTGATAGTTTGACTTATTCCTTCCCTATTTTTACCCTTTTTATTTCCTTCTCTTGCCTAATTGCTCTGGCTAGCATTTCTTTTTTTTTTTTACTATTTATTTATTTATTTATTGTTGGTTGTTCAAAACATGACAAAGCTCTTGACATATCATATTTCATACATTTGATTCAAGTGGGTTATGAACTCCCATTTTTACCCCGTATACAGATTGCAGAATCATATCGGTTACACATCCACGTTTTTACATATTGCCATACTAGTGACTGTTGTATTCTGCTATCTTTCCTATCCTCTACTATCCCCCTCCCCTCCCCTTCCATCTTCTCTCTCTACCCCATCTACTGTAATTCATTTCTCGCCCTTGTTTTTTTTCCCTTTCCCCTCACTTCCTCTTATATGTAATTTTGTATAACAATGAGGGTCTCCTTCCATTTCCATGCAATTTCTCTCTCCCTTTCCTTCCTACCTCTCATCCCTGTTTAGTGTTAATCTTTTTCTCATGCTCTTCCTCCCTGCTCTGTTCTTAGTTGCTCTCCTTATATCAAAGAAGACATTTGGCATTTGTTTTTTAGGGATTGGCTAGCTTCACTTAGCATAATCTGCTCTAATGCCATCCATTTCCCTGCAAATGCCATGATTTTGTCATTTTTTAGTGCTGAGTAGTACTCCATTGTGTATAAATGCCACATTTTTTTTAATCTATTCATCTTTTGAAGGGCATCTGGGTTGGTTCCACAGTCTAGCTATTGTGAATTGTGCTGCTATGAACATCAATGTGGCAGTATCCCTGTAGTACGCTCTTTTAAGGTCTTTAGGAAATAGTCCGAGAAGGGTAATAGCTGAATCAAATGGTGGTTCCATTCCCAGCTTTCCCAGGAATCTCCATACTGCTTTCCAGATTGGCCGTACCAATTTGCAGCCCCACCAGCAATGTACAAGTGTACACTTTTCCCCTCATCCTCGCCAGCACTTGTTGTTGTTTGACTTCATAATGGCTGCCAATCTTACTGGAGTAAGATGGTATCTTAGGGTGGTTTTGATTTGCATTTCTCTGACTGCTAGAGATGGTGAGCATTTTTTTCGTGTATTTGTTGATTAATTGTATATCCTCCTCTGAGAAGTGTCTGTTCAGGTCCTTGGCCCATTTGTTGATTGGGTTGTTTGTTTTCTTATTGTCTAATTTTTTGAGTTCTTTGTATACTCTGGATATTAGGGCTCTATCTGAAGTGTGAGGAGTAAAGATTTGTTCCTGGGATGTAGGCTCCCTATGTACCTCACTTATTGTTTCTCTTGCTGAGAAAAAACTTTTTAGTTTGAGTAAGTCCCATTTGTTGATTCTTGTTTTTAACTCTTGTGCTATGGGTGTCCTATTAAGGAATTTGGAGCCCGACCCCACAATATGTAGATTGGAGCCAACTTTTTCTTCTATCAGACGCAGAGTCTCTGTTTTGATATCAAGCTCCTTGATCCATTTTGAGTTAACTTTTGTGCATGGCGAGAGAAAGGGATTCAGTTTCATTTTATTGCATATGGATTTCCAGTTTTCCCAGCACCATTTGTTGAAGATGCTATCCTTTCTCCATTGCATGCTTTTAGCACCTTTATCAAATATAAGATAGTTGTAATTTTGTGGATTGGTTTCTGTGTCCTCTATTCTGTACCATTGGTCCACCCGCCTGTTTTGGTACCAGTACCATGCTGTTTTTGTTACTATTGCTCTGTAGTATAGTTTGAAGTCTGGTATCGCTATACCGCCTGATTCACCTTTCCTGCTTAGAATTGCTTTTGCTATTCTGGGTCTTTTATTTTTCCATATGAATTTCATGATGGCTTTATCTATTTCTACAAGAAATGCCTTTGGGATTTTGATTGGCATTGCATTAAACCTATAGAGAACTTTTGGTAATGTCGCCATTTTGATGATGTTAGTTCTGCCTATCCATGAACAGGGAATATTTTTCCATCTTCTAAGATCTTTCTGGCTAGTATTTCTAATGCTATGTGGAACAGGAATGGTGAGTAGACGGTTTGTCTTGTTCCAGGTTCTAAAGGGGATACTTTTAAGTTTTTACTCATTCACTATGATGTTGGCCTTTATGATGTTGAGATAGGTTCCTTTTATGCCTCGTTTTTTTAGTTTTTTTTTTTTTATCATGAATGAGTACTGAATTTTGTCAGAGGCTTTCACTGCATCTGTTGAGATGATTAAGTGATTTTTATCCTGCTATTTATGTGATGAATCACGTTTACTTACTTGCATTTTTTTGAAATATGTTTTTAGTTGTAGATGGACACAATATCTTTATTTTATTTATTTTTATGTGGTGTTGAGAATAGAACCCAAGGCCTCACATGTGCAAGGCGAGTGTTCGACCACTGAGCCCCGGCCCCAGCCCTTGATTTGCATAGTAAGCCACCCTGTATCCCTGGGAAAAGTCCACCTTGGTCATGATGCACGTCTTCTTCATAAGTTGTTGAACACAATTTGCCAAGTTTTATTAAGGATTTTTTTGGATCTAATTTCATCGGGGATTTTTGATCTGTAGTCTTCTTTCCTTGATATGTCCTATCTGGTTTGGTATTTGGCTTCGTAGAATGAATTCTAAGTGTCCCATCCCTCTCTATTTCATGGAATAATTTGAGGAGCACTGGCGTTTATCTCTTCTTTAAAGGACTGATAGAATTCAGCTGAGAATCCATCTGCTCCTGGGCTTTTCTTTGTCAGAAGACTTTTTATTATTGCTTCTATCTCGTTTCTAGCTATCGGTCTATATGGTTTCCATGTTCTCTTGATTCAATTTTGGCAGGTCATATGTGTCTAGAAGTGTATCTGTTTTTTTCTAGGTTTTCCAATTTACTGAAGTATACACTTTCAAAATAGTTCTTAATTATCCTATGATGTCTGCGGTGATTTCTCCTTTTCACCTCTAATTTCCTTAGTTTGGGGTCTTCTCTTTTGTACAGTGTGGCTAAGGGCTTCTCAATTTTATCTTTTCAAGAATCAACTTTTTGTTTCATTGATTCTTGGTATTTTTTAATTCTCAATTTCATTGATTTCAGCTCTGATCTATTTTCTTCCTTATACTGGTCTTGGAATTGGTTTTTCTCTTGTTTTTCAAGGGCCTTGAGAGGCATCATCAGATTGTGGATTTCGGGTCTCTGAGTTCCCAGGTAGGGTTTCTCGTAGCTGTAGACTTTGCTCTTAGAGCTGTCCCTCATAGTGACACAGAGTCGTGTCGCCGTTCTCATTTCATTCTAAGAATTCCCACATTTCTCCTGTGATTTCTCCTATCACCCGTTCATGATCCAGAAGAGTGTTGTCCAGTCTCCGATGCTTACATAGTGTCTATGGGGTTTTGGTGTTGATTCATAATCAGATGCAAGGGATCGTCTCAGTTTTCTGTGTGTTTGCTAAGAGTTGCTTCATGGACTGAAACATGGTTTATTTTGGAGAAGGTTCCATGAGCTGCTGAGAAGAAAGTGTATGAGCTTCTGTTGGATGGAATGTTCTATAGAGTCTGTCATCGCCGTCTGAGACTCCAGTGAGTCTTAACTGAGTTAGATAGGTCTGGGTGAACTGTCTACTCGTGGGAGGGGTGTGTTGAGATCACCCAGTATTATTGTATGTTGGGTCTGTCTGAGTCTTCGATTTGAATATTATCTATTTTATGTACTTAGGTGCACCAGTGTTTGGGGCATAAATATCTACTATTGTCATGTCTTCTGGTGGTGTTGATCCCTTTACCACTGTCAAGTGACCTTCTGTGTGTCTTCTGGTTTGGGTGTGAAGTCTGCTTTGTGAGATACCAGAGTAGCTGCTCCTGCCCACTTGGGGGCTGCTTTTGCATGGGATGTAAACTTGTGCCTTTCGTCTTCAGCCTGTGAGTCCTGTGCCTGGAAGGTGCATCTCTTCAGTCCACACAGAGTGGGTCTGGTTTTTGATCCATTCTGCCAGCCTGTGTCTTTGGATTGGACAGTTGAGACCACTTACACTTAATATTATCATAGAGAGGTGTTTTTTTTTTTTTAAACTAATTGTTGCTATTTTGTTTTATTTCCAGTGTTTCATTTGGTCCCATTTCTCATTTGCCAGACGGTGCACTCCCAGGGTGGGGCGGCTGCAGCGTTCTGTGGGTGCACCTCTGGTGGGTGGGCTTAGGGCAGATCAGGCCTCAGGGCTTGCTGGGTGGTGACTGCTCTAGAGAGACGAGGTCAGGACACCCTAGGGCCTGGCACTTGCCCCCCACTGCACTGCCCACAAACACAGCCTTCCCCAGGCTCCGTCCTGAGTGTGTCCATGCTGGCCGTTCAGATTCCTGACCCTCTTCGGCTTGTCACATGAGCAGCCAGACTCGAAGGAGAAGCGGGTGGGCTGCCCGAGTGTCTCTGACATGGGTCCCCTGGGTGCCGTCTTCTCTGTGCCTGTTTCATGCACATCCTGCTAGCCATACCCTGGCCCCACGGCACGCCTGCGGGGCCAGCATGGTGGAGTTTGCTGTGACCTCGGCTCCACAGCAGCCCTCTGCAGCCGGTCAGGAAACACACTGCACTTTTCACGCTTGGCCTCTGCCTCAACAAGTTCAGGCTGCTTTTCCGGAGGTCACCCTCCGTGGTGATGGGCGCTGCTGCCCCTGCAGCAGCCACTTGGCCCCCGGGCCTTCTTTCCTCTCTTTGTTTAGTGCACCTGAATTTCCGAGTCCCTGGGAGGCTCTCTGTGCTGAGTGTCGGGGACTCCCTCTCTGAGCTCCCTGTTGAGAAGCAGCACTGCACAGGATCCTGAGCCAGGGAGCAGCTGGGAGTGCTGCCCTCCTACAGCCGCCCTCCGAGTCCTCTGGCTGTTTCCCAATCATGCACATGAACAGATCATGGAAGGAAGTTGCCAGAGGTAAGGAGATACATGATCACTAGTAAATACAGGATCATAGGGTAGAAAACCCATAAGAAAACGCGTAGGAGATGAGATTCACCCGGAAGACCTCCCGCAGAGGAGCACTCCACAGTGTTCAGGTCGGTCTCTTTCTCCCGGGACACTCACGTTGTTTTGCAAAAAACGACGACCCTGGCTAAGCAGTCTTGTATTCTGCTTTTTAATCAAAGACTCCATCCTGGTGTTTCTCCACGTTGTTTAAAACTCCTCTGTGACATCTGTGGGTGACGACATGGGTCTCTGCGTGGTGTCCCTGGTTCCTCATGGTTCACGTGCTGGTCTCCCACGTTCTGGTCACCACTGTGGTCGAGGGACACAGGCGGGTCCACTCTTCCCGGGTCTTAGATGATGTCTTAGGAGCGTCTCCTGAGAAGGAGCTGTGGCCGAGCAGGCCTGTCGGTGTAGCTGTCCAGGTGTGTTGGGGCAGGTGAGTCCCAGAGGGCTCCCGCTGGCTGGCCACTGTCCATGTGTGACCGGTGCTAGATGCAGAAGACACGTGGACAAAGGGATAGATGGATTTAAGAGATAGTGGTGCCCCTGGAGCATGATAGGTGACATATGGTAACACCGGACCTCTTTCCAAGTGGCAGTGTTTGAATTATTGCTGGGCTTAATTCTTAGAAAATGTTTATTAGCCATTTCTTTTATTTTTTTTTATTTATTTATTTTTTTACTTTTAATTTTTAAAAATCCAACTTTTAGGGGGCTGGGGATGTGGCTCAAGCGGTAGCGCGCTTGCCTGGCGTGCGTGCGGCCCGGGTTCGATCCTCAGCACCACGTACAAACAAAGATGTTGTGTCTGCCGAAAACTAAAAAATAAATATTAAAAAAAAAATCCAACTTTTAAATACTTTGTATTTTAAAATTTAAAAAACCGCTATCTATTTGGCCCTTCCTGTAGGAGGTGGGTGGGGTCTTGTGCTCCCTGGCCTGCGGGAACCTCGTGTCCTAGACGGGAGAAGTGTGTGTGTGCTCACAAGAGCGTGTAATGCATAGACAGGTGGCGGCTGCTCCTCCAGGTTCGCTTTTTCTCGCTCACTTAATTTGTTCGTTTCACTTTATTTCTGGTTGCAAAAGCTTTTTGTGTCGGAGGTCGCGTCCATGCTGGCCTGCAGGGCCTCCGTGGTGCTCAGCCTGTGCAAGGCCTCGCCGCCCGCAGGTCAGCAGCAGCGGCATCTTGTCCTGCCTGCTGCTTGTCCCCTGAGCACTCCGCATGGCTGCTGGCTCCGTCCGCAGCTCGTTCTGCTGTAGGAGCGTGTGCATGGACTCACTCCTGAGCCCGGCTTGCTGCGTCTTCACCGAGGGCTTGCCCTCACCTGCCGCCAAGTGCGTCCTTCGCCGGTTCTGGTAAACTCACCGTTGTGGCACCATCGCCACTATCGATTTTAGATCATTTATCACCTCCAAAAGACCGTGTGGTCTTTAGCCCTCGCTCCTGTTCTGCCCGTAAACCCGGCCCGTGGCAACCTCGGTTCACCCTTTGTCTCGATAGACTGCGTCTCAGATCCATGAAGTCATGCAATAGGAGCTCTTCTGTGACTTTTTTTTTCACTTAGCCAAATACTGGCAGGGTGTGTCCCTGAGGACACGTGCGCTCCCTTCAGCGCAGCTGTGATACTCCAGTGCACACCCATGTCCGCCCACGCGGCCTGTCTCCCCCTGTTGGCTTTATGGACCAGTTGACCCAGAACTGAAACTCCAGCACTGGACACTACCTCCCGGCCCCCACCCCCGCCCGAGCCCGGCGGCCCTCGTCCTCCCTCTCAGTGGAATTCTGCAGTTCTGGTGCTTTGGTGGCCGGCAGATCTGACGTGGTACGTTGTCCTCGAGGCCCACCGTGCTGCAGCAGGGCTCGGGTCTTCCTCTGTAAGGCCGCCTGGGTTCCTCCTGGGCGGATCTGGCTGTGCTCCCGCGGGATGCTGCCACCTCTGGGCTTGCGAGCAGAGCTGTGAGAGCACAGTTGCAGGCACAGGGTGTCCCCTGAGGTCCAGAGTCAGGTCCCGGCAAGGAGGGGAAGGGGCTGGCTGGGCTGAGGAGGGGAGAGCGCCGAGGCAGAGGAGCAGCAGGCTCAGGGCAGCAGGTGAGGTGCAGGGCAGGCGGGCAGGGTTGGGGTCCCGTCGGGATGGGGACGTTGTGCCTGGACACTCCCAAGTTTTCCCATCCGCCCTCTCGCTGGTTCCCGAGAGGCATTAGGATCCGGGCTCGGGATCCAGCCCTGGATTTCCATGCCTGGTGTCCACTAGCTGCCGTGTGACCAGAGGAGGGGCTGTTTTAGTCAGCTTTTTGCTGCTGCGACCAAAAGACCTGAGAAAAACAGTCAGAGGAGGAAGAGTTTATTTGGGGGCTCACAATTTCAGAGTCTTTTAGTCCATAGATGGCCACCTGTGTTCCCTGGGCCTGAGGTGAGGCAGAACATCAGGGCAGAGTGTGTGTGCGGGAGGGCATCTGAGGGCGCGGCACCAAGAAGCAGAGAGAGCTCTCCTCTCCACGACAAGATAAATGCCCCAAGGCACAGCCCCCAGGACACCTCCTCCAGCCACAGCCCGGCCACCTCCAGTTACATGCTGACCCCGCCAGGGGACTGATGCCCGGTCAGGCGGGCAGCTCACGACCCAGCCTCTCCCCCTACACTGCTCGCGGGGGCGCCTCACATCTGAACCGCGCAGGGTCTGCCCCTCTGTGCCGGCCGCCCCCTGCACCTGCCAGCTCCCTGCAGCACCTGCTCCTGGCAGGGCCCAGCGTGCCGTGGGGAACCAGGAGTGCTGGGGCAGGCAGGAAGGGGCTGGGAGAGGTCACGGAGAGGTGACAGGCCGCCGTGGCTGTCTAGGGGCCTGCCTGAATTAGTGAGTGGGTCAGCGTGGGAAGTGCTGTGTCCATCTACCGGGCGGCTGCACAGGGCCATCAGGAGCTGTCCTCCCACCCCGGAGACTGACGCCCTGGCAAGTTGCCCACAGGACTCCACCCTTCTGAAGGCGGGGGAGGGGTCTGCCCTGGCACTCACTGTCCCTGTGGCTGGGTGGCATGCGTGTGGCACACGGCTGCCATCTTGGCTGGGTTCTGCATCATGGCCGGCCAGGGCTGCTGCTGCAGGATGACCTCGTCGTGACTGATCACTTCCCCAGCCACCCTGGGTCTCAGTCCGGTCAGGGCCCTGGGGAGTCAGGACGTGCCCTTACAAATGTTTGGGGCACAGCCCTTGATCTGACCCATGGCACCGCCCAGAAGGGCTGGCACCGAGCAGCTGGGAGGAAGTAAGGGCCACTGCTCTGTGACCCTTCTGCCACCGTCTGCTGCTCCGCTGTGGTGTGGTCTCATGGTTCCAGCCTGTGCTTCAAGGACTGCTCCCCACCCCAGCCGCTTGACCACCTGCTAGGGCCCAGCTCGGCTCCATGGACCCTCTTCGAGAAGCCCCCCAGCTCTCCAAACTGTGCGCAGCCTCACCCTAAAGCCACCCTTATGAGGTGCTTCAGAGCTCTGCTCAGCCCCCTGTGGCCGCATCTCCAGACCCTGGTCACCCGCCTGCCCGGGAGGCACCTGTCCCTCCTCCCTGTCTGCCCCTGGCTTCACAGACATCCCTAAATCCTGCCGGTGTTTCCCGCCACACCTCCAGAGCTCTGTGAGGAGGGCCTGGCGGTGAGTGGTGCGGGTCTGTCTGCAGGAGTCAGTGACATTCAGGGACCTGACTGTGGACTTCACCCAGGAGGAGTGGCAGCAGCTGGAGCCTGCCCAGAAGGACCTGCACAGGGATGTCACGCTGCAGAACTACAGGACCCTGGTCTCTCTGGGTCAGGGTGGTACTGTGGCGTCCCCAGCAGCCCATAACAGGACCACAAAGTCTCAGGAAAAGGATCCTGCCAGGAAGGGTGTGGGGCCGCTAGAAGGTGCAGCTGAGGAGCTGGCACAGAGGGTACGTTCCTGGTCCTGTCATGGCTTGAGGCTCAAAGTCAGGTTGGTAGGTGACATGAGGATGATTTCTTCACATGTATAACCAAGGGGTCATGATCCATCAACGACCCCTGGGAACAAAGGGCAGAAAGACTAAGTGAGCGGTAGGTGATCAGACCACACTGACAGGAGCTGGCAGTTCACAGACACACAAGGTGACACACAGGTCACAGCCTGAAGTTGCAAAACGCTTTCCTGATAGAAGTTTACAAATTGAGAGATCATCCTTTTGGAATACACTAAGATCAATGAGAAAGACGTCTGCCTCACGAGGGTTTGGGGCCAGAGACCCACTTCAGGAGTGCAGTCTGGCAAGTCTCTTGGAGGACAGTTGGTATCAGTAAGTCACATTTTTAACAGTCCACTTTTAAGGTCTGTCCTTCAGGCCCCTTCCATAAGTGGGGGAAGTGTGTGGGAAAAAACCAAAGGACAAGACCCAGTCGTCGGCCACACGGCACAGTCTGGGCACTGCCCTGTGGAGGGAGCCCACCCGCACCTGGAGTGCTCCTGTCTCCTTCGTGGATGGTTTTGGGCTACGACTGGCCTGCGATTCACAGCACATACGTGCAGTGCACAGTGCCACCAGGGCCATGACAGGACAGCGTGTCCACCACCACCCTTGTTGCCCTTGGAGATCACTCCTGCCTCCCGGCCCTCTCCTGTGGCCGGGGTTTGGTCCCTGTAGTGTCTCCGCGTGTCCTTGATTCTGTGCACACACAGCCACAGGGCGTGCACCTTCGTGTCCGGTTCCCTGACCTGGTGGTGGTGCTCATGATGCTCCCAAGTGGCCGTGTGTCTCAGCAGTCCGTTTCTCCTCCTCGCCGTGCATCATGCCACCGTGTGGGCACCTGCGGTTTGTCTACCCAGCCACTTGTTGAGTATTCGGACTGTTTCCAGTTCAGTCTGTCATGCACAAAGCCCCAGAGAGCATGCGTGTCCAGGGCCTGGGCTCAGGTCCAGGTCCACCAGCCTTGCCCTTTTCCGGCCTGGCTTTCCACACAGATGGGTGGCCTCATCGCCCTGGCCCTCATCTGGAGTCGACAGTCTTCCTTGTGTCCCGTGCCTTGTGTGTCATCTCTGTCAGGCCTCAAGCCTGGGGCATGCTCCCTTTCAAATCAGTTAGGTCATGGCGGAGTTTTGAGAGTTCCCGTTCCTGGTGCGAGTCTCTGAGCAGGTGTGCTGGGCAGACATCTCCCCCCCTTCTGGGGGCTCTCTTTTCCCTTTCTTGATGGTGTCATTTGAAACACAGTTTCTCATTTCCATGATGGTTTTGGGGTAGACTGGCCTACCATCTAATTTCCGATTTCCATAATTTCTAGTCCCGTTTATCTGTTTTGTTGTATCTGTGCTTTTGGTGGCAGAGTGTTGCAGGGGGTCAACTCCTATATTCTTCTCAAGTTCTGTTTTAGCTCTTCCTTAGGTCTGGGATCCGCTGGGGATTCATTTTTATGAGTGGTGTAGGAAAGGGCCCAAATTGTTCCTTTGTGTGGGCACCTGGTGCCCAGCGTTTGTTGAAGAGCAGAGAGGTCTTTAACTTGGTGAACTCCAGTGTATCAACGTTTTTTCTTTTATGGATAGTATTTTTGGTGTCAAATCTAAGATATCTTTTCCCAAGGCCCCGAAGGCTTCATTCTGAGTTTTCTTTTGTAATTTGTAGAGCATGGGCAGGGGATAGAAAGGGACAAGAAATGGGTGTGGTGGGGCCCACCTGTACCCCTGGGGACCCAAGGGCAGCCCTGCTCCTGGGCAGCAGGGGCAGGAGAACCACAAGTTCAGGCCAGCCTGGGCATCTCAGTGAACCCATCTCAATGTAAAACATAAAAGGGACTGGGGATGTGGCTCTGTGGTAGAGCACCCCTGGGTTCAATCCCCAGGACCCCCCCCCCCACACACACACATGAAGGATGGGCAGTTCATGTGGGGGGCAGGCCTGGGGAGTCCACGGGCCACTGGCAGGCCCCAACTCCATTGCCAGTGTGCTGGGTCTGATCTGGTGTCCCCAGGATGGAGGTGCGTGAAGAGGAGGCCGCGGTGGGAGGGTGGGGAGCCTGTGGGTCGCTCTTTGGGTGAGAACCTGTGGTGGCTGCAGGAGCTCTGGCCCCACTGGCGCCAGTTGTGCATGCAGTGGCACTTACACCGGTGGTGGGAGGAAAGGGGAGCAGCAAGGACGACTGCTAAGTCTCTAAGAATATACTTAAAAATTGTGATAAAATATACATAAAACTTACAAGTTTGATCATTTTTAAGTGTGGTTTAATATCATTAGGTTCGTTCACTCTGTAGTGCAGACATCGCCACCATCCACCTGGAGAACTGTCTGGTCTTGGGACCTGATACCCGCAGCTGCTCCCACCCCGGCGACGCTGTGGCCGCAGCCTCCTGCCAGGCGCCTCCTGCGGGCGACACCTGCAGCCGCTGCCTTCCATGCCCCACGTCTGACTGAGGCTCCTGCAGGGGTCGTTTTCTTATTAGGCTCACAGGAGAGAAGGAGCGTCAGACGCTCAGAGGGGACGTGGGGGTGGGGGCGCCCCCAGGGCGTGCGGAGACCACGGGTGGAACGCAGGAGTGGGCCTGCACCCTGCAGGGTGAGGGTGGCACCCCGAGCACCCCACTTCGCCGCCAACGCTGCCAATTTCTCCCTTTGCCTGACACCCAGAAGCCGGTGGCCGGTCAGACAGGAGGCAGGTGAGGGAGCAGAGTCACCAGCACGCGTCACCTGTGGACACTTTAGTGCGAGCGAGTGCTGAGGCTCGGGCGCACTGGGCGAGGGTGGAGCCAGCGCGCAGCCTCGGCTGCCCTCCTCCCCGGCGTCTTGCCAATCGCGTCCAAGCCTCTGTGCGACTCCGGAGCTCACAGCCGCCCTTCTCCCTCCCAGAAGGGGCGTTTTTTGCCCCCTCGGTCCTTCAGCCACACGCACCCGCACCCTGCTTCCCCGCTCGCTCGCTCTCCCAGATCCCAGCGCGTGATTTCTCGCCCGGCCCTGCCTTGCCAGCGTCTTGGGCTCCGTTGCCCAGTCCCGCTGTGGATGTTCCTCACGCAGCATCGCTGACTGCTTCTGTTTTTGTCGTTTTGTTTTGTTTTTCCAGACTGGGGGACTAGACCTGAAATGAAGGAGTTGGATGCTAAGGACGACACTGTAGAGGGCAAGGCACCTGCCAGGGCAGCCTTGGGAGGGCCTGAGAGGACCTGCGCCTGGGCAGGAGCGTCCACGCGGGGCAGCTGGGGTATGGGGTCTCGCGGGCAGCGGCGGCCCACTGACCAGGGCAGCAGCCTGGCAGAGGGCTTTGTCTCTGAGGGCCGTGAGTTGAAGGCCTCTACCACGCAGAGCGGCACCCCTGACCCACTACCGCTGGAGGTGCCCGCGGAGCAGGGGGCCTGCCTGTTTGGGGTGCGTGGGGAGCGCCCCAGCGGTTCAGACCCTGGCCAGCGCCTGGCATCCTACGACTGCCGGGAGTGCGGCAAGGCCTTCGGTCGGAGTTCGTCCCTCGTAAAGCACCTGCGCATCCACACGGGCGAGAAGCCCTTCCGCTGTGACGTGTGCGCAAAGCCCTTCATTGAGCGCTCGTCCCTCACCATCCACCGGCGCGTGCACACGGGGGAGAAGCCCTACACGTGCGGGGACTGCGGCAAGGCCTTCAGCCAGCGCATGAACCTCGTAGTGCACCAGCGCACGCACACGGGCGAGAAGCCCTACGCGTGTCGTGTGTGCGGCAAGGCCTTCCGCAAGACCTCGTCCCTCACGCAGCATGAGCGCATCCACACGGGCGAGAAGCCCTACGCGTGCGGGGACTGCGGCAAGGCCTTCAGCCAGAACATGCACCTGATTGTGCACCAGCGCACGCACACGGGCGAGAAGCCATACGTGTGTCCCTTGTGTGGCAAGGCCTTCAGCCAGAATATGCATCTGACAGAGCACCGGCGCACGCACACGGGAGAGAAGCCGTACGCGTGCAAAGATTGTGGCAAGGCCTTCAACAAGAGCTCCTCGCTTACCTTGCATCAGAGGAACCACACTGGCGAGAAGCCGTACGTGTGCAACGAGTGCGGCAAGGCCTTCAGCCAGAGCTCCTACCTCATCCAGCACCAGAGGTTCCACATCGGAGTGAAGCCCTTCGAGTGCGCGCAGTGCGGCAAGGCCTTCAGCAAGAACTCGGCGCTCGCGCAGCACCAGCGCATCCACACGGGCGAGAAGCCCTACGAGTGCTACGTCTGCAAGAAGCACTTCACCGGGCGCTCGTCGCTTGTCGTGCACCAGATCGTGCACACCGGCGAGCGTCCCTACAAGTGCAGTGACTGCGGCAAGGCCTTCAGCCAGAGCGCGTACCTGATAGAGCACCAGCGCATCCACACGGGCGAGAAGCCCTACCGCTGCGCGCAGTGCGGGAAGTCCTTCATCAAGAACTCCTCGCTGACGGTGCACCTGCGCATCCACACCGGCGAGAAGCCCTACCGCTGCGCCGAGTGTGGGAAGACCTTCAGCCGCAACACGAACCTGACCCGGCACCTGCGAATCCACACCTGAGCTCAGCGGTGGACACCAGGTGGGTGGACTGCACCGTGCAGGTCAGTGGGGCAGTTCTGTCTTTGGAGCACATGATGACTGACCCCAGGAGGCCCAGGAATGTGGGCATCCTTGGAAGGCTTTTTGCTCCAACAGGCCCTCCTAGGAAGGTAAGCAAGTCCCTGGATACCTGGTGTATTTGGGGACTTTGTAAGGTTTCTGAGGTCCAGTTAGTAATGGAACTTAGGCCTGGGGCCTAGTCCTATGTGTGAATACCACAGGAGCTTGGGCAAATGGCAGTGTCTCGGGGCTACATGTCAGCAGGACTAAGGGGCAGGTGGGAGGAGGGTGAAGACTGGGCTCTTACTCCCTTTGTCATGTGCGCCCTGAATCCAGATATCAGTTTGTCCCATCTCAGTTTTCTCCATGGGTTAATGGTCCTTCCCACTCGCAGTCCGTCCTGTCCTGCTGGGTCCCAGTTCTTGGTAAGGGAGGAAAGGTCCCCATGCCGTAGTTAGCAAATAACAATACCTGCTTTGAATGCCAAAGTTAGAGTCGTCTGTTAGGATTTTTAAAAATAAAGCTTTTGATTAAGGGAGACTAGGTCATTTTAAGTGATCTTTTAAGTGTAAGAGATAGGATGCCAGTCCTGTGTCAAAGTCGACTTCGGAGACGGAGGGGAGAGTGGGAGGGAGGGAACCAAGGCTGCGCCAGGTTCAGGTCCCTGTGGGGTTCAGTGAGGCATGCACTCCAGCAGACTGTTCCTGCAGTTATTTTAGCAGCTAGGCTTGAAGGTAAGTGCAGAGCCCATTCCTGCTGCCACAGGAAGAGCCCTCCGCTGGGTAGCCATGTGCAGTGGCACAGCACTGCCTACAACAGTCCTGGAGCTGGGAGGGCCAAGGTGCCCGCAGGTTTGGTGCCTGAAGAGGCCCATTCTTTATAGACTGCCCCTGTGTGTCTTCCCTGTGCTCCTTGGGCCTCTTACAGGGGCTCTGCCCCTAGGACCCCTCCTCCCAGAGGCCACCTCTTCATGTGGTCCCACCATGAATGTGAGGGACACCGACACGCAGGTTTGCCGGACCTTGTACTGCACCTCCTGGCTGACTGGCAGCTCTGCCTGCACCTGGGGGGCCCACCACCCCACAGGCTTTCTCTGGGGCCTTTAGGCCACCTTTTAATACTGACATTGATAGAACTGGTTCTGAACGCCCTGGAATTTCTGATGATTCCCACTTTTTGATACTGGTGTATATGAAGAATAAACAAGTCATTTAAAGGTCACTTTGGTATCACAAGTACACTTTGTAAGGCGAGTGGGGGAAAGTGCCCTCCTGGCACGTATAAGCAAGCTGGACCGTTTTCCAGCTGGAAGCTGGTCGAGTGTCGGGTGGGCTTGGTCCAGGCACTCGGTGGTGGAGCCCTTGCTGTCTGAATCTCTGGCTCTCCTTCATGAGTTGGCATCCCCCATGACTTCCTGTGGGACCTTGCCGTTCGCAGCAGCCCCTCGGCCGCATCCTGATGGAGAGAGAAGACTTCTTCCAGTCTTTGGGGGAAGAAATCCTAAGCTTCCTTCTGTTGGGTTCACGCATGAACTGACCTCTGCACAGAGGTGGCGTGTGCTGGTCAGAGCAGATCTGGGCCCTTTCCGCACTCCCAAATAGCTCTAGTGAAGGATGGTATCAATGCCACTGTCTACCCTTGATGTGGGTGTCCGGGTCAGTCCCTCCACATCACAGTAGGGGAGACGAGTGGCAGTGTGGAGAATATGACCTGGTCATCTGCCTGGGTCAGCAAGACTCCTCCCGCTGATTGCCTCATGAGCGTGTTTCTCACTGCACATGTCTCTTGGAGGCCATCGCCATGTCTGTTCCCTGTGTGTTAACCAGGAGGTGGGGCAGGGGCCGCAGGGGCGCCTGCGTGTCCTGGTGGCTGACATTGCACCCACACTTCTGCTGCAGAGCAGGACGCCCAGCCCTTCGCAGAGGTGGGAGAGAATGGGGATACTGACATGTTGCTGTCCCACAGTGGCACGTGCCCAAGACATTGTGGGGCCAAAAGGCAAAGTGTGGTGGGATAGAGCCCAGGGGAAGTGGCTCCTCGCCAGCCTCATAACCCCACCATGTCCCGTGTAACTCCTGGGCTTTGGATTCCTCGGCTTGAAAATGAGAACATAGTGGCACCCCCAGGTCACAGAGCACCGCTCACTATACCCTGCGGCTTGGGGCTCTCCGTCTCCCCTGATTGGCTCTCCTGTTTCTGCCACACACCTCCTGGGAGGCTGAAGGCGCAGGGCAGTGGCAGCTCTGCTCCACGGGCCATTCAGGACACAGGTTCTTCCCGTCTTACTGAGTGACTATCCCCCAGGGACGTCATGGGTATAGGTTCCTGTGGGAACTGAGCTGCTGCTATACCCAGGGTCCAGCCATCACGCGGCCGCGTGGTCATGACCCTGAAGGAAAAAATCCACCAACTGCAGGAGGCCCGTCCTTAGTGCTGATGGGCATCTTGATCTTGGAGACATTCACGTGTGTAGACGTGAGATCTGGAGTTCAGTTGGATGGTGAATGGCCTCGCTGCCCGCGCCAGGACCGCGGCACAGTCTTGGCAATCTCCACACACCCGCCCACACCCCGCGGCCGCCTGGGTGGCAGGACCCGTTTGAGGCTGCCCACATCCCTCACCCCTCTGCCCTCCTCCCTCCGTCAGGGGTGCTAGTGCCCAAGGGCGCCGCCTGGGCTTCTCACCCACCGCGTGGCGCTTTTCTGTGTGTGCTTCAGTTTCCTCACCTGCAAAGGGGTAAGTGACAGCGCCTGCAGCTGGGCGACAGTCCCAGCCCTGGACCCCGCACGGAGGCACCGGTGACTGCGCCTCCAGGGGCCGGGCTGCTGGCTCTGCTGGCATCAAGCCGCGGCGAGGACTTGGGTTCCCAGATGCCCGGGCCAGACGCAGCGGGAGAGAATCTAAGGCACGCAAGGCCTGCCAGCTGGGCGTGCGGCGCTCAGGTCCCCCGCAGGGAAACCAAGGCACAGCCAGCCTGGGTGCTGCGGCCTCTCCAGCCCGACTCACCGCCGTCATCCGTGCTGCGCTTGGGGCTGCTGACCGTGGGGGCCCAGGGAGCCCGGCAGCCACCAGGCCCCGCCAGGCCCCGCCCCGCCAGCCCCGCCAGCCCCGCCCACTCGCGTGAGACCCACCCACGACTGCCCACCCTGCTCTAGCCCCGCCCTCCCGGCCCCACCCATTACACGAGGCTCCGCTGACGCTCAGGTGGGGAGGGGGCGGGTTAATAGTCTGGGCCCTCTCACTGCACAGGACTCTTACTACTAGTGTCACTTATAGAGCACGTACGCCATGCGGGGCCCACAGAGCATGGCGTTCACCTGCAGCCAGAGGTGGCTTTGGCTGATAAATCTGGGAAAGGCCTCAGCAAGATGGGTCGCGTGGTCGGGTTTCGCCTCTGCTGGGAAAGGTGGGTGGGTGTTTGCAGCGATCCCCTGTGTTGCAGAAGGGTGGAGAGGTGCAGAGGTGGAGCGGGTGGGGCAGGTGTGAAGCCGCTAGGAACAGGAGGCGGTGTGTAAACGGGAGGAGAGGTTTGGGTCAGGAAGGGCCTGAGCTACTTTTCCCCTCGCTGTTGGCGGTGGGGCAGAGGCTGTGCCTAGAACGTGGGTGCCTAGTGGACGAAGCTCTGGGGTGGGCAGTGAGTCCTTCGGTCAACAGATCCGAGCTGTGCCCCGGGCACTGTTGCAGAGGCGGGGAATCCAGCGGCGACCAACCCACCCCTGATTTCTGAGCACCGTCGGAGGATGAGAGAACAGATGAAGTGGGTGGCTGCAGCCAGGGAGGGGGGCCTGAGAGGGTGGCGCTGGAGCAGAGACTGTTGGCAAAGGGAAGACCACTCACACACAGCTGGAAGGACAGCACTGCCCTCGTCCACCTGGGCTGAAGCCGCGCTTGGAAGAGAGCAAAAGGGGCCACACCAGGCATCACCTCAAAAGACTGGCCTAGTAGCTTAGGGTTCACCTGGAAGCGCAGCCGGGAAAGGAGTAGAGAGTGAGATGGAAACACTCAGCCACAGTCCTGGGCACGCTCGTGCCCCTGTTTTAAAAGTGAGGGGGCTTCAGGGGCCTTCGCCCAGCAGCTGCTTACCAATGTCCTGGAGCATTTTGATAAAGGAATGATGTGTGTGAGACTAGTAGTGCTTCTCTGCTCACCATCACTCTGGGTGTGGGGTGTTGCCTTCAGCTTTGGCCGTGTGGCAACTGCTCCAAAAGTTAGTGAGACGCTTCTTCATTGTGGCCTCCCGGACGATGTTCCACACTGGTGCAGTTGTGGTTGCTGCTGGTCAGCTGTGGGCAGGCTGGTCTTGACTAGCCCGGACTGAGTGACTTGCCTCTCCTCCATGGCTGTCCTCCAGCGAGTGAGCTGGAGCCAGTGCAGGCTGAGCAGGGAGGGAGTTGGGGTCCCCTGACCACTCACAGAGGAGAGAGAGTGGAGGGGGCTGGAGGAGGAGGCCTCTTGGGGCTTTGGCCTGCTACAGACACCCCAGCATTCACATCGCATTTCACTGACAAGTCCCAAGAGCATCTGGAAGAGTTGGAAATTCCTCATTGCAAGGAGGCATGCATCCAGTGAGGGTCTCCTTGGCAGTCTGCTCTATCAGGTTAAGCATAAAAAGTCAGGAAGAGTATAAAATATCTGATAAACAGAAGACATGACGTGACAGGGACTTTCACCTTATACACTTTAAATTCAGAATTGTTCAAATGTTTTGCAATAAACATTACGTTTTAAAATATCTCGGCATGGAAGTCTTCAAGCACACACTCTAGCACTGAGAACCCCCTGTGTCCATCTCCCAGTTACCACTGTACCAGTCTGGTTGCATTAAACATGTCCCTTCTCTGCTGGTTTATTTAAACCCATCCCAGCTACCTCATCATTTTCTTCATCAATATTTCAGTGTGTGTCTCCAACAGAAGAGAACTTAAAAAAAAAAAAACTTAACTGCTATATGAGTATCACACCCAACAAAATGAGCAGTCATTCAAAATACCACCTAATGGGCCAGGTCGGTTTCCCCTGGTTTTCTAAGTGATGCATTTTAATGGTTAGTTTGTTAAACATGGATCCCAAATAAAGTCTGAAGCTGTGTTTGGCTTAAACGTCTAGCATTCTTTTTTAAGTCAGGAAAAATAATGTTTTTGGAGGGTTAAGAAACAGAAGTACTGAAACAAAAAATTCAGTGTTATTGGTGAAAGTGTATTATTTAAAATTTGATATTCTTACTGAAAAAAGAGGGAATCTGTTAACAGGGATGATACTGGTCTGTAAAGCAAGAGGGTTCATATACCAGCCAGGCCACACACTAAGTGACTCTAGGTGGTCACCCACCTCTATGAACCTCTGCTTCCTGCTCTGCAAAACACACTCTGCCCAGGTTTCATGGCTGCATTCAGTGGGAGAGACAGAGCAGAGCATTCTTATTCTATCTGACCTGGGCCTTCCTCATGTCTTTTAAAAGGAACTGATGAAGATGTAAATCATCTCTCTGATAAGGGATTAGTGTCCAAAATATATAAAGAACTCCTAGCGTTCAACAACAAAAGAAAACAATGCAATTCAAAACCAGACACCGGCCAGGCACCATGGTGCACGCCTGTAATCCCAGCAGCCTGCGGAGCTGAGGCAGGAGGATGGTGAATTCAGAGCCAGCCTCAGCAATTTAGCGAGGCCCTGAGCAGCTAACTCAGTGAGACCCTGTCTCTAAGTAAATACAAAAAGAACTGGGGGTGTGGCTCAGTGGTTAAGCACCCCTGGGTTCAATCCCTGGTACCAACAAAACAAACAAAAACCAGGCACAGGACTTGGGTAGACATTTCTCCAAAGAAGATACACCAGTGGTCAGTAAGCACATGATGGATGGTGGAGATGGTGGTACAACAGTGTGGATGAGTGATGTCCCTGAGCATTCTTTTTAAGTCAGGAAAAATAATGTTTTCGGGATGACTTAGATTTTTAGGGCATGTGGGTACATTATCTGATTGTAACAGGAAGCTCTAGGTCACCATATGAGGCATGCAGCACATCCACTGCCCTCTGCCCAGGTTTCCTGGCAGCAGGGAGTTGGTTCATTTTGTCTCAATCTTTAAAAAATGTACTTAATTATATGAATTATCATTCATTTAAGAGCTTGTTTGATACCAAACTCAAAAGGGTCAAATAAAATGACAAAAAAGCAAGGTTGGTCCCATCTTCTCTTTCGATACCCCTGAGAACTATGAGGATCAGCTTCTTTCCTCCTTGGCCTCCCCCCGCCCCCCTGTGGTTCTGGGGGCTGAACCCAGGGGTGCTGTAGAACCGAGCTGCATCCCAAACTCCTTCTGTTTTTATTTTGAGACAGAGTCTCACCAAGTTGCTGAGGCTGGCTTTGAACTTGGAATCCTGCCTCAGCCTCCTGAGTTTCTGGGATTATAGGCATGTGCCACTGCACCAGTCGGAGGATTGGTTTCTTTTGAAACCTCCACAAGATGTTGGATATGCGCACGCACACACACACAACACACACACACACACAACACACACACACACACATATCTCACCTGACCCTAGCAGGGCCAGCAAATGAGGGGGTCAGTAATCAATGGCAGGTCGTCCAGCTGCGCTGAAGGCGTGATCCAGATTTCCACAGCAACTCTGGAAGCTTCTCTGGAAGAGGCAGAGCAAATGCCGATGGGCAGCCCACGATGGAGCGGGGATCCTGTCTGGGAGAAGAGGGCTTCTGCAGGGACTCCGTGCACTGCCATCTCCAAGTGCTGCTCCCTGGGGAGCTCACAGGTCCTGGGGTGAGACTGGGGAGGGGAGGAGGTGTGCCTCTGGGTACAAAAGCCCTCATGAGGCATGTGCCCCGTGGGTAGGACTAGGGCAGGCGCCAGAGCTCCTCCGTCTCTGGTTTGAGTCAGGCTGCCACCCTGCCTTCCACGTAATGTGCAGCGAGGACACCAGCGGGCTGCGTGGTGTGTGCCGAGCATTGGCAGTTAGGGTGAGAAGGCCTTTCCTTCCTGCCTCGGGGGCTCAGGGGCTTCATTTCTTCCAATATCTTTTCAAAATCACAATTTTACTTCTCAAGAGTTAAGTAAACACACTTTCCTTGTTGAAGGTCAAGGGCATCCACGGGTGAGATCTGCTGCTGCCCACCCTTCATCAGCCCGCCTGCTGTACAGGTGAGGGTGCTGCTGGGGTTGGCTGCAGGTGGGGAGTGACTGGGTTTGACGACTGCATTCTTGACGCAGTTCCTTGCCCGAGGAAGAGTGTGGTGTGTAGAGTGTGGGAATGCGGCGGTCTCGGCCTCCCTGTCCCTAGTGGGCCTGGGGAATATTGCCCATCTCGTGTGACAGTGCCAAATGTGTCAGCTGCTTACTGTGAGCTGTGTGCTAATGTCGGTGAGTAGTGATGATTAAATGCCACATTTCCTTAATGCTATGGTGGCTTTCTTTTTTTTTTTTAATTTTAGCATTTCTCACATTGAAATATGTCTGACAGTTATCCATATACTTGGATTCTCTTTTTTTAAGATTTAAACAACTTGGGCTGGGGATGTAGCTCTGTCACAGAATGCTTTCCCAGCATGTGTGAGGCACTGGTTTTGATCCTTAGCACCACATAAAAAACAAAGGCATGCTGTCTATCTACAACTATAAAAAATTAAAAAAAAAATCAAACACCTTATTGTATAAGCAATACATGTGGAAACAGAGCTGTCTCATTGAAGGCAGACCGTAGTCAGGAAGAAAATCTAGGTTGCATCCTGAGATTAACCTGAAATAACAGAACCACCCTGTCTAGTCTGGTCTCCAAACAACAAAGCATGAGCACTTCCTGAAGGCTGGACTCTCGGTGAGGCGGGTTAACCCCGGAGCCTTTCAGGCTGAGATCTGAAGGTGTCACAAGCCCCCTGGACATGCTAAACGTTTGATGAAATCACCATTTTTAAATTGTGTAAGAACACACTTAACATTGGTGAGCGTGGAGATCTCATGGGTTTTTGTGTTTTTAATTTGGCAAGTCTTCACATGCATTTCTGTGCACCCATAGAAGATATCTGACCAGGTTTTATGTGCTGAGGGGTTCCTTACAAGTGACATCAGGTTACATCTGCAGTTCTGTAACTTGCTTCCCCCACAGGTGTGTCTTGAGACCTTTTCAGATCTGTAGTCTGCAAAGACTTGTGGAAGTAGGATAACAACATTACTGGATTGATGGGATCTTGGTGGAAACACAAAGCTGCTATGTGACTTGGTCCTAATGGTTCTCTTGGGGACGTTAACCCTACCACCCCTGCTGCTGGGATGAACCCAGGACTTGGCACGTGGCATGCTAGGCAGCCTCCCATCAGCCTCATCCCAGCCCCTGGTTATATTTTTACTTTGAAAGAGAGTCTTGCTAAATCGCCTGCTGACCTTGAACGTGCCTCAGCCTCCTGAATTGCTGGGATCACAGGTAAGCACCACCATACCTGGCAGCTCATCTTTTCTGAGGGGGTCTTCAGGGGAGTCCTGTGGTCAGGGATGGATTGGGGGGTGCGTGTCTCTCCAAGCCATTGGTGGCTCACTGCCCTATGGCTTCAGCCCTGTCTCCTGGGTGGCTGGAGGCTTCACCTCGGGCAAGTTTCCCTGTTGGTCATCCTTCTCCCCCTGCGGTATTAGTGGAATAAGAAAGCCTGTGGGGACAGACTGCCCTGGTTAAATCCTGGCCAAACTATTTGCAATATGAATTTTTCCCCCTTCCAGAGAGGCCAAGGGCCCCAAATGACTGCTCTTTGGAAATAACCTGAGTGCCAGCCAGTTTGGGAATGGTCCCTGAAGGAGGTACATCCACAAAGGGCAGTTCGTCCCCTCTTCTCTTGGTGGGTTCCCTGATAGGTGCTCCAGGACACTGCCTTCTGAGCCATAGCAGATGCCCAGAGGAGGGGACCAGAGGTCTTGCCTGGGAAGCCATCTCAGGGCTGGGCTCAGTCACCAGGGGTTCCATGATCGTGGGTGTCTCACCTGGCCAGATCATGAGCTGTGTCCAGCCAACTGATGAGCTCCGTTGAGGTCACCCATTTTCTTTTTAATTTAGTGATTTGCCAAGATTAAGATTCACGAGGGTCACCTTTCATTTTTTAGCCCTTCAAAACAGCACCCATGGAGCATCAGGGATGTGCTAAGAAGGGCTGCAGGTGCTGGACACTCAGGGTGAATTAAAAACAGTTCTTACACCAGGACCCCAAATCCCAGAAGGCAAGACAGGCAATAAGCAAGAAAAAGTAGAGAGTGTGGTGAGCTCCAGTGTTTTCCGAGAGCTGGGGACGGCAAATCCACTGGACCAGACGCGGCAGGAGAAGGCATTAAAGTGGGCTTGGAGCCAGATCTGGGTTCTGCCTTAATTCACCTGCACATAGTGGTGTTGGTGAATTCCTGTCTTTTGAGTGATGTGGGAAGTTGTGGCCTTCCCAGTGATGATATTTTTGTAAAGAACAAACTTGTTCATTCATTCATGCAACCATTTTGAGTGTGGGTGGGTGTTATGCCAGGAACTCATTCTTGAAGAGCAGGCACAATTTGGAACCCACAGAATTCAAGACTAATCATAGCAAGGGGTGATGGGAATGTCTATTCACCAGCTAAAGTGATACTAAAATAACAAGCACAGCTTACAATGTGCATATTTGGCTCTATTTAAAAATGTGGACTTTTGAGGAATTTGAAAATCGCCCATCTTCTCATCATTTCAAAAGCTGCCACCCAAGCTAATGGTTTAAGAATTTTCCAATAAAATCTAGTCGTGCTGCATTTCTACAAAGTGACAATCCTACTCCTCTGTGACCCCACCTGCGTGTGCCTTGCCAGTCCCGTGTGTGCACAGCCCCCTGCGCCCCACTTCCTGCTTCTGCTGAATCCTGGACACGTCTCCTCGCTCGCCCCGCCCACGGCTGATGTGGAAACTCGGTGTAAAGGATGGCAGTGAACTTGCGGCAGGCCCTGCTGTCTGAGTGCCAGAGCTGACTCTAGGAAAGCACTCTGCAGCCTTTTTCCTCGTTTGCCTCCATCCCACTCCTGGCAAGGTCCCCAGGGAGCTTAGTTTCCCGGCCACAGCTGGGCTTTTCCCGGGGCGTCCCCTCGGCGGGAGCGAGGGGATCAGCACCGCGGACGGCGCGCCGGGCGGCTCAGCACCGCGGACAGCTCCGAGGCCGTCCTCCTCCGAGGCCGTCCTCCTCCGAGGCCGTCCTCCAGCAGGGCGTGTTCCAAGATGTGGGAGCTGCTTGGACCCACTCCCCAAAGCCACCCCTAGAGTCTCAGGGAGGCGAGTTCGCGTCATGCAGTCCTTCCTGGGCCACGCCTAGAGGCTCGGGTGTCCCTACACTCAACACGCCCATAAGGGAACTCAATTTTCCCTCAAAGGACCCGCGATCCTAGTCAGCGCGCGCAGGAGCCCTGTGTCCCCTGGGCTCCACCTGCAGCTCCACCTGCAGCTCCACCAGGACCGCGCAGCTCTTGTCCCCACTGCCTCCTGCCTCCAGGCCAGCTTCTGGGTCACCTCTTCCATGGCAGGCGTCTCCTCATGACCCTCCCTCTGCCCCTTCCCAGCCACCCCCCAGCAGGTCCAGTAGGCTTCTCAGAGCCCAAGCCCCAGCGCACCCGCAGCCAAACGCAAAGGCCTCCCTGGGCTCCCAGGACCTGGACGCCCCTCCGCCCCTCCGCCCCTCCGAACCTACATCCCATCCCCCCCCCCACCTGGCCTCCTTGTCCCTTTGAACCTCATGTTCTCTGTCATGGATTCTCTCCTAACTGGCTCCTCCCTGCCCTCAGGTCTGAGGGCAAAATGTCCTCTCTTCTAAAAGGGCCTCGCACTTACTGCACACGGAGCCGTCCAGCACTCGTGGAGGTCAGCACAGACTGCATTTCATTTTACATTCCTGGCCTCCCCTCCCTGTTGTCTGCTTCCGTGGCTGGAATACAGGCCGAGGTCACCCAGAGCTGCAGCTGCCAGTGGTTTAATAGCTGTAGAGTGAACAGGTGGGTGAGTGAGTGCACAAGTCCCTGCCCACAGTCACCTGTCTCCCCAGCTAGTGTGGAGGTGCCAGCAGCCCTCACATTCTGTAGAGCCACGTCCAGGGCCTGAGGGTCGCATGAAGCTCCCCGAGACCACCGGGGCTTGGTGGTTCCCTGGCAGGCTTCACAAGTCAGCACATTGCTGTGCTCACTGCGGTGACTTTCTACCCTGAAAGGGCAGGAACACAACCAGAAGGGCTGGTTTCCCTCCACCCCTCCACTGCCCGAGGCTGTGCAGGGGCAGGAGAACCAGGCCCCACGACCAGCTTCATCTGCCTCGGGAGGGAGCAGTGCTTCCAGCCACAGCGGATCAGTCTGGATTTTACTTCCATTTCAGGTTTTGACGCCCGAGATGGCCTTTCCATGCAGAGGGCACAGTACAGTTTCCTCTTAAAGGCAGTGTCTCAAAAGGTCTCGGGAAATGAGTCCAAGTGAAGTAAAAGTGCGAGGTGAGTAGTACTACAGGTGTGGGAGGGGGCAGTCTTGAAGGAGGTGTCCACTGATGCAGGAAGCA
Organism: Marmota flaviventris; assembly: GCF_047511675.1. Classification (NCBI taxonomy): domain Eukaryota; kingdom Metazoa; phylum Chordata; class Mammalia; order Rodentia; family Sciuridae; genus Marmota; species Marmota flaviventris. The sequence continues at coordinate 1,407,127 of NC_092515.1, read as the reverse complement.
GAAGCCAAGGAGGGTGCGTGAAGCCAGTGTGAGCGGCACGGAAGTCAAGCAGTGGGATTCCCCAGTGCACCTTCACTTTCTTCTTTTCCTACTGAAAGCAATGATCTCCCAAGAAGCCCTTCGGATACTTTCTTTCCTCTGGGACTTTATTGTAAGAAATGTAAGGATCCAGCCGGGATCCCCCATGCTGAGAACCCCGTGTTCAGTGATTGCAGTGATAATACCAGGGGCTTCTGTTGAGCACTTGGTATGTGTGAGGTGCAGTCACTAACTCATGATGCTCAGACACCCCGCAAGTCGGAGCCATCGCTGTCTGCACTTTGCAGGTGAGGAAGCCAAGACCCAGTTAACATGACAGTGTGTACTTGGAGCTGTCTGGAGGTCCAGCTGGACCTTTGTGGCTCCTAAGCGGGGCAGTGCCCTGGTCCTGGCCCGCCATGACTTGTCAGCAGAGGAAGCACCGAGGGTTCATGAAGTGCCTTACTCTTTAACTCATCTCTCCTCTTCACACTCTGAACAAATGACTCAACTCCTCTGTGCCCTGTACCCTTCTCTGTAAAATGGGGACAATAATGTCTAGCACTTGAGGCTTTTGAAATTAAATGACATAATGTACGAAAGGGCCTTTGCTGACAGTATCTGCTGGAAGAATGACATGGTTTGGATGCCTTTCTAGAATACCAGTGCAATTCAATTGTCTACCCATTTGGAAAAGAAAAGCAAATCCTTACTTCACAGCATTAAACAGATATCCAGAAGATTCAAGTAACTGTATACGAGGCAGTAATGTATGACATCACACGGAAAGGTGGGTCTGTGAGGTCAGAGGAAGAGGGTATCTTAAATAATACATAAAAGCAAAAAACAAATTGGATTCTTTTCAAAATTCAAAACTTCCAGCAATGTGTAAATAAAATGAAAAGGAACAGGGTGAGTAAGTATTCACCACAGACAGACTGACGGGCACAGGATCAATAGCTAGAATATAGAAAGATCAACTAGCAACCACTATATAAGAGCCGCTGATACAGGGAGACCGACAGGTAACTCACAAGCTAATTTGGCTCACTTTGTTAGTAATCCCGGAAAATGAAAAGCCAGACGGTGGGGCCACCACACCTAGGTTAAAATGCTGAGAGCCGCTGTGTGGGCTCCCCGGGGCAGCTCGCAGCGCTCTAGGAACTGCGCGCTCCTCATTTTTACCCTCCGCGGGAGTCCCGGGGGAGGGTGACCCGGAGCAGCGCCTCTCTACAGAACGGGAAACCGAGGCACGGAAGTGTCCATGTGCCCACGACATTCCAGGGCCAGGTGGCAAGGCAGCTCCTGACCTCCAGCAGGCGGGTCTCAGGTTCCCAGGGGCCGTGTGTAAAACAGAAAAGCCTGCAGGGGCGTGTGCAAAGCTTTTGTCCTGAGTGCGACAGCAGCCGGAGCGCGAGGTGACCTCCGTGCCCCTCAGCGGGGGCTGGACGGCTCATCCCACTCTGGCTGGACCCTCAGGGCCTGCCCAGAACCTCCCTGTCCCGCAGCCACGCAGCGGGCACAGAGTTCCGTCGTCCTTCCTCCTCCGCTCCTTCCAGGAGCAGGCTCCCAGGGCGGGGGAGGGAGGAGGCTGGGGGAGGAGGCTGCCTTCGCTCCCCTCTCCCCACCTCCCACCTCCCACCTCCCACCTCCCACCTCTCACCTCCCACCGCAGCCTCCGCGTCTGCGCAGCCGCAGTCCGCAGCGCCGGCTCTGCAGTGCCCCGACAGGGTCTGGTTGGGGAGGGTGAGTCCTTAGAGGGACCCCACGGCGGGAAGGGGAGGGGAGAGGGGCTGGGGGCGTGGGCAGGGACCGGAGGCGTGCGCGGGTGTGACTTGAGAGTGTGTTTGTGTACGGGGCGAGGCGCAGAGGCTGGGGGGGGGGGGGGGTCTGGAGAGGGAGGGTTTCCAGGCCTTCAGTGGGAGGGGCTGGGGGTTCTGTCCAGGTGGGGTCCCTTTCTCCGCCCACCCGCCTGAGGGTTGCGTGAATTTCAGCTCCGGTGAGGCGGGAGATGGGACCCCGCACGGAGGAGCGCGCTTTCGGGCCCTGGCTCCGCGTGGTGCGCGCACGTGCGCGCGGGTCTGGGGTCCCGGGTCGGTGCGCGGCCCTCTGCCTCCGGGAGCCGCGTGCGCACCTGCGCGTGTGTGCCCCGCGTGTGTGCCCCGCGTGGGCAGGAGCGCGCTGGCCGGGAGCGCAGGCTGTGAAGCCGCACCGTGCGGGATCCGGGCTCCCTGCGCCGGGCTTGACGGAGGGCCACACCCGTACCCTGAGAGCCGCCCGGAGTGCTGGTCCCCGCCGGTATGGGCATTACCGTGTTGTCGTGGGTGCTCCTTCTCTCGGCCTCTCTGCCCTTTCTCCTCGGCTGAGGCCCCACCGAGGCTGAGATGCGGGCCCCTCCATTCCTCCGTCTGCTCCCCTCCCCATCCCCTATTAACCCGTGTCTTCTCACCTTGACCTGGTCACATGGGTGTGTCACCTCTCCTGCCTTCATCCCCCTCTTCCTGGGCCCCCTCCCTTGATTAGTCGTGTCTCCTGTTAAAAACAAGAAGAATAAACAAAACAGACTTCCTGGGAGTGCTCTCCCCTCACACACTCTTGTCTGTATGTGTGTATACATATAATTTCTTTTTCTTGAGAACAGTCCATGCTGGATCCTCACCTCTCCTGGCCGGGCACTTGTCCTCAGCTGTCATGAGGCTGCGAATGGCAACCTCGGGGTTAGCTCAGCTTCATGACCTGTGCTGCTTGGCTCATCCGGTGTCTTCCTCTTAAACATCTGACATAGTCGTGGACACTCTGAAATGCAGAGGAGGCCGGCACGGTGGTGCCCACCTGTAATCCCAACGGCCAGCAGAGCTGAGGCAGGAGGATGGCAGGTCCAAGGCCAGCCTCAGCAACTTAGAGAGATTTTCTCAAAATAAAAGATAAGAAGGGATAGGATGCGGCTTAGTGGTAGAGTGCCTCTGGGTTCGGTCCCCTGTGCCACAAAAATAAGATAAAATGCAGAAGACATCTTCTGAGAAAAGGAGACCTCCATCTTCTCTGGACAAGCTGGAAGGCTCTGGAGAGCCCACCCTAAAGCTGCTGGGTTACCAGGGCAGCGCTTCTACCTGGGGAAGCGCTCTCCTTGTGCCACCCTTCCCTCTCCCCTTCCGCAGCCCCCCCCCCCACACACACACACACAGCAGTTCGTTTGCTTCCCTTGCAGTGGTCAGTGTCCCTCAGGGTCTGCGTGCCATCTCACTGTCAGAGAGTGGAAGTAAAGCCAGAGGGGCTCTTTGTCGTTGCTTTACACTGTTCCATTTGTGTTACTGCCCAACCTCTGGGTGCATTTGGGTTCGACCCTTACTGGCAGGTTCTGACCGCAGGCACTCGGCAACTGCTGCTTTTGACCCTGTCTGCTGCCTGCCCTCCAGGAGGACGTGGGCTGTTGAGCTCTCAGATTCAAATTCCGTGCCCAACACTCAGCAGGGCTCTGGTGCACAGTTCTGGCTGAGAAACAGTTGGAGAAGGAGGTGATGCTGGACCAGCCATGGGTGGCACATATATGCAGGGTCCCATGGAGGTGGTGTTCACACTCAGCCTTGCAGGACGGGCAGGGTTTGCTGCCTTCTGCAGAGACCGTACCTAGATCACCTTCTGTCAGGATAGGAGGCTCAGCGCCTCTGAGTCAGCAGTGAACATCAGGCCTGGGAGGTGGGGGTGACCCGGGCCAGGCAGCAACGAGTGCATGGTGAGTGGGCACCTCCACGCCTTGCCTAAGCCCTCTGCCTCAGCAGCAGGAGTGACCCTCTCTCACTCCGGCAATGCCCATGCTCGCATGCTCTCCATTTCCCCTGTGAATCAGTCCTCTGTTTCTCTCTTTCAATGGTTGTGTTTTAACACCTGTGATAGGCAGCATGCTGACTTCCAGAAGATGCGCGGGTCCAAGTCCTCAGCACACGTGACGACGTCTGGTGGCCTGCTGAGGAGCAGTGAGGTTGCAGATGAGATGTGGGGACTCATCAGCTCAGCTGGAGATGAGCAGATGAGCTGGGTGATCAGGTCAGCCCGGGGGATCCAAGTGTCCTCAAGCATGGGAGAGGGAGGCAGGAGGGTCAGTGTGAGAGTCCAGTGGTCATTGCTGGCTCTGGAGGTGGAGGAGGGGCTGGCAAAAGGGGGTCTGATGGTCCCCGAAGCCTCCGTAGGGAGCACTGTGTCATCCCAGTGACACCCATCTCAGACCTTTGACATGTAGAATAGTAAGATAATAAATTTGGTGTCTTAAGAAACCAAATTCGTGGTAACGTGTTACAGCATCCAATTCATTCCGCCCCTAAAGGGGTCCTTAAGTCAGACTTCACGATGTCACAAGGCAGGTGGTGCAGCAGAGTCATTCTAAGCAGCATGAGCACACCAAGAGGTCATTCCCAAGCCAGAGCCACTCACTCACTGCAGCAGATATGTGGCAGACCACAGATGCGCTCACAGGACACTTAAACAATGGTACCTAGTGTCCTTTTTTAGTGAAGTATAACAATCACATAGTGTGAACTAAACACGGTGAGTCTTCCAGTGAAAGCAGAGCTCCGTGAACACAGGGTTGAGGCACGTGGTCACTCAGACGAGACGAAGCCGCTCCGGCCAGTGCACGGGCCACCTAGCATGAGTCGGGTTCTGACCTCCCTCCACACCAGTGCATCCTACCTGGTCCACACACAGAGCTGGCCCTTCTCACACACACACACATACACACAGAGTAGGCCCTGCACACACAAACACACACAGAGTAGGCCCTGCACACACACAAATAGAGTAGGCTCTACACACACACTCACACAGTAGGCCCATGACACACACACAGAGTAGGCCCTTCACCCACACACAGAGTAGGCCCTTCACACACACACACAGAATAGGCCCTTCACACACACACAGAGCTGGGCCTTCATATACAAACACACACACACACATAGACATAGAGGTAGCCCTTCACACACATACAAAAACACACACAGAGGAGGCCCTTCACACACACAGAGTAGGCCTTTTAAACACAGAGAGAGTAGGCACTTTACACACACACACAAAATAGGCCCTTTACACACATACAGAGACTAGGCCCTTTACACACACACAGAGTAGGCTCTTAATGCACACACAGAGAGCAGACACTTCACACACACAAACAGATAGGTCTTTCACACACACCCAGCGTAGGTTCTTCACACAGACACATACAAATAGGCCATTCACATAGAGAACAGGGGGCCCTTCAACACACACACACAAATAGACCCTTCACACACAGACAGTAGGCCCTTTCCACTCTAACAGAGGAAGCCCTTAACACACACATGCACACGCACACACAGAATAGGCCCTTCATACACACACACAGAGTAGGCCTTTCACCCACACACACAGAGTAGGCCCTTTACACACACACAGAGTAGGCCCTTAAAACACATACACAGAGTAGGCCCTTCAGACACACAGAGTAGGCATTCCAAACACACAGAGTAGGCCCTTCACACATGCAGAGTAGGCCCTTTACTGACACACACAGAATAGGCCCTTCACACACACACAGAGTAGGCTCTTCACCAACACACAGAGTAGGCCCTTCACACACACACACAGAGTAACCCTTCACACACACACAGAGTAGGCCCCCCACCCACACACAGAGTAGGCCCTTCACCCACACACACAGAGTAGGCCCTTCACCCACACACACAGAGTACGCCCTTCACCCACACACACAGAGTAGGCCCTTCACCCACACACACAGAGTAGGCCCTTCACCTACACACACAGAGTAGGCCCTTCACCTACACACACAGAGTAGGCCCTTCACACACACACACAGAGTAGGCCCTTCACCCACACACACAGAGTAGGCCCTTCACCTACACACACAGAGTAGGCCCTTCACCCACACACACAGAGTAGGCCCTTCACCTACACACAGAGTAACCCTTCACCTACACACAGAGTAACCCTTCACCCACACACAGAGTAGGCCCTTCACCCACACACAGAGTAGGCCCTTCACCCACACACACAGAGTAGGCCCTTTACACACACAGAGAGTAGGCCCTTAAAACACATACACAGAGTAGGCCCTTCAGACACACAGAGTAGGCATTCCAAACACACAGAGTAGGCCCTTCACACATGCAGAGTAGGCCCTTTACTGACACACACAGAATAGGCCCTTCACACACACACAGAGTAGGCCCTTCACCAACACACAGAGTAGGCCCTTCACACACACACACAGAGTAACCCTTCACACACACACAGAGTAGGCCCCCCACCCACACACAGAGTAGGCCCTTCACCCACACACACAGAGTAGGCCCTTCACCCACACACACAGAGTACGCCCTTCACCCACACACACAGAGTAGGCCCTTCACCCACACACAGAGTAGGCCCTTCACCCACACACAGAGTAGGCCCTTCACCCACACACACAGAGTACGCCCTTCACCCACACACACAGAGTACGCCCTTCACCCACACACACAGAGTAGGCCCTTCACCCACACACAGAGTAGGCCCTTCACCCACACACACAGAGTAGGCCCTTCACCCACACACACAGAGTAGGCCCTTCACACACACACACAGAGTAGGCCCTTCACCCACACACACAGAGTAGGCCCTTCACCTACACACACAGAGTAGGCCCTTCACCCCCACACACAGAGTAGGCCCTTCACCTACACACAGAGTAACCCTTCACCCACACACAGAGTAGGCCCTTCACCCACACACAGAGTAGGCCCTTCACACACACACAGAGTAACCCTTCACACACACACAGAGTAGGCCCTTCACTCACAGAGTAACCCTTCACCCACACACAGAGTAGGCCCTTCACCCACACACAGAGTAGGCCCTTCACACAACCAGAGTAGGCCCTTCACCCACACACAGAGTAGGCCCTTCACACTCGCACACACTTACTCACAGACACAATAGAGACTGAGCCCTTCAAAGGCACAGAGAATAGAACCTTCAATCACAGCACAGTAGGCCCTTCACACATAAACACAGAGTAGGCCTTTCAAAGACAAATAGTTGGTCCTTTGCACACACATACAGAGAAGGCCCTTCACACGTACCACAGAATAGGTCTTCACACACACAGAATATGACCTTCACACACACACACTGAGTACGCCTTCACACACACAGAGTATGACCTTCACATGCACACACTGAGTACACCTTCACACACACAGAGTAGGCCATTCACACACACACAGAGTAGGCCTTTCAGACACAGAGAGAGTAGGCCCTTCACCCACACACACAGAGTAGGCCCTTCACACACAGAGTAGGCCCTTCACACACACAGAGTAGGCCCTTTTCCAACACAACAGAATAGGCCCTTAAACACATAGAGTAGGCCATTTACACACACACACAGAGTTGTCCCTTCAACCGCAAATATAGAGTAGGCCTTTCAAGCACAAAGAGAGAGTAGGCCCTTAAGAGACACACAGAGTAGGCCCTTCACACACACACACACACAGAGTAGGCCCTTCACACACACACACAGAGTAGGCCCTTCAGACACACAGAGTAGGCCCTTCAGACACACAGAGTAGGCTCTTCACAAACACAGAGTAAGCCCTTCACACACACAGAGTAGGCCCTTCAAACACAAAGAGTAGGCTCTTCACACACACACACACACACACACAGAGTAGGCCCTTCACCAACACACAGAGTAGGCCTTTCACACACAAAGAGAGAGTAGGCCCTTCAGACACAGAGAGTAGGCTCTTCACACACACATACAGAGTAGGCCCTTCACACACACACAGAGTAGGCCCTTTACCAAAACACACAGAGTAGGCCTTTCACACACACACAGAGAGTAGGCCATTCACCACACACATAGAGTAGGCCCTTCACCTACACACACAGAGTAGGCCTTTCACCACAAACACAGAGTAGGCCCTTCACCCACACACAGAGTAGGCTTTTCACACACAAAGAGAGACTAGACCCTTCACACACATAGAGTAGGCCCTTCACCTACACATACAGAGTAGGCCCTTCACCCACACACAGAGTAGGCCTTTCAAACACAAAGAGAGAGTAGGCCCTTCACCCACACAAAGAGTAGGCCCTTCACACACACACACACAGAGTAGGCCCTTCACCCATACACACAGAGTAGGCGCTTCACACAAGAGAGTAGGCCATTCACACACACACACACACACACACACACACACAGAGTAAGCCCTTCACCACACACACAGAGTAGGCCCTTCACCACACACACAGAGTAAGCCCTTCACACACACACACAGAGTAAGCCCTTCACACACACACAGAGTAAGCCCTTCACACACACACTCAGAGTAGGCCCTTCACCCTCACACAGAGTAAGCCCTTCACCACACACACAGAATTGGCCCTTCACCGACACACAGAGCAGGCCCTTCACCCACACACACAGAGTAGGCCCTTCACCCACACACACAGAGTAGGCCCTTCACATACACACACAGAGTAGGCCCTTCACCCACACACACAGAGTAGGCCCTTCACCCACACAGAGAGTAGGCCCTTCACCCACACAGAGAGTAGGCCCTTCACCCACACACAGAGTAACCCTTCACACACACAGAGTAGGCCCTTCACCCACACACAGAGTAGGACCTTCACACACACACACAGAGTAGGCCCTTCACCCACACACAGAGTAACCCTTCACCCACACACAGAGTAGGCCCTTCACCTACACACACAGAGTAGGCCCTTCACCCACACACAGAGTAGGCCCTTCACCCACACACAGAGTAACCCTTCACACACACACAGAGTAGGCCCTTCACCCACACACAGAATAGGCCCTTCACACACACACACACAGAGTAGGCCCTTCACCCACACACGGAGTAGGCCCTTCACCTACACACACAGAGTAGGCCCTTCACCCACACACAGAGTAGGCCCTTCACCCACACACACAGAGTAGGCCCTTCACCCACACACAGAGTAGGCCTTTCAAACACAAAGAGAGAGTAGGCCCTTCACCCACACACAGAGTAGGCCCTTCACACACACACACAGAGTAGGCCCTTCACCCATACACACAGAGTAGGCGCTTCACACAAGAGAGTAGGCCATTCACACACACACACACACACACACACACACACACACAGAGTATGCCCTTCACCACACACACACATAGTAAGCCCTTCACACACACACACACACAGAGTAAGCCCTTCACCACACACACAGAATTGGCCCTTCACCGACACACAGAGTAGGCCTTTCAAACACAAATAGGGAGTAGACCCTTCACACACACAGAGTAGGCCCTTCACACACACACACACAGAGTAGGCCCTTCACCCACACACAGAGTAGGCCTTTCACCCACACACACAGAGTAGGCCCTTCACCTACACACAGAGTAGGCCTTTCAAACACAAAGAGAGAGTAGGCCCTTCACACACACAGAGTAGGCCCTTCAGACACACAGAGTAGGCCCTCCACACACACACACAGAGCAGGCCCTTCACACGCACACACACACACAGAGTAGGCCTTTCTAACAGAAAGAGAGAGTAGGCCCTTCACACACACACTCAGAGTAGGCCCTTCACACACACACACAGGGTAGGCCCTTCACACACACACACACAGAGTAGGCCCTTCACCCCCCCACAGAGTAGGCCCTTCACCTATACACACAGAATAGGCCCTTCACCCCCACACAGAGTAGACCCTTCACTCACACACAGAGTAGGCCCTTCACACTCGCACACAGACACAATAGAGAGTGAGCCCTTCACAGACACAGAAAATAGAACCTTCAATCACAGCACAGTAGGCCCTTCACACATAAATACAGAGTAGGCCTTTCAAAGACAAATAGTTGGTCCCTTGCACACACATACAGAGTAGGCCCTGCACACGTACCACAGAATAGGGCCTTCACACACACAGAGTACGACCTTCACACGCACACACTGAGTACGCCTTCACACACACAGAGTAGGCCCTTCACACACACACACAGTAGGCCCTTCACCTACACACACAGAGTAGGCCCTTCATATACACAGAGAGTAGGCCTTTCAAACACAGAGAGAGTAGACCCTTCACCTACACATACAGAGTAGGCCCTTCACCGACACACAGAGTAGGCCTTTCAAACACAAATAGGGAGTAGACCCTTCACACACACAGAGTAGGCCCTTCACACACTCACACACAGAGTAGTCCCTTTTCCAACACACATAAAATAGGCCCTTAACACACACGCACAGAGTAGGCCCTTCACCCACACACACAGAGTAGGCCCTTCACCCACACACACAGAGTAGGCCCTTCACCCACACACACACAGTAGGCCCTTCACCTACACACAGAGTAGGCCCTTCACCCACACACAGAGTAGGCCCTTCACCCACACACACAGAATAGGCCCTTCACTCACACACAGAGTAGGCCCTTTTCTCACACACAGAGTAGACCTTCACACGTACACACAGAGTAGGCCCTTCAGACGCACACACAGAGTAGGCCCTTCACACGCACACACAGAGTAGGCCCTTCACACACACACACACACACACACAGAATAGGCCCTTCACACACACACACACACACACACACACAGAGTAGGCCCTTCACCCACACACATAGAGTAGGCCCTTCACACACACACACACAGAATAGGCCCTTCACACACACACACACACACACACACACACACACACACACAGAGTAGGCCCTTCACCCACACACATAGAGTAGGCCCTTCACACACACACACACACAGAGTAGGCCTTTCACCCACACACATAGAGTAGGCCCTTCAGACACACAGAATAGGCCCTTCACACACACACACACACACACACACACACAGAGTAGGCCCTTCACCCACACACATAGAGTAGGCCCTTCAGACACACAGAGTAGGCCCTTCACACACACACACACACATTTAGGCCCTTCACATACAGGATAGGTTTTTAACACATTGAGCATAGGCTTTTAAAACACAAAGTCTTAGTAGGCCCTTCACACATTCACACACAGTCAGCCCTTCATACACACACAGAGAATGCCTTTTACACACACAGTAGGTTCTTAACACACACAGAGTAATCTCTTCACACACACACACACAGGCCCTTCACAAACACACAATGAAGGCCTTTTACACACACAGAATAGGCCTTTCACACACACACACACATAGTGTAGGCGCTTCACACACACAAAGTAGGTCCTTCACACACACAGTGTAGACCCTTCACACACTCGCACACACAAAATAGGCCCTTTACACACCCACACAGAGTAGGCCCTTCACACACACACAGTAAGCCCTTCACACACACACACACACACAGTAAGCCCTTCACACACGCACAGTAGTCCCTTTACACACACACACAGAGTAGGACCTTCACACACACACACACACCGCTGGTCCTTCACACACATACACACAACAGATAGGCCCTCACGCACACAGACACACACTCTCACAGACACACACATGCACACACACAGGGGCTCGCCATGCCCATGAGTTCCCCATCTTCCAGCCAGGGATGGATAAGTCAGAGAGCAGTGGCCCCCGCGTGCGCACAGGGACTGGTCTCGGTGGTTGTTGTATACCCGACACACTGATGCCGTGGTTGTAGAGTGTTATCAGTCACCTAGACAGAAGTCAAAGCCCACTGTAGGGTGTGCAAACAGTGTACCAGTTTACACAAGGAACTGGAGCCGCCACAGGTCTTGGTGTGTGCAGGAAAGTGCAGGTTACCAGTCCTCAGGGATGGCAAAGAATGGCTCTCCCACTCTCAACTTTGTCTGTCCGTCTGTCTATGTATCTGTCTATCCATGCATCCATCTATCTACCCACTTGCTTACCTAGCTACCTACATACATATCTATCTACCTACCTACCTACCTACCTACCCTCCTACCTCTCTCTGTGTCTATCTACTTGTTCATCCATCCATCTATCTTGCTCTCTATCCATCCACGTATCTATCTATCCATCCATCTGTCCGTCCATTTATCCAGCCATCCAGCCATCCTCTCTATCTCTAACTCTTTACCTACCTACCTATCTCTATCTATTCATCCATCCATCTATCTTGTTATCCATCCATCTACGCACCAACCTACCTGCCTACCTACCTACCTATCTACCTATCGTCTATCTACCCATCCATCTGTCCATTCATCCATCTCTATCTCTCACTTTCTACCTACTACCTACCTATCTCTCTCTACCTATTCATCATCCATCTATCTTGCTATCCATCCATCCACGTATGTACCTACCTACCTATCTACCTACCTACCTACCTACCTATCATCCATCCATCTATCCATCTCTATCTGTCTACCCATCTATCTGTCCATCCATCCATCTCTATCCCTAGCTACCTACCTACCTACCTACCTACCTATCTACCTACCTATCATCCATGCATCCATCCATCCATCTATCTCTATCTCTGTCTACCCATCTATCTGTCCATCCATCCATCCATCAATCTCTATCTCTGTCTACCCATCTATCTGTCCATCCATCCATCCATCTATCTCTATCTCTGTCTACCCATCTATCTGTCCATCCATCCATCTCTATCCCTAGCTACCTACCTACCTACCTACCTATCTACCTACCTATCATCCATCCATCCATCTCTATCTCTGTCTATCTACCCATCTATATGTCCATCCATCCATCCATCTCTATCCCTAGCTACTTACCTACTTATCTACCTACCTACCTACCTACCTGTCATCCATCCATCCATCTATCTCTATCTCTGTCTCTCTGTCTACCCATCTGTCTGTCCACCCACCCATCCATCTCTATCCCTACCTATCCACCTACCTACCTGTCATCCATCCATCATCTATCTCTATCTCTATCTCTGTCTCTCTGTCTACCCATCTGTCTGTCCACCCACCCATCCATCTCTATCCCTACCTATCCACCTACCTACCTGTCATCCATCCATCCATCTATCTCTATCTCTATCTCTCTGTCTACCCATCTGTCTGTCCACCCATCCGTCCTTCTCTGTCCCCAGCTACCTGCCTACCTACCTGCATACATTGCAGTGCAGACATGGCAGATTCGTGCAGGGTCTGCTGTGGGAATGGACACAACGTGCGTGTCCCGTCTGGCTGGTGGTTGGCCTGTCATGATGCACTGAGTGGTTTACTCAGAGCTTGCGCAGCTTGTGTCCATGACAGAGGGTGTCGACATCCGTGAACTAGTGTTTGATGCAGGCTCCACCTGTCTTGGGTCAGTGCCTAGGAGCGGAACTGCCATGTCCTGGGGCGAGCGCGTGTTCAGCCCTGGCAGATGGTGCTACGCGGCCCGGGAGTGGATGGGCCGTCAGGTGCTCCCATCGGCTCCCATGCAGCAGCCCGCCCCCTAGATCCACTTCTGGAGTTTCTGAGGGCAACGCATGTCCCAGATATAAAGGAGGCCAGCGCCACCGGTCGTACTTGTTAACAGCGATGGCGGGTGACCATGAAAGCAAACAGTGGAAGCTGAGCGGGACAGCCCTCAGACGGGCTGGCGGGGCGTCAGGTGCTCCAGCAGGAGCTGCGACTTCCCAGAGGGCCCAGGGGTCCCAGTGCCAAGGAGGGCAGCCTTTTCTCCCCGGCTCCTCTCTCCTTAGGTCTTGGGCATGCCTGAGATCTCTGCCCACGGCCCTTGAGCGCAGAGGGCAGGGCCAGGGTCTGTCTGCTGCCTGCAGCTGGCCCACGGGGGCCTGAGGGGGCGAGCTGGTGGAGGAGTGGTCTGGGAGCAGGGTTGGTACCAGGGAGAGCAGCGTCAGGCTACTGCGTCCTGGGGACAGAATCACAGGCCAGCGGGAGAGCTGAGGCCCCGTCAGGAGGCACGCGCAGTGGGCTCAGCCACTGACCTGATGTGGGCGTGAGGAGGGACAGTGGTGGCTGATGCCTGTGGAGATGGTGGAGGACCCAGGAGGGGCCTGCCTGGGGAGACAGTGGGCAGAGGTGTCGGGCCAGTGGTGGGCCTCGAGACACCCTCCCCACCAGGGAGCCGTGGATGATGATTCGTGATGCAGAAGTAAAGGGCACATTCGGCCTATCCACAGGTGCACGAGACGTGACTATCAGCTTATTGTTGACCTGCTCTGATAAACGTCATTCAGCGTGCGTCACCTGTCACACACCCACGACAAGACATCTCGGATGTCTATGCGCGCCACCTCCTGCCCTCCCAGGCCGGGCGCCTTCATCTTTTGTCTATATTTTTGTTATTTCTTTGCAGAGCTCTTTTTAGTGGGTACATGATAGTTGGCGTATCTAAGGGGTAGAGTGTGGCGTAGCAGGACCTGTGAGCAATGTGTGACGACAGATGGGGCGATGGGCATGTCTGTCGCCTCAGACATTTGTCACTTACTTATTCCTGATGGGGAACCTTGGGGTCCCTGCTGGGCTGGAGGACACCGGTGCCCCTCCACGGGTGCCTGCTGGGCTGGAGGACACTGGAAGCTGTCCTCAGGCCCCGCGGCAGCCCCAAACCCAGCCATCCTCTCTCCTCCCTGCCCCTCCCCCCCCCGGCTCTGGAAGCCTCCTCTGCTCTGTGCACAGGTGAGATTCCTGGAGATGGCCTTCCTCTCTCTGCCTGAGCATAAAGCAAATCTCGGCCATCCCATCAGTCCACCCCTACATTCTGCGAGAGCACCTCTGGAGAAAGAAGATGGACCATTTCTCACACCTTTGCAATGCTGTCCCCCGTTCAGCAAAATCAGGGGCAGTCCCTTGGTCTCATCAAATCCCCAGTTCTTCATGAATTCACATGCTCTTCTTAAATAAGTCTTTTTAGCGGTTTTTATAATCTGCATCCAAACATGGAATCCTCCACTTCAGAGACCTGTTGAGTTTCTAAGTTCTCTTTGAATGTACAGGTCTAAAGATCTGATAGAACAGTCTGTATTTGCATGACCCAAGCAAAGAAGAAAAAGCTTTAAGAAGATTCCCACTCTAACCGTGTGCAGTTTTTAAAAAAGTAACTATTTGTCAGGGCAGTCAGTGGTCAGGGCGGTCAGTGGTCAGGGCGGTCAGTGGTCAGGGCGGTCAGTGGTCAGGGCGGTCAGTGGTCAGGGCGGTCAGTGGTCATCTGTGTGATTTCAGGGATGCATGCACCTTGCTGCAGCAGATCCCGGTGGGGGGCGGTCAGCATCACTATAAGTCATTACAGTTCAGATGGCTCCTTGCCAACAGCTTCCTGGTTGCAGGTTAGTCAGATACAGAATGAGAACATCGAAAAATGTCTCTTTGATCACAGACTTTAAACCCCTACATGGCAAATCGGTCATTTTTATGACAAAGGAGACAGTGGGGCTGCAGGCCCTCTGGGAAGGCCAGGTCCTTCTCTTGGTGACAGAAGATTGGATTTATCCATTTTCCATTGCCGTAGAAAAACACCTGAGACTGGGTACTTTATAAAGAAAAGAGGTTTATTTAGCCCACAGTGGTGGAAAATCAAAAGCCCACGATTGGTTTGCCCTGGTGAGGGTGGCCTTGCCGTGTGACACACAGGACCTCTGGTGGGAGTGTGTGGGAGAGACCACATCGCCAGGCAGGTAGCCAGAGATTCCAAGGCGGGGCTGGTGTCAGAGACTAACCAGGGTCCCTGGATACCTCCTTGCTGCCTCTCAAGGACAGGCCTGGGTGACCGATGACCTCCCTGTAGGCCCCACCTCTTAAAGGGCCCCCCACCTCCTGTCATCCCCATGCTGGTGGTGTCGCCAACCTATGGATGCTTGGAGACAGACCATGAGCAAGGCAGGGACCTGAGGGTGACTCTGTCTTCTGAAGACCCGCGACTGTGCTTCGGGTGTGGATCGGGAGTGTGCGCCTGTGGGCACACACTCAGCCCAGCCTTCCCTCCCCTGCTTTGTTGGCCTCCGGGCACTCATTGCCGTGGACACACCGTGTCCTTGCCGTCCCCTCTCTCTTCCCGCTCGAGTGCGAATCCCACAGTGTGGCTTTGTGGTGATGGCTGGGTGCCTCTGGCATCTGGGACAGAGCCTGGCGCCCTGCACTTTTTAACTACGCGTTGAGCGGCCGGATGTCTGTCAGTCCTTAGATTCTGGATCCTGTTCCTGGGACCAGAGGAGAAGCCGTCCCTGAAGCCCCACGTCCTCCTGGGGACATGCAGAGCCTCAGGCCTGAGCAGACGCGGGGGCTGCTGGAGCCCGAAAGGGCCACGGTGCTGCTGCCCTGGGAGAGCAGGGCCTGGGAGAAGTCCACGCACCCCAGCTTCGCCAAGGACCGGGAGGCCGTGGACGTCGGGGCCTCTGGCTGCGAGAGTGAGAGAGGTGAGGGAGGGTCCCGGGGGAGGCGGGAGGGTCTCAGCTGGGCTCCGGGAGACGGAGCCCTCATTCCTGGCTGGTGTTGGCTGGCTAGCTGGTGGCCACGGGCCATGGGTCTCTAGCAGGCCTTCTCAGGAGCAGCAGGAGAGGCGGCAGGTCTCTGCTGAGTGCCCAGTTATTCCTCGGCCATTGGCCAGGATGAGCCGCAGGATCAAGCCCAGAATCAGCAAAGAAAGGGGCTACCGGGGGTGGACACAGACACTTGGTGACAAGCGTGGACACTGCTGTACGCCAGGCACCGTGGTGAGGGCTGGGGATATAGTGGGAGGGCCCGGCAGGGCTCAGATTCCAGTGGAGACAACAGACGTGCCCAGCTTTGGGCAGTGGGACGGATTGGTTTACTCCAACGGGGGTCATCTGCTGCCATCTAGTGGGTGGAAGTCTAGGCCGTTTTGTAAATCTGTGGGACTCTGGCCACGAGGAATCATGCAGCCCAAATGTGGCAGTGCCCAGGGTGAGAAGCCCCGCCTCTGAGCCTGAGAGGTTGCAGGGTTCCGAGGTCGCGGGTGGCAGCTGTCCAAGAGAGAGAGGGGAGAGAGAAGTGGACAGACTTGGGCCACATTTGAGAGGGAGAATTGGTTCTTGCTGGGGACATGGGGAAGTGAGAGAAACCAAGGGTTTCTCCTTGGGGTTCTGACCAAGACAGTGGGACAGCTTGCTGTTTGCTGAGGCGGGGGCATCTGAGCCTCAGCCCACTGCACAGGGGGCTGGACCGTCCTCCAGGGACTGTCCCCCTCCTCCATCCTCCACTGTCCTCTTCCCTGGGTCGGAGGCGGGGGACTGGATGGAGCTTAGGTGTGGGAGGGAGGAGGAGGCTTGGGCCCTGTGGGGCTGTAGCAGAGGAGGACGGGAAATGCCAGTCTTTGCCCAGGATATTCAGCTTAGGGATGAGGACACTGAGGGGCCACTGTGGGAAATCTCCCCAGGAAGCTGTCATCCTGATGTCACTCCCTGGCTGCTGCTTCTGCTCCCTCAGTCAGTTTTGCTGGAGGCCCATGGAGAAGAGCTCCTGCCAGTGGACACGTGAGGGGACGAGGCCTAGGGAGAAGGGCCCGTCAGGTGTGCCAGTGTGAGACCAGGAGGCTGTAGGGTCCGAATTCTCACATCCTCTCCTGCCCACCTGAGCTATACTGGCCAGTGCAGCTGGCAGGAGTCAGCAGAGAAGGGTAGGACGCCAGTAGGAAGAGTGAGAGGGGCCTGCCTCAGTGGCCTGGTCACTCACTCATGGCTCCTTCCTTCTCTGCTCCTCCCCCGTCAGAGCTGTCTTCTCAAGACACTGGACTTTCCCAGGAGTGGTGCTCAGTGGAGGAAGATGATGAGTCAGAGGACTCCCAGGTATGTGGCAGGCGGGCTTCTCTCCTTTTCCATAAATGTGTCACCTGGAGGACTTTAGGGGGCTGCCATGCTTTCCTCTTTAGCCTGGGATTTCCATGCCCCGTGGAATTTCCAAGAGTTGTCTTGTGGGAAAGAGGACATATTCTTATGGTGATCAGACACAAAGACACTATGTGATATGTATGTGACTTAATCCACACATGCTCTCCATCCCTGCACTCATAAACCCACCCATCTCTTCACCCATCCATCCACCCACCTATCCACTCATCCACCCACCCACCCATCCACCTACCCATCTCTTCACCCTTCCATCCATCCATCCATTCATCCATCAAACTACCCTCCATCCTCTCACCCATCCATCCACCTACCCACCCATCTACCCCACCCACCCACCCATCCATCTATCCATCTCTTCATCCATCCATCCATCATCCATCTACCTACCCATCCATCCACTCACCCACCCATCCATCCATCCACTCATCTACCCCATCCATCCATCCATCCATCCATCCACCCATCTATCTACTCATCCACCCACCCACCAATCTACCCATCTCTGCACCCATCCATCCATCCATCCACCCACCCATCCATCTGCCCACCCACCCATCCATCTACCCATCTACCCATCCTTTCAAACATCACCAACATTTCATCCATATGTTCACTGTTATATCCACCCAAACTATTATTCACCCACTCATCCATATCCCTGTGACATCCATCTGTCCATCCACCCACCTCACCTATCTGTTCACTTATCTGTCCATTCACTCTCCCCTCTACTTACCCTCTATCACTAGTCATCAGTCTATCCACCGCCCATCCACTCCTCCATCTCCCATTGAACACCCACCAATCATTCATATGTTCACTTGTTCATCTGCCCAGTCCTTAACGCCCTGTTCACTTATGTTCCCATCTCATCGCCCATGTATCTAGTTATCTACATGCTTTCTCATATACCCTTTTAACCACATGCCAGCAATTCATCTATCCAACCTACCTGCCCCTACACACTTGAGCAGTAGCACAGGGGTCATAAGGAGGGAGAGGAGTGGAGGGCAGTAGTAGGTGAGGCCATGGAATGATGGGGTAGACAATGCAGGGTCTTGTAGACCACTGCAATCATTTGGGGGACACAGTCAAAGCACTGCAGAGATCAAGGATCAGGTTGTGGGAAAGAGGACACATTCTTATGGTGGTCAGACACAAGTGAAGGGTCTCCACATGATATGTATATAACTTCATCCACACGTGGTCAATTTAGACAGGCTGTTTGAAGAGGCCTCTGTGAGGTCCTTCGCTTATCCATTCACCCATTCAGGTTCATCCATCCATCCATCCACCCATTCATCCATCAATCCACTCACCTGGTCAGCCCAGCTGAACTTTCTGCATGGACAGGTCCTCCTTCCTTGGAGTTGTATTCCAAGAGTGAAGAAGTTCCCACTCTGGAGGAAAAAAGGGTCCTGTTACTACCATTCTATAAACACAAGCAGGTGCAACACTAGCAAATCCTATCCGAGTGTGTGAGTTTAAAGGAAAAAAGAAATACCAGTGCCCAGAAAAGTTCCCTGGTGAAGGTTGCTGTAACAGGTGAACTCTTCCACAACACTAGAGGTAGGACAGAGGTGGACTAGAGAGAGTGGGAGGGAACCTGGGGATTGGGGTGCTGGTGATGATCTACTTCCTGTTCTGGGAGCCGCTTCGTGCAGTATTCACCTCTGAAGATTGCTCAGAGACCTCCCCACGTTCAAGGGGGGCATGTCTTAAGACCCCAATGGATGCCTGAAACCCAGGAGAGTACCACATCCTGTATGTCCTGTTTTTCCCTGTATGTGCATACCTATGATACAGTATAGTTTATAAATTAGAGGAAGAGATGAACAACAATAACTAACCAGAGTTGAAGTGGTGTTTTAAATCTGTAAGACTTTCTAAACCAAATTTTCATCCATTATTCTGAAATTTTCTCCAATGGACCATAGGCATGTTATTTTTGTGCATTTATCTTATATCTAGTCACTTTGTTGTACCGTTTTAATTTCAAAAAGCTTTTCTTTTGATGTGCTGTTTCTTTTCTGGCCAGATAATCCTATTTTCCTGCAAGTGATGGTGGTGGCCCCTTCCTGTGGTGTTCACACTTACCTCTCTTCTGTTTCAGGGCTTTGTGGAGTGGTCGAAAGCTCCACAGCATACGACTATAGTCCTGGTGGTGTGCGTGCTGTTTCTGTTCCTGGTTTTGACGGGGATGCCCATGATGTTTCACATTTAGCTATAAGAATGGCTGTTGTTTTCAGATAGATACTCTGTGTCAATTTAAGGAAATGTTTGGCCTAAAAATCAGGAATGAGTATGAAATATTATCAAATGCCTTTCAAACATCCACTGAGATGATTTAAAAAAAAAAACTTTTTAGTATGAGATTTTGCATTACTGTATTTCATTAAAATTAGGCCTCATTGATTGTAAAACACATTTTATTTTATATATCATTGAGAAAAAATGGTAATCAATTGCAAGATGTCAACAATCAGAAGACTCCTCTTAACTTCAGAGGAGGTGAAAACAGCTTAGCGGCTGTGGAATCTGGCGACTTCCTGGCACCCTGGTCTTCCCATTCCTGGGGCTGGGGTGTGCCAGTCTTCCTACGCTGAGTTCTTTTATTCCATTATTCCATGTTTACGTGGGACTCTTGCCTCTCTTCACGAGTGAGATTGGTGCTATCTTTGTGAAGTTTGGCATCATGGCTAGCTTGCATCCCAGGAAGACCTGAGTACCTTCGCCCTTTCTTTGTTTTGGGATACTTTCTGTAACCTGAGAGGGCCCAAGGCCTTGCCAGTTGAGAAGAGTTTACTAGTAAGGCAGCCAGGTCCCAGAGCCACGGAGGGGAGGGTCAGGGGAACCCTTGGGCAGCCTTCTCAATACCCTCACGATGGCAGTCTATTCATACCTTCTACATCTTGTTCCTTTTGATGGTTTACGGTGGCCTTTCATCCCCTAAAGGATTCTTCATTCCATAGACTTTTTCAGATAGCTACTTTAATTACGTGTCCTATTTTATAATTAAACACAGACTTTCTCTTTGTTGTGTTCTAGCCATATTCTCCTTTTAACTTCTGCCTGCAGTTTATTTCATAATTTGATTTGAAAGTTTTAACTGGCTTATTACTGTTTTTTCAAAGAGTCAGCATTAGGATTTATTTATATCCATTATTTTTCATTTGTAATTCATTTTTCTTTAATATATATTGTGTTTTATTTTTACTTGTTTTTATTCCTTATCTCAAATTTTAAGTTGAATACTTAATCTATACTCTCTTTATATTTGCAATAATAGCATATTTAAAAATATAAATGTACTTCTGGATACAGCCTTGGCCACACGTCAAAGTTGGTGAGTCATCTTCTTGTTTATATAGTTTTTTGTTTTGTTTTGTTTTTGTAGTGTTCCTAGAGAGTGCTTTGAATCTCAGTGATTTGGCTAAATTTTGCTTAAAATTCGTTTCTGGTTTTACTGCACTGTGAACAGAGAACGTGGCCTAGAATAGATGTTCTTTCAAGACATTGTGAGAAGCTGTTACTGCAGCCTAGGACATAACTGGTTTCTCTAGTTTAATGGACATTTAAGATGAGCGTGTGCTCATCGTCTGTAGAAGTTAACTGCTTTTGAGTCTGCTCACTGGCCAGGCACGGTCAGTTATACTGCTCATATTTCATGTGATTTAATGTGGCCCACTGCATCTATCAGAAACTAATCAGACTGTGTGAAAATCTGTTAGCACAACTGGTTTACCAATATATTTTTATAATATTGGCTTTATGTATTCAATAGCTGTGTAAATCAATGCAGATAAGTCCAGCACTGCTGTCTTAGTCAAATAGGCAATATATGTAATACACCAAGCACAGTTCCAGGCATACAGTAGGCACTCAATAAATGTCAGTTAAAACTTGACCCTGAATCTTCTATCAAATATGAAATGATTGCCTTCAACTCAGCCTTTGCCTTAAAATTTTCCTTGTCTAATGCTGGTTGATATTTTCATTCTGCTCTTTTTAAAATTGTGTGTGTGTGTGTGTGTGTGTGTGTGTGTGTGTGTGTGTGATGTCTATTGTTTGTGCGATGTGTGTGGTGTGTGTGTGTTTATCTTTCTTCTGGGAGCTCGTGGGCTGCCACAGAGCCGGGGCTCCATGGAGGCTATGGATGTGAAAAGGATCAGGACCACCAGGAGGCCACACCAGGCACGCGGGGCCCGGGCTGCTCGCTGGGCCGCAGGCTGCATGCTGAGCTGGGCGCAGCTGGCCTCGGCAGCCCAGGGTTCCTGCTGCACCACCAACAGGCGCCCTCCTTAGGCACAACTTTGCCCCCTTGGACTCCGGGGTCACCCATGGGGGCCTCAGTACTCACACTGGCCTCCTGACCTGCTCGTACCAGCCTCCCTGATCCCTCTCTTGTGGGAGTGCAAGTGCCTGCTCGGGGGTTGTGCCTGCCCCGGGTGCCCCTTCTGGACGTCTCCCTGCAGAGAGGCCCTAGCCCCTGGGCAGCACGCCCCTCTCGGGCCTCTTGCACGGTTCTCACGGCTGAGGGGCAACAGGGGAGCCTCGTCAGCGCGGTTCCTGCAGAGCTCCCTGGGCAGCAGCCTCCAGGTGCTTGGAGCAGTGCGAGCGGGACCCCGCCCTCTCCCACCCGTTGGTCCCATGCCCTTGAAGCTGCATTGCCCACTCTAGAGCAGGGCGTGGACCCAGGTGGCATCTGGAAGTGGCCTCTGGGGAGTATCCGCAGGGGAAATCTGTGCGCAAGCCTGCGAATTCCACAAGGCTGAGGTGATAGGGAAATGCTGGACGCCCTTCAGGGACTCTCTGAGGACAGCAGTCCCCTCCCCAGAGCAACCAGCTTGGGGTTGACAGTTTGCTGCACGCTGCCCCCCCCCCCCCCCGGGGTGGGGGTGGGGGCTTGGCATCCGGTGCTCAATCAGCGCAAGCTAATTCCCTGCTAATCCTGGAGAGTCTCAAGGTCACAAGCTCGGAAGTGTCTTCTAGAATGATTCCTCTGGAGTCCGCTGCTAGGGTCCTACAGCAGCAGACTCAGGGTAGACTCTTAAACAGCAGGAGGGATTCAGGCAGAATCTTGCTCCCCTGCAGCGCCAGGAGCTCACCGCCAGAGGATCAGCCAACACTGACACAATGCCAAAGCGCCCAGTGCCAATGGACTCAATGGAGATCCCTCACCTGCTGGCACAGCCCAGCGCCCCTTGTGAACTCAGCACTTAAGCACTGAGAGGCACCGGAGGCACCTGCGCCTGCGCACTCCCACTAGGCTGCTCTTGGAAGGGATTCAGAAGGCCCCGCCCACTGGCCTAGCCCTCTCCGCAATCGTGGCTCCGCCCACAGTCCTGGCCCCTCCCACAGCCTAGTGGTCTCCGCAGAAGGGTCCACCCGCTTGGGCTCACCTGCTGTCTCGGGTGACCAAACTTTGTCCATAACTGTCAACTAGGGTTCCATTTCACTCATTTGCCCATTCACCCATCATTTCCAGAGCACCTACTGTGTGTTGAGTTCTAGGCTGGGTGATGTATCAGGCATAGGGAGGAGCCCACTGTGTGATCTCTAACCCTGAATGGCTCTAGGGCTGGTGCTGGGGGTGTACAGTTATTCTTTAGGACCCTGGGCATTTCTTGAGGACCTTCTGTGTGCTGAGAACTGGACTGGACAAAGTTTGGTCAGAGGGAGGCACCAGACTCCACGGTCCTCACCCTGCTGTCTCCTGTGCTGGTACTGAGGAGATTGAGCCGCTTATTTATCTGGCATCTCTTGAGGACCTGCTGTGTGCCAGGGCAGCACTGGGCTGTATGGGGCACAGGGAAGAAAGTACTCTGTTCCCTGACCCTGAATGGCTCTGGCTCTGGTACAACTATTCATTCTGATCTGAAGCAATTCTTGAGAACCTACTGTGTGTTAAGTTCTGGGCTGTGATGTGTGGGTCATAGGGAGGGTCCAGCTGTTGATCCCTGAGGGGCAACAGGTCCTGGTCAAAGTGTCTGACTTATTAATTCCTCAGCCTGAACTTTCCTGGGTGCCGAGACCTGTGCAGGTGATATCAGGATGCAGATCAAAAACAAAAAAATAGGGCCTGGGGTTGTGGCTCAGAGGTAGAGCGCCTGCCTAGCATACACGAGGCACTGGGTTCGAGCCTCAGAACCACATAAAAATTAAACATTGTTCCACCTAAAACTAAAACTAAATAAATATTAAAAAAAACAGCAGCCAAGCAACCCACGCCCCCTGTTCTACTGCAGCCCCCCAGGAGGGGCAGCAGCCAGCTGCGTCCGCCGTGTGCCCGGCCGCCTGTCTCAGGTGTGTTCCCACAGAGCTTGTTTCTGTCGGATTTCTCCCTGTGTTAAAGACCAGTGTATCTCGGCTATTTTCAAGCCTGAACTTTTTTTTTTTTTTTTTTTTGAAAAATCATATCATTTTCAAACATTTCTTCTAGTGGAGGTGACTTGTTAGCTGGGGGACATGGCCATAAGATTTTCTTTTATTCTTTTTTTTTTTTCAATAAATGGTAAACCACATGGAACATATTTATTGCGAGGAGATCTTGTTAGGACTTTTTAGTCTTGTAAAGTGATGTGACTGTCACTGTGATTTCATCTGTGGCAGGTGGGTGGCGCTGATGATTCCCACGTTCCACTCTTCCCTTGAGCTGTCCTCCGGATAGGCTCCTCCCGACACTTCTGGGTGCAGCTGGGAAACTGCTCTGGGAGGTCTGGAACTGCCCTGCTGTGGTCACGCTCTCCCCCTGCCAGGCCAGGGGAACAGCCCAGTTAGCCGCCGGTCACAAGGAGGACAGTGGAGTGCGGCTAGCTGCACCCTCCTGCCTGGAGCCCTCACATGATCCACAGTTGACCACAGATGCCTACGAGAGCCAAGACCCATCAGGCCTGGCTCAGAGCAGCAGAACCACCGGCTGACCAGCTGATGCAAAAGAAATCGTAAGGGACAACTGATGATTGGCTGTGCAATGAGAGCTGATAAAAACATAAAAGTAAGGTCTTGGGGGGCTTCCTCACACGGAATAAAAGGTGGGGTCCACTGTGGAACAGGCACCCTTGGCAGGTGTGTGCAGAACCACCCCTTCTGGAGGGACCCTCCCTGCTCTGCATTCCTCCTGCTCCTTCTCTCTGAGCACAAGTTCTGTCTTAGATCCAGATTGCTTTTTCAGACGGCTCCTTTAGTAAATATGCAGCATCACCCAAGGAGTAGAACCTCTCACTGTCATTTATTAAATGTGTATTTATTAATATTTATTAAATATTTAGTAATATTTATGCCTAGTAGATCATAAAGTGAACAACTAAAAGGCCAGCCAGAGACTCTAGGCATTTCTGTGGGTCCACCTGCCTGTGTGCGTTTCCAAGTCCCCACGTGGAGGTGCTGAGACTGCTCTGGAGGTCGTAGGGTTCAGCCCCGGCCCCCTGTGTGTTCCTTGCTGTGTGACCTCTGGTAAGTAAGGGAGCTTCTCTGAGCCTTGGCTTCCCAGGACAGCCTCTGCCCCACAGTGCTCAGGCTGTAAATGAGGTTACTCTTCTGCATGTCCACACAGGGTCTGCTGGGGTCACCGCCGAGAGCAGGCCTCTCCCCCCACCCCACCCCCGCCCCTGAGTTAGGTGTGGCCGCAGGGAAAAGCTGACCCGCACAGGACGAACAGGTAGGGCCTCTTGTCCGTGTAGGAGAAGCGGAAGGCCTTGTCGCAGCGGCACTTGTTGGCCCGCTCCCCGGTGTGGGTGTGCACCAGGTGGTGCTGGATCAGATAGGCGCCCAGGAAGGCCTTGCCACGCTCATGGCAGGCCTGGGGGGATCTTCTGGTGCTCCAGGAGGGAGGACACGTGGCCGAAGGCGGCGCTGCCCCGCAGGCACCTGTAGGTCACTCCCGGTGTGCACCACGCGGCGCTGGAGGAAGTGCAAGCGGTTGCTGAAGCGCTTGCCACAGTCCTGGCCCTTGTAGGGCCGCTCACTGTGTGCGTGCGCTGGTGCTGCGTCAGATGCCACACCTGCCTGAAGGCCTTGGTGCACTGGCCGCCGGCTTCTCGCCCGTGTGGATGCGCTGGTGCTCTGCCAGCGAGGCGCTCCGGCACACGTAGGGCTGCTCCCCCGTGTGCGTGTGCGTGCGCGTGCGCCGCTGCTGTGCCGGGTGCGCGATCTGCCGGAAGGCCTCGGCGCACTGGCTGCAGCAGTACGGCTTCTCCTCGGTGTGGGTCTCTGGTGGCGGACCAGCCGGAGGAGAAGCGGAAGGCCTGGGCGCACTGCGCGCCCTCAAAGGGCTTCTCGCCCGTGTGGATGCGCTGGTGCTCCATCAGGGACAAGCGGTTGCGGAAGGCCTGGGCGCACTGCACGCAGGCACAGGGCTGCTCGCCCGTGGGCACGCGCCGGTGCTGTGTCAGGTGTGTGAAGCGCCTGAAGGCCTTGGTGCAGTTCCCGCAGCCATAAGACTTCTCGGGTGTGTGCGCCAGTGTGCCACCAGGCAGGAGCCCGGCTGAAGGCCTTGCCGCACTCGTGGCAGCCGTAAGGCTTCTCCCCCGGGGGCGTGCGCTGGTGCGGGGTCAGGTGCACGCTCTGACTGAAGGCCTTGCCGCACTCGGGGGCAGGCGAACGGCTTCTCCCCAGTGTGGATTCTTCGGTGCAGGATGGAGGCTGAACAGTACCTGAAGGCCTTCCCACAGTCCTCGCTCCTCCAGGCTTCTTAGGGCCTCCACCCTTCTCCCCTTGGCTGGTGCCAGTGTTCTGCTCCAGGCTCTTCCTTGGCGCGGTCTCTCCGCAGCCTGGTTTTGCTGGGCGCGCCCAGTTGGGTCACAGCAGAGCTTGATGTTCTCGTGCGCAGCCCACCGACCATGTTCCTGGACGGCCTCTCCTGCAGCCTCTCCCCCTGCCGGCCACTGGCTCCATGCAGCTCTCCGGGTTTTCCCGTGGGTCCTCAAACTGGCCTTCCTCTTTCCAGGGACCTCCCAGCTCAGAGCCCTGGAGGGTGGTGCTCAAGAGCCCCTCCATCCTGCTCCCCGGGTGCTGCGTTGATCTTCCAGCTCCTCTCTGGATCTGAAAGAAAAATAAATCATCAGC
This sequence comes from Marmota flaviventris, assembly GCF_047511675.1. Taxonomy (NCBI): domain Eukaryota; kingdom Metazoa; phylum Chordata; class Mammalia; order Rodentia; family Sciuridae; genus Marmota; species Marmota flaviventris. The sequence goes on along the minus strand of NC_092515.1, from coordinate 1,380,221 downwards.
GTTATCCTTTGCCCTGGGCTGGGGAGTGTAGGAGCTGGCCTAGGAAGGTCTTGGTGCCGCTCCCTGGACCTGCCTACCCTGGCATCTTGAGTCAATAATTCTTTGCCCTGGGCGTTCACCCGTGTGCTGAGGGAGGCTGAGTGGCATTCCCAGTCTCCCCACGCTGGAGGCCAGTGGTGTTCTGCAGTAGTGACAATCAAAATGTCTCCAGACATTGCCAAGTGTTCCTGGGATGAAGTCATCCCTGGTTGGGACTTACTGGCTTGGGCATCTGAAACAAGTTCAAAAAAGATCCCTGGCCCACTCAAAAAAATCACAAAATCAATAAAAGAACCTGTCAATCTTAAATATGGGCTGTAACCTGGTGCTGCAGACTAGACCAGGTCCCCAAAGGACTATGTTGAAGCCCTTGCCCTCAAAGTGATGGTTTTTGGAGGTGAGGCCTTGGAGAGTTGGGCAGACGAGGCCATGAGGGGAGGGCTGAGCTGGGTTTGTGTCCTTATAAGAAGAGGAAGAGAGCAGAGCTGCCCTCTCTGCTAGAGGAGGACACAGTGAGGAGGTGCCCTTCCCATGCATCTGACCTCAGGCTCCTGCCCCAGAACCCTGGGGCTGCATGGCCTGCTCCTGGCCTCAGGACCTCGGGGCACATGTTCCAGAGCCACCCAGCCCTTAACAGAAGTCAAGGCCTTTGCAAGGGCCGTCTGCTGTGCCGGGAATGTCTTCCCCAGCTTGAGCCACACTGAGCACAGACTCTGGACTGGAGACTCTGGGGCCCGGGGTGACGGAGTGATGGGCCGAGAGGGCCTCAAGTGCAGAGGGCCTGTCTCAGGTCCACCACGGGTGGGTGGGGGGCCGTGCTGGAGCAGAGCGACCCCAGCATGGAACAGGAGACAGTGTGACAGGGGAGAGGGTCAGCGTGTGCACAGCAGCAAGGCGCTGTGGAGGGGGCCGGGCTGGTCCCAGTGCCCATGCCAATTCCACAGGCTGCCCCCAGGCACGGGCAGTGGTACCCACCTCATCGTCCCGGGAGCATCAGGTCCTGTCACGGCAGGTGTGGCCCTTCCTGGGGTTGCTGGGCCTCAGTGGGTTAGTTGACATCTGCAGGAGAAAGAAACGGGGACCATGACGGTAGAGGCTGGGACAGACACAGGTGATGAGGGGGGACATGGGATACTGGGTGGTAGGGAGCCCAGGATGGGGACACAGACAGGCCTGGGGTGGTAAAGGGACCTCTCTACTGCCAACACTCAAGACAGGAGTTTTCCCACACCAGCACTCAGCGTTCAGGCCCCTCTGGCTGGCAGGCCCCCACCCCTCAAGTCACAAGGTGGGGAGGCTTCCCACAACCCCTGCCTGGGAGGGACGGCTTGCCTGATGGACTCAGGGAAGCCCTCCGCCTGGCGTCACCGTTGACTGTAAAGGATCTGGCTCAGGAGCAGCCTAGTGGAAGATGTGCAGGGCAAAGTCCACTGGGAGCAGCGCGAGCGCCCATGTTTCCGCTGGTGTGCCACCCTGGGTCCACCCACCTGCAGCTTTCCAAACCCGGACCTTTAGGGGTTCTATGAAGATTTCATTATGTAGAGGTGACTGATTCCACCTTGACCATTGGTGATGACCTCAACCTCCAGCCCCTGTGTGTGCAGGGGTGGGGGGTGGTGGTGCTGGAGCTGAAGGTTGGAACACTTCAATCAGAGTGGGTTCCCGTGGCAACAGGCTCCCTCCTGAGGCCACCCAGAGGCCCACCCACCAGAAGTCCCCTCACTAGCATAAACACAAGGCTGATTGAAAGGAGTTCCAGCATTGTGAATAATGGAAGATGCAGTTCTTACCCCATCACTAAGGAAATCCAGTTTTAGCTCTATGCCAGGAAATGGAGACAATGACCAAATAGACATATACTTTTTTTTTTTACTTCACATCACAGATAAGCACATACATTATGTCAGAGTCCAACATACACAGTCACATGTCATCATAACCCAGGTCATCATAACAGACATGCAGGAACACATGCTTCCCCACAGGCAAGGAGGCAGCGGGAAGCTGTGCACCTGCAGCACTCATGCCTGCTTATGGGACTTTAGGCACAGGTAGCTACAGGTAGCTATCCCATGTGTACTGTCCCCAAGTGAACAGGGACACTCAGGGATCAAGGTGCATAGGTCACCCTCTCCAGCACAGGCAGGCCATGTGCTGGGAAACTACCTACAGGAGCACACCTGGCCATAGGCATAGTCATACCTGGTGGGCAGAGCCCCAACATAGCAAAGTCCGCGTGTGCACGGTCTCCCTCATGTGCAGATCACACACAGCAACACAAACACACCGTGACACCGGAGGGCCCTCTTTGTACAGAATGATACAGGCACATCGGGCCACCTAGTTTCGTGCTAGCAAGCACAGGTCTGACTTATCCTACACTGCTGCATACCCAGAACACAGACGCGGGGAGCCTTCACCTCGCACCCAGGAAGACAAATTTCATACGTGTCGGGAGTCAGCCACACACCTGTGTGACTATGTGTGCCGTGGCGCGATATGCAGAGATGCCCAAATGCATGCACACATGCTGTTACACAGTTTCACCTGCAGACACGACACTTCGCTGGAATTAGCAGGTGCAAACAAGGACACGTGGGGATGAGCTCTCATGCAGTCACACCTGCGAAGGCAGGCGCTGCCATAACCAGGTATACACACAGTCACACCGGCACGGGAACAAGCTCATGAAAACGCACAAGCAGCCACGCACGCGTTCGCGCATGCGCGCATGCCATCGGCGCCCCACTGCTGGGGCCACAGGCTCCTGGCAGCTCCCGCTGAGCCCGATCGACTTCCCCTTCTTGCCCTCGCAGACCTCGGGGATCTCGCCTGCTTCAGCTGCACAGAGGCCAAAACCTAGGCCGCCAGAGACACGAACAAATGAGTCCGGTATGTCCTGCGCATAAGAGGCGCGGCCCGAGCACACTGCCCATGAACTACGACTTCCAGAAAGCCCTGCGCTCGCGCTTGCGCAACAATCACTGACTAGTGTGCTTGGGTCGTAGAAACTACAACTCCCAGAAGGCCATGGAAGGAAGGAGGGAGGGAGGGGAGGAGGGAGGGGAGGAGGGAAAGGAGGGAGGGGGGAAGGGAAAGGAGGGAGGGAGGGAAGGGAAAGAGGGAGGGGGGAAGGGAAAGGAGGGAGGGAAGGAAGAGAAAGGAAAGAGGGAAGGAAAGGAAGGAGGGAAAGGAAGGAAGAAAGGAAATAGGGAAGGAGGGGGAAAAGGAAGGAGGGAAGGAAGGGAGGGAGGAAAAGGAAGGAAGGAAAGAGGGAAGGAGGAAAGGAGGGAGAGGAAGGAAGGAAGGAGGGAGGGAGGAAGGGAGGGAAGGAAGGAAAGAGGGAAGGAGAAAGGAGGGAGGGAAGGGAAGGAAGGAAAGGAAAGGAGGGAAAGAGAAAGGGAAGGAGGGAGGGAAGGGAGAAAGAAAGGAAAGAGGGAAGGAGAAAGGAGGGAGGGAAGGGAAGGAAGGAAAGGAGGGAAGGGGAAAGGAAGGAGGGAGGGAGGGAAGGAGGGAAAGGAATGGAAAGGAGGAAGGAGGGAAGAAAAAAAGTATGGAAACGAAGGGAGGGAAGGAGGGGAGGAAGGAAGGAAAAAGGAAGAAGGGAGGGAGGAGGGAGGAAAAGGAAGAAAGGAAAGAGAGAAGGAAGGAAGGAGGGAGGAAGGGAGGGAGGGAGAAAGGAAAAGGGGAGGAAGGAAGGGAGGCGGGAGGAAGGGAGGGGAAAGGAAGAGGAGGAAGGGAGGAGGCGCGAGCGGCCCAGCGGGAACGCGAGGGCTGATTGGGCTGATGTGGTTGATTGGGCTGATGTGGCTGATGGGGCTGATGTGGCTGATGGGGCTGATGTGGCTGATTGGGCTGATGTGGCTGATTGGGCTGATGGGGCTGATGGGGCTGATGTGGCTGATGGGGCTGATGTGGCTGATGGAGCTGATGTGGCTGATTGGGCTGATGTGGCTGATGTGGCTGATGGGGCTGATGGGGCTGATGTGGCTGATGGGGCTGATGGGGCTGATGGGGCTGATGTGGCTGATGGGGCTGATGTGGCTGATGGGGCTGATGGGGCTGATGGGGCTGATGGGGCTGATGTGGCTGATGGGGCTGATGTGGTTGATGGAGCTGATGTGGCTGATGGGGCTGATGTGGCTGATGGGGCTGATGGGGCTGATGGGGCTGATGGGGCTGATGGGGCTGATGTGGCTGATTGGGCTGATGGAGCTGATGTGGCTGATGTGGCTGATGGGGCTGATGGAGCTGATGTGGCTGATGGGGCTGATGGGGCTGATGGGGCTGATGTGGCTGATGTGGCTGATGGAGCTGATGTGGCTGATGGGGCTGATGGGGCTGATGGGGCTGATGGGGCTGATGGGGCTGATGTGGCTGATGGGGCTGATGTGGCTGATTGGGCTGATGGGGCTGATGGGGCTGATGTGGCTGATGGGGCTGATGGGGCTGATGGGGCTGATGGGGCTGATGTGGCTGATGGGGCTGATGTGGTTGATGGAGCTGATGTGGCTGATGGGGCTGATGTGGCTGATGTGGCTGATGGGGCTGATGTGGCTGATGTGGCTGATGTGGCTGATTGGGCTGATGGAGCTGATGTGGCTGATGTGGCTGATGGGGCTGATGGGGCTGATGGGGCTGATGGGGCTGATTGGGCTGATGTGGCTGATGGGGCTGATGTGGCTGATTGGGCTGATGTGGCTGATGGGGCTGATGTGGCTGATGGGGCTGATGGGGCTGATGTGGCTGATGGGGCTGATGTGGCTGATGGGGCTGATGTGGCTGATGGGGCTGATGTGGCTGATGTGGCTGATGTGGCTGATTGGGCTGATGGAGCTGATGTGGCTGATGTGGCTGATGGGGCTGATGGAGCTGATGTGGCTGATGGAGCTGATGTGGCTGATGGGGCTGATGGGGCTGATGTGGCAGATGTGGCTGATGGAGCTGATGTGGCTGATGGAGCTGATGTGGCTGATGGGGCTGATGGGGCTGATGTGGCTGATGTGGCTGATGGAGCTGATGTGGCTGATGGGGCTGATGGGGCTGATGTGGCAGATGTGGCTGATGGAGCTGATGTGGCTGATGGAGCTGATGTGGCTGATGGGGCTGATGGGGCTGATGTGGCTGATGGGGCTGATGGGGCTGATGTGGCTGATGGGGCTGATGGGGCTGATGTGGCAGATGTGGCTGATGGGGCTGATGTGGCTGATGTGGCTGATTGGGCTGATGTGGCTGATGGGGCTGATGGGGCTGATGGGGCTGATGGGGCTGATGGGGCTGATGGGGCTGATGGGGCTGATGTGGCTGATGGGGCTGATTGAGCCCGCCTGGGCGTCCGTCGCAGAGCGGGCTCCCTGCGGGCTGCGCGGGTCGGGGACATGCTCTCGGGAAGGCCGGGCCGCGCGGGCTCCCTCCCCTAACGGGCGGGTGGAGGCCCGGCGCGGTGCCCCGCGGCTGGGCGGCTGGAGGCCCCAGGGAGCACTGAGCGGGTCCTGGGTGCGTTTGCGGAGCCCGGTGGCGGCAGGCTTGTCAGGACCCGGGGACCGCGCTCGCGCCCTCCCGCGTCCTCGCTGGCGTCTGGCCCCCTCCCAGCGGCTCCCTGTCGCCACCCGCTGACGGGAGGAGTGCGGGCCACCTGGTGGCCAGGTCCCAGGTTCAAAGCTGCGCCCAGTCGCCACTGGCAGTGTCCCTAGGCGGATCCTCTGGCCCCACCTGGGCCTCGGGCGTGAAGAGCACTCGGAGCTGGTGACCTTTCCGCCGGGCTAGCACGTCCCTGATCCCAGCGACTGGGGACGTGGCCGTGGGGCAGCACCCGGAGGTGGATCCCCAGTACAGAAAAGAGAAAGTGGCATTTTCAGATAAAAGGGGTCACCCTGTACTTAATTCACCTAAGATATTACTGGGGGGGAAGCAGAGCCATTTTAAGGAAATGGGTAAGCAGTTAGGTCCCGACTCACCACATCCCATCAGGCCAGGTCCCTGGGCTGAACTTCCCCACGAGGTCCCCTGGGTGTGGCAAGCCCCTCCCCTGGCTCACCCAGCAAACTGTCGCTTAAATGGCAGTGACGCTGTGGTCCTGAAGTCCTGACTGGCACACTGTGAGGCCTTGATCATCCAGGTGTGTCTCCACAGGTGTGTGTGCAGGGAGTGGGCCCGAAGGAGACTTCTAGAGATGCTTCCATTAACAAATTGTACACCCAGGCTCCTTTCCTCACCCCTACCCACCTAATTAGGTCAGTCCAAACCCCAGTGGCCAACCACAGGGCGGAGAAGGACAGCAGCCCTGGAGTCCCTCCCCTGGAGCTCAGGGTCAGGACTGGGCTGGTGATGCAGGCCTGGGCTCAGGGCCAGATGACCTGGAGACCTGCCTCTGAGCCCGTGTCCCCTCTAAAACCAGGACCCCACTCACAGCAGGGCTGCTGGGGACGGCTGTATACACTTTACTTTCCCTAGGGCACCTGTCCAAGCATCATGGGGAAGAGATACCTCCAAAAGAGGGTCCTGAGGAGTTCCTGGAGAGAGGAGGAGTGGGCTCAGGACCGCTGGGTCCTTGACATCTGTGACAGAAAAGAATTTCAGCACATGCCCCTAGAGGCATTCAGGGAGAACGTGGACCATCTCATGAGACAGACAGGCCAGCTCTTCTCCTAAAGGAACCGAGGGGCATGAGGAGGTGTGGGGTGACTTCACTCTGGCCATCTCAGGATCCTCTGGTGGATGTTTGATCAAAAACATTGCAAAGTCCCCTGAATTATATATAAGCTTCTCAAAATATCAGGTCTCTCTTTGCTTAATCTGTTTATTGATGGATAATTAACAGTGCACAAGGTAATTTTTATAAATGAACCAATTTTTGGTTAACTCTAAGATTTACAGCCAGGCATGATAACACATGTCTGTAATGCCAGTGGCTCAGGAGGCTGAGGCAGGAGGATCTCGAGTTCAAAACCAGCCTCAGCAACGTAGTGAGGCCCTAAGCAACTCAGTGAGACCCTGTCTCTAAATAAAATGTAAAAAAAAAAATGGAGGGGGGCTGAGGTGCCAGCTCAGTAGTTAAGAACCCTTGGATTCAATCCCTGGTAACAAAAACAAAAACAATTAACAAATTTCCCAGAAATTTGAGAGTGACAAGCCTGGGCTTAGGGAGTGGCTGTCGTGGAAGCATATGAGGAACTTCTGGATTAAGTTTTGTCTCCTTGTCCTTCCTGTGTCTTTGATGTCCTCTACCCTGCTTCACAAGGAGATGAGCAGGCTGTGGAATCTGGCCTGTTCACACCAGGGCTGCAGGATCCCACCCCAGCATGTGTCCACGCTCAGGGACTACCAGGCCAAGTCTGTGTCCGATGTCCCTCAAGGGAAATCTTATTCAACAAGAAAGAAAAGCTTGAAGCATTGCAATTAGAAACACGTCTTGTTCTTTTTTCTCTTTGGAGGTGAGGCCTTGGGCACTGCTAGGTGGCACTGCTGGATAAGGAATGACAACTAGGCTCAAAAAGCTGCTTTTTAGAAATCCAGGTGGCAGAACACGCATAACACAGAACTGACCTTTTCGCTCATGTTAACCCTTGAACACAGGCTTGATATTTTACCTTGTCTGTTTTTAAAACTGGTAACATATACATAACTTGGTGTTTATCATTTTAACCAGGTGTAAGGGGCACTTTTGTGGCATTGTGCACACAGTGTGGGGCCGCAGTCCCCCCATTCCCTGTGGTGCTCACTGGTCCTGCGGAGCTGAACTTGCCCCCCACCTGGCCCCTGCTCCTGACACCTCTCCCCTGTTTCTGAGTCTGAGCCCCCAGGTGCGCTACCTGAGAGACAGCGCTCCGTGCTCTCTGAGACTGGCTAAGGCTCCTCCTGACCACAGCCAGAGTCAGTCGACGTCCCTCCTCTGCAAGCCCCAGCACCACGTTCATCCTTTGAGGGGCTTGGCTGCTTGCACTTCTTGGGGGCCCGAGGGCTGCTGCTGTGAACACAGATGTACACAGCGGGTGACGTTCTTTGGGGTGAATGTCTGCCCTTGGCATCGCTGCACTGTGTGATAGTTGCATTTTAACATTTTCAAGGGCATCCACATGACCTTCCACAGTCAGGACATCACGTCACACTCCCACCACAAACACTTTGTCGAATTCCTGCTACATTGTTATTTTCTCTATTTATTTGAATAGTGACCACAGGGCATGGATGTGTGGCAGTTCCTTGTTTCTTTTGAAAAGAGAAAATACGACTTTTCCATTGTTTCATGACGACTGTTACTTGGAAGAGGGTAAGTGCCCCTTGGGTACCCAGTACCCACTGGGCATCATGCAACTTCTCACTCCTTGGAACCAGATCTCATTTCCTCTTGAATGTCGACCTCCATGCCAGGCCTGCTCTTCACAGCAGCCACTGACAACCCGCTTCACAAAGACAGGCAAAGGGCACGTGGAGAGATCTGAAGTGGATCTGAGCCACAGGAGCTGGTGGTCCCTGTGCCAGCCGTGGAGCGTGGCTGGGCTCCCACTCTTGGTGTGCAGGTACCTTGCAGGCAGCCGCAGCTGTGGGGTGAACAGTGGGTGCGGCAGGTCCTCACTGGAGGGGGGATGCAGGAGCTGGTCTGGTTGCCAGGCAACGCTCAGAGTCCCTGGAGATGAGTCACCAGGAAAGAGAGTGAGGAGAGGAGTGGGGGAGGGGCTCGCCTCAGCCCAGCAGAGAGGGTGGAGGGGGAAGGGCCTGCGGCTGAGGTCCTTTGATTGACAACCTCTCATCTGTCTATCTGTGGCCGAGGAGATGTACTGTCAGAGCCGGGATGGGATCAAGGCCACTGCAGGGGACCCCACTGGATTCTGGGTTCTCACTTGAGAGGACTCTTAGTGGGAGGCCTAGGGAGAGGGGGACAGGGGACACTCTCCAGGAAGAGAGCGGGCCTCGGACAGGGGGAGTGCCCCTCCTGCCCTGCAGTCGTGTTGGGGTCCAGGGACGTTTGCAGAGTCTCGCCCACGGCTGAGTTGACTGACAGCCACAGGATATCAGACTTTCAAGTCTCCACTGCTCGTGTAAGGGTCCAGGCAACTCTGGGTCACTTTGACCCACGCTGACCGGTTCTGATCAGAACCCATTCGTACAGATTTTATGGTGGCGGCAACTCTCCTTAGCCCCTGAGTTCTGGAACCGGTCTGTCCCCGGCCCCCCGCCCCCCTCCCAGGATAGCTGGGCCCTGGTCCTGCGGACTGCAGGTAGTCTGCTGAGGAATGTAACCTGTCCTGTTGACGGGAGCCAGGCAGGGCTGCTGTGAGAGAAAGCATGTGGGGGTCAGCGCAGTGGGCCAGTTTAGAGGATCATTCCCCTGGCTTCCTGTTCCCACCGCAGCCTCGTCAGATGGCCTCTGTTTATAATTTCATCTCTGTTGTTCATCTGTCTGTTAGGCCAGTGGTCCCCAAAGTGCAGTTCCAGGCTCCCTGGAGGGGATCAAGGCCCTTTCAGGAGGCCTACAAGTTCCAAACCATCTTCTGAGAATATTTAGATTTTACTGGCCGAGTCCTTCTATTGTTTCTGCATGTTGTCAAGTTGCCAGGGCTGGATTTAAGAGGCAGGTATGAGAATTCAGCTGTCCTCTACCTGGGAGGACATTGCAGGGATCTGCAAACATGTCGGAGACACCTTTATTCATGATCATTATCTGGAAAGAGCAATTGTTTTTCATTCAGTGTATATGATGCTGATATATAAGAGATTCCTTACCTTTCAAAGTTTTTAAAATTAAAAATATCCAGTTTCCATTTATAGTATGGTAAATATACGTGATCGTAAATCAAACAAAGAGAAATTATTTTGGGTTCTCAATAATCCTGGAAAGCACAACGTTCCGACAGGATGAAGTTTCAGAATGACTCTCCTAGGAGAATTTCCTTCTTTCTTTCTTTATTTTTTCCCCCGGTGTGGTGCTGGGGATTGAACCCAGGGCTTTGTGCCTGAGGGCAGGCACTCTACCAGCTGAGGTGTGTCCCCCGCCCTCCTGGGTGACTTTCCAAGATGCAGCTTTGCTGGCTGAAGAGGTGCATGTTTAAGGTGTCTGATGCCCCCGTGTCCTGATGTGACTCTCTCTTCCCATCTCTAAATCCTCACGAGAAAGAGTCCACAGCCCAGAGCAGTGGATCCCACCAATTATCCCAGCCACTGAGGCAGGGGGATCACAAGTTCAAGGCCAGCCTTCACCCTGAGCAATTTAGTGAGACCCCATCTCAAAGAAAGAAAAGGGCTGGTGGGTAAGTCTCACCAGTGGCTCAGTGGTTAAGTGTTCTCGGCTTCAATCTCTGTTCCCCCCGTCCCCCCAAAAGAGAAAGAAACAGAAATAGAGGGTCTACGTCTGTCTGCCTCCTGTGATCAGGAGGGGAGGTTGGTGGCCCAGTGCTGGAGCCCCGCGGCTGGACACCGAGTCCCTCGCTAGGGGTGAGCTGAGAGCTCCCGGGAGGAGGTGGGAGGCAGAAGCCGAGCTACAGACCCGACACTGTCGACCCCCGACCCTGGACGAGACGTGGGCCCCTCTGAACCCCACTTTCTGCACCTGCAAGGTGGGGCTTTAGCTGGAAGAGAGCTTGATACAGTAAATCGTGGCATGCTTTTGTTTTTTAAACATACAACATTTTTGATACCTTTATTTTATTCATTCATTTTTATGTGGTGCCGAGGATCAAACCCGGTGCCTGGCTTGTGCCAGGCGAGCGCTGCACCACTGAGCCCCGGCCCAGCTGACATGCTTTTGTTTTTAACCATTTCTACAATAATTAAACATGAAAAAACTTTAGTAATTTGGGTAAAGGAGCACTAGAAAGAATGAAGCTTCACTTTCCCGTGGCATTTCGCCCGCCTCCGTATCCACAGTTGCTGAAGCAGTTCCCTCAATGCCGCCACACTAACTGTTCTAGTCCTCCGTCCCCACCGGTGCTGGTGACATAACTGCCTGTCCCCCTCTCGTCCGTGCCCTCTGGGGAGTTTGGGCTGCGTCACTAAAACCTGTCCCGACAGCGCTGGGCGGCTGGGCGGGCGATGCTTTCCGAGGGAGCCCTTGACTTTGGTCAGGACGGCCTCAGCGCTGACTAGGACTGTCCACGGAAAGGCGGGGGGACCTGAAGGTTTCGGAGGAGACCGTGGCCTCCCTGGGAGCGGGAGGTGCTGGTTCCCACGCAGTCCACTTACAGGGCAAAGTGAGACCAAGCGACACGGTTCCATAAACAGAGGAGAAGAAGCCTTCAACTGTGGGACAGCCCTGCTACCGCGTGCAGCCTGGCTGTGTGCTTATCCTGTCACTCAACAGCCACTTAGCATGTGACGGGGACAGTGCGGGACACGAAACAGGAGCAGACCCCTGTGTTCTTAAAGGACTCTCCTGTGGGTCTGGGGAGTCGGCGAGCCCCGTGCATGTCCTGAGCCGACCCTTGTACAGCGCACGTCCTCCTTTCCCTGGGGAATAGAGTGGTGCCCCTATGTACGCTGGCTGCTTAATAAACAGGCTTCCTCAAGATACCAGACTTCACTGAAAGATGGAGAAGAAAACAAGACATGTGGAGAGAGCTGAAGTGGAACCGGAACCACAGGAGCCGGCGGTCCCCGTGCCAGCGTGGAGCGTGGCTGGGCTCCCACTCTGGTGTGCAGGCACCTTGCAGGCAGCCGCAGCTTGGGGGTGGAACGGAGGGTGCAGCAGGTCCTCACTGGAGGGGGGGATGCAGGAGCTGGTCTGGTTGCCAGGCAACGCTCAGAGTCCCTGGAGATGAGTCACCAGGAAAGAGAGTGAGGAGAGGAGGGGGAGGGGCCCGCCTCGGCGCAGCCAGCTGCGGAGACCGAGGGGGAGGGGCCCGCGGCCGAGGGTCTCTAACCAGCCCTGCTCCCCGGCGTTCAGATGGCCCCCACCCAGAGTCTCGTTATCATTGTTATTACTCGTGTGTCTATTAGGCCATTTGCTCCCAAAATGCGATCCAAGCGTCCCTGGAGGGAGCCAAGACCCTCTGGAGGGTCCACACGCCTCCCAACTATTTTGCTAAGAGCACAAAGGTGTCATTTGCCCTTTCCTTCCCAGCTTTTTGCAGAATGACGTATTGCACGTGCTTGAATTAGGAGCCCAGATGAGAATCCAGCCGTCCCCTGTGACGGAGGACATCAAGAGAGTCGGAAAAATGTCCCACGTGCCGCCTCCCCCACTGATCTTTGTGTAGAAATACAACCATGTCACACGGTGTTGTCTCCTAGGTCAGCGTTCAGCTTAGCTGGTGCTCTGGGTTCCTGGATGCCAGCCGTGTGGGAGACGTCCTCCAGGGGTGCTGAGGGTTTCCAGGGGAGTCCTGAGGCGAAGCCCTGCGGTGACAACTACCTGGGGCTGTTCGTGACCGTGTTTCTCTGGGTTGCAGGACACAGACGTTCAAGGTGTCTCCCCACGCGGTACCAGGTCGCTGCGCTGGTCCACAGCTGTCTCACTGCCCCTCTGTCCCCTGGGAAGTGCCAGTGAATGTCTCACTCCTGTCCACTGGCAGCCTGCCTCCAGGGTGAGGCCAGGGAAGGGACTTCTGTGGGACGGGAGCGTGGGCTCCCGTCTCAGAACCCTGGGTCTCCCCTAGCACAGGGTGAGTGTCGGTTCTCAGCGGAGAGGCTGCTGTTTACCAAGGCTGGCTCCCGCGCTCCCGCTCGGCGTGTGGAGGACCACGGGCTCAACGTGGCCCCTGGGAGCCTCATCTCCTCACCTGTAGATGGGGACTGAGGCAGTAAGAACACACGGGAGCAATCCGGTGCGCAGCGGCTATACAGTTTTGCATTTCTATAATAAATATAATTTATGGATACAAGAAAGATCAGTAAGAACAGAAAGCCATGTTTTGGGGGGTGAAATTTTCTTCACTCAGTACGTGCCTGATTGTTGAACAAGCCCCTTTACGTGTCAGAGTAGGTGACAGTTCTCTTGTCCCCCTGGAGGGTAACTGTTGCTTCTTTCCTTGTGCCGGGGGGGGCTCCGGAGAGCAGAGCGTGCAGCCTCTCCCAATCCTGCATCACCAGAGCCCTGGGGAGCCCGGATCCAAGGTCTGCCCAGCCCCGCCAGGGCGAAGGCCCGGGTGCAGGAGCACACACGTCCCGGCCACGGGTTTTAACAGTGTCCAGGGCACCTCTGAACGTAGCCCTTGCTGCTTATTTTAAAACGGACATGTTTTTCTTCTTCTCTCTCCCTCTCCCTCCCTAGCCCAGGGTCAAGAACAAGAGCACCTTGGGTGACCTATCTGATCCCCACAGGAAGGAGATGTCCCTGGGAGCGTAGGAAGCGACTGTCTCCCAAAATAACAAGTGAATTTCAACGTACCTTCAGGCGGGTGCACCTGGGACCCCGCGCGGCACACCTGCAGTGCAGCCTTTCCACAGCTTCTTTAGAAGCCCCCTGTCCCCTGAGGGGCAGAGTCACAGTCTCTGGGACAGGTCCTCCCTGTGTTCTCCTTTTTCTAGTAAACAATAAACCTCTTTCCTTTTCCTCAAAACCCTGTGTTCCTACTGAATTCCCCTCGGGAACAAGGACCCAGCTTTCAGCGACAAGGTGAGGAAGCGGCTGAGGCGACCTCGCGGCCTATTGAGGGAGGGAAGGGCGTGAGGGGCGAGAGGCACGCCATCCAGGAGGACGCCGTGGCGCCCCAGCAGCCGGGAGCAGGGCCGTCCACTCCCGCAGTGCGGACAGGGACCGGCAGGCGCGATGCAGGCGTGGTCCCTGCAGCCCCCGGCTTCTGAAGGCACGGAGCACCTTCACGTCCACATTCCTATGTCCCCAACAGCGCCGAGCGGGGCCACCCTGAAGCGTGTGGGTATGGAACAACCGGGTCTCCTGGAGCCCCTGGAAAGCCGGCTCCGGTGAAGGAGGGACAGGAGGAGAAGAAGAGTGACACAGGGAGAGGAGGGTGACGGCGGGGAGGACAGACAGACAGCCTGAGAGCGGGCGTCCCTCCAGCAGAGACTCTGGGCGTCTGGGGGGCAGCCCTGGGCTGCTCCCTGCAGGAGCCCCCCTGGGGACCTCCCTGTGCGGCTGGTCCAGCGCCCCCCCATCTTCTTCGCTGTCCGCTTCCTGTCTCCAGGGCTCTGCTCAGCGGTCCCTCGTGGGAGTCCTCCCTGGTGGCCTCCCCGCGGCCTGGAGGAGCCGTCTCTCCATTAGATTAAAGTCCTTGGGCAGCGGGACAAGCCTGGCCACAGGGCTGGGTTCCCTGAGGTCGGCCTGTCCGAGGAACAGCGCGGGCCTCTCCCCGAGGACACCGCAGAGCCAGCCTCCTCCTGCTGCTGCTTTTGTCACTGAAACAGCAATCAAGGGACACTGGGGAGGAGAGCTGGCGCTGTGGGGTGGACAGCGGGAGTGTGGAGCCGGCCTGTGGGCAGCACCCGTGGAATCCGGGAAGTAACAGCGTGGGGGCGGCTGTGGGGGGTGGCTTGAGTGGGGCAGACAGGCGGCAGAGTCCTGGAAGCAGACTCTGGAAGGGACTTCAAGTGTGGCCCAGGAGCCACACTCATCAAGGACGTGATGGGAGGGTGGTCCCCAGGGAGGACCCAGGAGGAGACCCTGGGAGCAGGAGGTAATGGTGGAGGCCAGCCGCTCCATCTGAGGAGGAGGCTGACGGGAGTGGAGGGAAGTGTCTGCTGCAGGCAGCTTTGGAGGGAGTGCTAGACCACAGGTGTCGGTCCCCAACCAGGGCTTCTCCTCCTGGTCCCGTGGAACTCCTGGGCCTTTGCCGTGGAGGAGGGAGGAGGCTGTTCCTGCGCCCTAGGGTAAAGGAGGCTGTCCTCCGCTGAGCATAGGAGGCTGAGCAGCATCCTTGAATTTCCCATCTCCTCCCCTCCCACCAGCTGTGACAACCAAAAAAGTCCCCAGATATTGCCAGACACCCTCTGGGCCAACACTGTCCCTGCTGGAATGTCCACCTGGGGTGTCAGCTGGTTTTGGTGGGCACGGTCAAGAAGCAGGGAGTCCGTGGGCTCAGGAAGCCAGGAGACCCCCTTGCCTTCCGCAGCTCTGATGCTTGGGATTCTGCTGACCCACAGGACGTCTGACCAGGGACTCCAGTCCTCTGAGTGTGCCCTCTGTGTGCAGACCAGTAGGTCAGAGATCACCCACACGCGGCCTCCGCTGGACTCCCACACTCTGGACCCTCACGCACCTGCCTCCCGTCCTGGGTGGGGGCCAGACACCCTGAGAGACCACTGTGCCCAGGACCCATGAAACACTTCACACCGGCTGCTCCTGCTCCTGCCAACTGCTCGCCAATGACCGGGGGCCCCTAGTGGAACCCCTCTCCCAAGGCAGGCTCCTGCACCACATTGTGTCCGAGGCACACTTTTCCCCGACGTGTGTCTCCTGCGATTCCTGGAAGTGGTTCTTAGGATTATGAATCCATTTGGTGAGGGCCCAGAGACACCAGACACATCTCTGCATCCGGCGCGTGGTGTGGAACTGGGGAGAGGACCAGGTCACCTCCCCTGTCCCCATCAGCCTTGTAGGACTGTGCCCCAACCCAAGGCAGAAGGACAGCCTTCCTGCAGTCCCTTCTCCAGACAAGCCCAGGACAGCTCCCGGGGGGTTCGGAGTCAGGAGGGGGCTGGTGATGCCGCGGTGGGCTCAGGGCCGGCGGCCTGGGGACCCGCCGGAGCCCAGCGCTCCCCTCGTAAACCACAGTCACCTAGGACCCCGCTCGGCTGCCGGGGAAACCCAGCCCGGACTCCCTGGCAAGCTCTGTCCACGCCGGGGCTGAGGAACTCCCCCAATCCCTGCGGCCCACGACGGCCACGCGGTGCTCGGCAAAACACTTGGTTTTAAACCCGGGCCCGCGAACAAGTGTCCGTCGCCGCAGTGCGGCTGCGGCGACCCGGTCTCGTTCCTAGTGCGCGGCGCGAGATGGCGCTGTTGCCTAGCGGGAGAGGAACCAGGCCCCGCTGACATTCCTCAGCTTTCCGTTTTCTTTTTAATTTCAAACGTTAATATATTTTCTATTTTATATTGAACATATGCCTCAGCAAGCCCCTCTTTTGCAGAAACGATAACACCCAGGGGCAAAATCTGTAAGATGTCGCTTGAAATATTCTTTGTTATAAAATAATAAAACTTCAAATAAATAGTCTTCACACCAAACAGCATGTTGAAAAATTAGAAAATAAATGTTTAATTTTACTACAACTACGATATACATGAAGTCGAAGGGGGAAATCAGAGTTTTCCAATAAAGGCTTCCTGTAAGGCAAAATACAATCTAAAGACATACTGATTGATTCACATTCTTCCGAATGTACAACATATTAGTATAATATTTTGTGATTACCATGGAGTATGGCACAACTTGTTTTTCACAGTTGCGAATATCATTGTATATTCAAAAATATAGCACATTATCTCTGGGGAACACAATGGCAAGAAGATCATTGGCTAATTTACAAATTTTGCAAGGACTATTCACAAACAAGAACTGCCTAGGAGTGTCTGTTGCTTAAGCTTATGCAATATGTGGGACACCAAGTTCCGTATCCCTTAACTTTGAGCTCCATTAGCTGAGTTCTAACAAGCATATCAGTTAAAATAGCACACAGACAAAAAGCATCTCACTGTAAGCAGCAAAGACTATCCCAACCCTCTACGAACAGTGTCAAGATCACAACTGTCTAGTTGGTTGCATATGTGTTTAAGAAAAAAAAGAGAACAACCCTTAATACTGATATTCCTGATTAACAATGCTATGTTGGTGTTTCAGAGTGCCTCAGGGGCAACAGTGGGAACTTTGTAGCAGACTGTGTTTGAGTTTTCACACCGGCACCCAGGCCTGGTAACCCAATCATAACACCCCTGGCACAATTTAAGGCAACCCATGGCTGGAGGGTAACACCATAAGCAAGGCAAAAAGACGGACATGAGACCCATGGCCGACCAACGCGCACAGTAGTGAGAGGGGCTGCAGGAGCACGGGTTGTCAGAGCAGTCGTCCTCCTCATCGTCAGAACAGTGGTAGAAGACAGCTTGCACACAGCACACGCAGGTCCCATAGTCAATCACGTTCTGGGCCGAGCAAAGGCACCGCTTGTTGCAGATCCAGTTGGATGGCAGGGGCCTGGGACGGGTGCACTCCTTACACTTGCACTGGCCGCAGTCCTCACACCTGTAGGCGTGCAGGCCCAAATCTTCCACGCTCAGTGGCTTGCGATCGCCTGGCTTGAGCTCAGATTTGGGCTGCACCAGGACGATCCCATCAGCAAGTGGACCAGAGGAGAAGGACGGTCCTAACCGCCTCCGTTCCGAGGAGCTGCTGGTACTTGTCCTGAGGATGCTCTGAGACCCTGAGCTGACGGTGCTGATGGACCTGGGCAGAGGGGCTCGAGTAGACACACGAACCTGCGAGAGCTGGAGCCTGGGAGGCGGGCGGTGCTCCGGCAGACCGCGGAGTCTCTCCGGCTGGTGCTGAGTGGAGGGGCGAGGAGCGGGCTGCAGTCCGGGTCTGGGGCCCGCAGTCGGTGCCTCGGTGTACTCATTGGTGTTTCCGATGGTTCTGATTTGATCCAGAGACAAAACCTGTACCTGCTGGGACAGGGCTTCTCCAGGGCCGGGCTCCCCACGCTGCCTGCCACTGTCACAGTGCGCCGGCAGCAAAGGCTGAGACCCGCGGCCACTCTGTGCTCTGGCCTCCATGGTGTCTGGGAAGTGTGGTCACTCCCGCAGGCTTAGAGCGCATCTGAACTCGGTGATCACGGCTTCGCACCAACCCCTCTCCCCCGGTGTTTCTTTCAGCGATGTGCAAATAAATCCAGTCCCGACGCAAACTTTTTCCCTTCTTTCCAAACTCTGCCTCAGTCCAACTTCCCAGCAATCGCGGAGAAAAATCGAGAGACAAATTCGGAGCCAAGTCCCCCGCCGATGAACACCCCGGGGTTCGGGGCTGCCCTTTCCAGAAGCGCACGCGGAGTATTTCCTCTTTTTCTCAATGAACAAGAGGCCGAAGCGCCAACGGCGAATCCCTTTTCCTGTCAGATTAGCCAATGAGAAAAGAAACGGCCTCACAGAGAATTTAAAGCCAGATCGCCAAGTCGCGCGGCCCCGCGTGCGTCTGAGCAGAGGCGGCGCGGGGGCGCGGAGCCGGGTCGGGAGGGCGCGGGGGCCTGAGCGCTGCGCGCTCCACCGGCCCCTCTCTTACGCGCGCGCGCTGCGGCGCGCACCTCCAGCTCTCCGTTTTAATTGCGATGAAATACACACAACATACATTTACCATGTTAAGGAATGTTTACTGGTATTAATTGTTATACAGACTCTTGCAAATTCTGCATTTTAATAGTTAAGTCAGGGCGTGTTAGACAGCATTTTATGTTTTATCCATTGTAAGTGCACTGTTCGTTGGCATTAACTGCTTTCACGTGGATTTGAGATCACCATCGCCTTCCATCCTCAGAACCGTTTCACACGAGAGAGCCCACAGTCTGGACCCACCAGCCTCAGCACCCCATTTCCCCTTCCTGGCCCCGGGAAACCACCACCCCAGGTGTGTGGGTCTGTGCCTTGGGCCAGTAAAACTACACGGCCTCTGCGAGTGCTTGATTTCACCTGCTCAGGGGTGTCCAGGTCGTGGGAGGTGGCAGACCTGCTTCCCCACCGGGGAGTCCTTTCCACCGTGGGTCAATGCCACATTTTGGTTGTTCTTGATGGACACTGCAATGTCCCCCCCCCCTTTGCCTGCTGGGAACAGGAGAGTCCACACATGTCTTTGCTGTGTGTTTCTAGTTCTTGGGGTGTGCATGGAGCTGCTGGGTCACGTGTTCCACTCTCTCAGCCTCGTGGGGGTGCTGCCAGGCACGGCCCCAACTGGCTGCATCAAATTGCCTCCCCATTTCACCCTGCACAAGTGCTGCTGGTCCTCCTCCCTCATACCAGACCTTGCCTTTCCCATGGACAGAGACCATGCTAATGTGCATTGGTGACTTCTGTTTCTTTTTAAAAGGAAAACATTTCATTGTTCAGTGCTGATGGTGACTGAACAACAGCTTTGTGTGCACACAGGTGCTACTGCCCTTCTCAAACCTTGGCCTCAGGAGGGACAGGCCACCCCTCTTTGGTCTCCCATGTTCACCTTCATGCCTGCTGGCTTTTCTTCACAGCAGCCACTGACAACCCGCTTCACAAAGACAGGCAAAGTGCATGTGGAGAGATCTGAAGTGGAACTGGAACCACAGGAGCTGGTGGTCCCTGTGCCAGCCGTGGAGCGTGGCTGGGCTCCCACTCTTGGTGTGCAGGTACCTTGCAGGCAGCTGCAGCTGTGGGGTGAACAGTGGGTGCAGCAGGTCCTCACTGGAGGGGGGATGCAGGAGCTGGTCTGGTTGCCAGGCAACGCTCAGAGTCCCTGGAGATGAGTCACCAGGAAAGAGAGTGAGGAGAGGAGTGGGGGAGGGGCTCGCCTCAGCCCAGCCAGCTGCGGAGACAGAAGGGGGAAGTGCCTGCGGCTGAGTTTCTTTCTTTCTTTTTTGGTAGCAAGGATTGAACCCAGGGGCATTTTACCACTAAGCCACCTCCCCAGGCTGGTACTACTATTACTACTACTATTAGCATTACTATTTTCATATTGAAGGTCTCACTGAGCTGCTTGGGGCCTTGCTAACTTACTGAGGCTGGCGTAGAACTGGTATCCTTGGCCTCCTGAGCCTCTGGAATTACAGGCGGGTACCACCGGGCCTGGCCCTGAGATGGCATTCAGATGGCCAGCACTCAGAATTTCACGTGTATTATTTATGCTTCCTAGGCCCATCATTTCCAAAATTCAGTTCAATGATCCCTGGGGGGAAAGCAGGATCTTTCAGCAAATCCACAGGTTCCTAAGAGCATTAAGGTCTTGTGTTTTTACTTTCCAGTATCTCTGTGTGTGATGTTGTGAAGGTTTGAATTAAGTCACAGAAAAGCAAATCCATTGCTTCTACTGGAGAAAAAATTCAGGAATCTGCACAGTGTAAACCAACGCCACTTTTACTATTCATTTTTTGTCTGTAAATCATAACTGTTATCCATAAAAGGGTGCTATACATCCGAGTTTGTTATGGTTTTAAGTTACAAATCAAAAACTTTTCTTCATGTCAATTTATAATGTGGTAATATTATGCATATAAACCCTTTGAACAGAATCTATTGGGGTATCCATTTAGTTTTTAAAAGTAGAAAGGATTCTGAGATGTGAAAATGTAAGCCTCACAGCCTTCGGGGCTGGGGCAGAGCACTTGCCTAGCACGTGTGAGGCACTGGGTTCGATCCTTAGCACCACAAAACAAATAAAATAAAGGCATTCTGTCCAGGTACAGCTACAAAAAAAAAAAATTAAAAAAAAAAAAGAATCACAGACTTCGTATGAATCCTAGATTTAGTGGTAACGGACCTTGTGGCATTCAGTAAATATAGCTCTTTTGTTCGTGTGTGTAACGTGCTGTTCGGCTGGAACTCCAGCTGGGTGGTACGTGTGGATCTTCCTGTGGGGCCATCCGCGAAGTGGCAAGATTTGGCTCTTCAAAGACAGCGAGAGCAGCGCGCTCCTGGGCGGCCCGCGGGTGTCCTCCCGGGAGTCCTGTCCTGAGCCCTGGCTGGTCCCTTAGCACGTCCCCCACGCAGCAGCCGCCCGCCACTCTCGCGCGTTGATTTGAGGACTGATGGACCCAGAGGGTCAGGCCGTTCACTCCCTGATTCCTCCGCATGTTGATTGGCGGCTGGGTCTTTCCTTACTCTATAATCGTCCTTAGCTCCTGAGTCTATTTGGGGATAGATTTGTCCTTTGTTTCTTCGGTTGATTCCTTTATTAACTCGGCACACACCTTGGAGCATCTGTGAGCTGGCTGCAGGCTGAGTCCCAGATGCGGGGTCGCGCGGTGAGCAGGGTGAGCAGGGACGACCGTGCCAAGTTTGGCTCTCCTGCGTGTCCACGTTCAGATGCCCTCAGAGCTGGCCGGCAGCGTGGACCCGGTCTCTGTAGGTGAGGGGGCTCTCTCCAGCTTGCAGTCTCTGGAGCACCCAGGAAACGTGCCGCCTGTCGCTCAGGTCTTCCTGGAGCCTTGGGATTTCACTCCTGCCTCTGCCAAGGTCCACTCATCTGGCCTCCGTGTTGAGTTCGCGAGTCAAGGTCGAGCAGAAGTCTTCTGTTTTTCCTTCTTTCCAAGGAAATGTGGACAGCAGAGGGCTTCATCAGTCACTCATATTCGAGGTGAATTAATTTCTAAATTCATACACATACACTATTTTGGGGTGTACTGTTATGTGAGTTTTAACTCGTGTAGAGACCTCTGTGTAAGCCCTCGCCTCCAGCTCCCCGCACGGGGAGGGTGCTGTGTAGACCTCGGGAGCCACTTGAGCCCGCCTTGGAGTCCTAGCTCTTAGTGCCTGTGCAAACCTGGGAGCCCGCTGGCGATCCCCCGTTTGCGGGGGAATAAGTACATACTCTTGCGAAGGGACATGGGAGAGTACAGGACCATGTTCAGGGGTGCTAAGCAGGAAGCCTGGAGCTTCCTGGGTGCCAAAGAGAGGCAGCTGTGTTCTTGGTTACCCACAATGTTGGATGGATTTTGTTCAGTCATTTCAGAGCAATGGAAGACCTTGCAAAGCTCAAAACTCAAATAAAACCCACTAGTCTGGGGCAGAGGTAGCCCCTGTCAGTAGTCATAAGCGCAGCATCGCTTTGCTTTGCAGGCGCCCAGGGCGCACAGGGCGCACACGGGCAGGTTCGGAGGCTTCTCTCTGCGCAGCACGCAGCTCCCAGGTCGGCCACCAGTCTTGGCTGATTCTGAGGTCATGTTCCATTCGGAGCCTTGAGCTGTGTATATGGCGCATGCCATATACCCCTGATTTGTGCATGTTTACTTTGTTTTCCTTTTCTTACTACAATGAATTATCCTTGTAAACATTATTGTACATAGCTCTTTGCACAATTGTGAGATTATTTCTTTAGAATGACTATCAAGAAGTAAAACTCCTCATAAAATGAGCTTAGATATTTTAAATGACATTAAGAGTGGAGATGAAATACAAAATGAACGCACAAGCCCCATCCCTCATTTGTTTGCCCATGAATCTCACAGATGCTTGCTGTGTGTTCCCAGAAGGATTTTTTTTTTGTATGTTTGTTTTATTGGTGCCTCATAGTTGTGCAGTGGATGGGGTTTGCTGTTACACATTTGAACATACACACAATGTAACAACACGATCTGGCCAATACCAGCACTTCTCACCTCCTTCCCCACCTCCCTCCCCCTTCCCTTTTCTCTTCTGCTCTCTGAGTTATAGGAGGTGCACCCCCACTTCACTTCCCTTTTCCCTCTCTAGCTTCCACATATGAGAGAACACATTCACCCTGGACCTTCTGAGTTTGACTTATTTTGCTTAACATGATGGTCTCAAGTTTCCTCTATTTTCCTGCAAATGCCATGATTTCGTTCTTATTTATGGCTGAATAAAGCCATATTTTCCTTGTGTATACACCATATTTTCTTTATCCTTTCACCTGTTGATGGACATTTAGGCAGGTTCCATATTTTGGCTACTGTGATTGGTGCTGCTATGAACATGGTCTAGTTTCACTCTTCTACGATGGATAACCAGTTTTCCCAGCACCGTTTGTTAAAAAAGATGTCTTTTCTCCAATGTATGTTTTTGGCACCTTTGGCAAGGATCAGATGACCCTAGATGTTTGTGTCTTCTGTACCATTGGTGAATGTGTCTGTTTTTGCTAGTATCATGAAGTTTTTGTTACTATAGCTGTGTAGTATATTTTGAAGTTAGCTGTTGTGATGCCTCTAGAATTGCTTTTTTAGACTAAAATTGTTTTGGCTATTCTGGGTCTTTTATTCTTACAAATGAATTTTAGGGCAGTTTTTGCTGGTCCTCTGAAGAATGTCATTGGTATTTTGATGAGGACTGCATTGAATCTGGGTACTACTTTTGGTAGTATGGACATTTTAACAATATTCATTTTGCCTATCCATGAACATGGGAGGGCTTTCTATCTTCTGAGGTCTTCTTCAATTTCTTTCTTCAGTGTTCTTATAGTTTTCACTGGAGAGCTCTTTCACCTTCTTGGTTAGATTCATCCCTAGGGTTGTGTTGTTGTTGTTGTTTGTTTGTTTGTTTTTGAGGCTATTGAGATTGTAATTGTTTTCCTGATTTCTTTCTCAGCAGATTCATTGTTTCTAGGTATAGGATCATATCATCTATAAACAGTGATAATTTGACTTCTTTTCCATTTGTATCCTTAATTCTGTTTATGTGATGAATTACATTCATTGATTTGTATATATTAAACCATCCTTGCATCTCTGGAATAAAACCAACTTGATCACGGTGTACAATCTTCTTAATATGTTGTTGCATATGATTTGCTAATATTTTATTAAGTATCTTTTGCATCTAAGCTCATCAGGTTGGGATATTGGTCTATAATCTTCTTTCTTTGATGTGTCCTCATCTGGTTTTGATATGGTGTGATACTGGCTTCACAGAATGAATTTGGAAGTGTTCAATCCCTTTCTATTTAATGGAATAATTTGAGGACTATTTGCATTAGTCCTTTAAAAGGTTTGATAGAATTCACCTGAGAATCCATCTGGTCCAGGGCTTTACTTTGGAAGGCTATTTATTACTGCTTGTATCTCATTAGAAATTATTGGTTTGTTTAGGTTTTCTATGTCCTCTTGATTCAGTTTTGGCAGATTGTGTTTTTCTAGAAATGCAATTGCTTATTCTAGGTTTTCTAATTTATTGGATTATAAGTTTTCAAAGTAGTCCCAATGATCTGCTGGATTTATGAAATATCTGTGATTTCTCCTTTTTTCATCTCTATTTTTATTAATTTGTTTTTTCTTTCTTTCTATTTTGGTTAGTTTGGCTAAAGGTTTCTCGATCCTATTTATCTTTTCAAAGAACCAACTCTTTGTTTCTTTAATCCTTTGTAGTGCCTTTAAAAAAAAAATTCAAGTTCATTGATTTAGGCTCTTAATTATTTCCTTCCTTCTACTGGTTTTTGGAATTGGTTTGTTCTTCTTTTTCAATGGCTGAGATGCATCATTAGACTGTTTGGGATCTTTCTGATTTTCTTATGTAGGCACTCACAGCTGTAAACTGTCCTCTTAGAACTGCCTTCATAGTGTCCC
Source organism: Marmota flaviventris (assembly GCF_047511675.1). NCBI lineage: Eukaryota > Metazoa > Chordata > Mammalia > Rodentia > Sciuridae > Marmota > Marmota flaviventris. Next base: position 1,356,050 of record NC_092515.1, on the reverse strand, counting down.
AGAGATTCTGGTATGTTGTATCACTATTCTCATTTGAGTCTAAGAATTTTTAAATTTCTCCCCTGATTTCTTGTATCACCCATTTATCATTCAATCTCCATGTGTTTTTATAGTTTCTGTAGGATTTTTTGGTGTTGATTTCTAATTTCATTTCATTATATATATATTTTTTTAACCAGGGATTGAACTCAGGGACACTTGACCACTGAGCCACATCTTCATTTTGTACTTTATTTAGACACAGAGTCTCACTGAGTTGCTCAGTACCTCACCATTGCTGAGGCTGGCTTTGAACTCATGATCCTCCTGCCTCAGCCGCCTGAACTGCTGGGATTACAGGTGTGTGCACCATGCCTGGCTCATTCCATTATAGTTTGATACAAGGAATTATATAAATTTTTGTATTTGCTAAGAGTTGGTTTGTGGCCTAAAATATGATCTATTTTGGAGAAGGTTTCATGAGTTGCTGAGAAGAAAGAATATTCACCTGGATGAAATATTCTGTAGATGTCTGTTAATGCCATTTGATTTATAATACTTTTCAGGTCCAAAGAATCTTCACTGAGTTTATGTATGGAAGATCTATGTAATAGTGGGAGAGACTTGTTGAAATCACCCAATATTATTGTACTGGGTTTATCTGGGGCTTCAATTTGAGTCATGTCTCTTTTATGTAATTAGTTGCACTCACATTTGGGTCATAAATACTTATTTTTGTTATATCATCTTGTTGGATTATTCTCTTTACCAATAGAAAGTGCCCCTTTTCATCTCTTCTGATTTAATTTTTGTGTAAAATATGCTTTTTGAGACGTGAGAGCAGCTACCCTGCTGGTTCTGAGGTTCCGTTTGCATGGTATATCAATGTCCATCCTTTCGCTTCCAGCCTGTGGCTCCATTTGCTGTAAGGTGTGTCTTTTGTAAACGACGTATAGTTGGGTCTTGTTTATTAAATCCATTCTGCCAGCCTGTGTATTTAATTGAAGAGTTGAGAGCATTACATTCAACATTACTATAGAGATGTTTATTAATCCCAGTCATTTTTATTTGTTAATCATGTTTAATTTGGTTCTGTTTCTTATTTGAAACAGAATGATATTCATTCTTTTGTGAACTCTGAGGTTGGCTTTTTAAACCTTTATTATCTATCTATCTATCTATTTATTTATTTATTGTGGTTCTGAGGATCAAACCCAGTGCCTCACCCTGTCAGGCAAATGCTCTACTCCTGAGCTACAACCCCGGCACCTGAGGCTGGTTTTTAATTTCTTCTGTGTGCTGTATTTCTTTAAGTAAGTTCTGTAGTGCTGGTTTAGTAGTCAAGAATTCTTTTAGTTTCTGCTTATCTTGGAAGGTTTTCATTTCATCTTTGATTTTGAATAATAGCTTTGCTGGACATAGAGTCTTTGTGGACATTGGATGAAATATTCTACAGATGTCTGTTCAGGACCAGGGACACATTGTTTCAAGCCCTCTTGGCTTGTCCAGTTTGTGCTGAGAGATCAGAAGCGATAGACTTGCTTCCAAATGTGACCTGGTGTTTTCCTCTTGAGCCTTTAAAATTTCTATCCCTGTTCTTTATGTCAGGCATTTTAGTTACAATGCGTTGTGGAGAGGTTATTTTTTGGTCTTGTCTGTCTGGGGTTCTGGATGCCACCTGTATCTGGATGTTCATCTCATTCTGAAAGTTGGAAAATTCTTCTGTTCCTATTTCCCTGAGGAATTTATCCATTCCATTAGCACACATCTCACAATCCTCCTCAGTCCCGCGATTCTTGAATTTGGTCTCTTTGTGTTGACCCAGAGTCCTCGTGTATTCTCGTCATGGTTACTTGCTTGTTTTTCTTTAACGTTGTCTGAATGTGCAAGGCTGGTCACTTTGTCTTCAGCTCTGAGATTCCGTCTCCAGCATGGTCTGCTCTATTAGACTTTCAGCTGAACATTTTATTTGATTTATTGTGATTTTCATTTCCAAGATTTCTGCTTGTTCTTTTCAGCATTTCCATCTCCTTATTGAATTTCTCATTCATATTCTGAACTGACTTCCTTAATTCATTCAGTTGTTTTTCTGTGTTCGCTTAAAATTCATTAATCATTTTTATAATGATTATTTTGAATTCCTTATCTGACATGTCATCATCATTTTAGGGGTTATTTGGTGAATTATGAACTTTAGGAGGTGTTGTGTTAGTCAGTTTCTCATATTTCTTATATTACTGTGTCAAGCTTTATGCATCTGTTGGAAGGGATTTCTCTCCCATTCTAATACGTTGGACTTTTTAGGGAACAGTCTTCCTTTGCCCATGTGTCCTAATGTGATCCTGATTGAGACCCCTTCATAGGTGTGGTATCCACACCTATCTGTGTGGGGTTTCTATCTGTTTTTGTTAAACCAATGGATGTCCATAGGTGGGACCTGGGGGACCTACCCGTAGCATTTCTACTTGGGGACTGATCATTCAGTTGGGTTTTGTGTCTTCTATGCTTGGTATTAAAATATAGATGAAGACTGAGTGTCACTGATTTGTGTGTGGAGCAGGGTGTACTGTCTTTAGGTCGAGGTTAGTTCAGCAGCAGTTTTGACTCTGTGAACTTGTAGTGTCCCTGTGGGTTCCCAGCACCTCACAGAATAAGCGGAAACAAACCATAGCAACAACCAGTACAAACAGCATACAGTATTAAACTAAATACTCGATTCCAACTATGACATCTACAGTGTTGATTGTCACAAAAAACAGTAGTGGTGAGGTCAGCAATTGCCACAGCAAAAACAGTGACCATGAACTGTGTCTGGTGTCAACTAAGGCATTCACAGCAGTAATAATTGAACAGCATTAATGGTGGGAATAGGGATTATATAGACCAATTAGTGCTAAAAGATGGTAAATATACAGTTAATTAAGAGAAAAGGCAACGTGACAGGAAGACAGGAAAAAGTTTACAATTTCAAAAAATCAAGAAGGAGAATGCGGAGGAGAGGCAGCCTGTGGTGGCTATAGGAAGGGGGAGACAAACAGAGGTAACAGAGTAGAGAGCAAAGAATGGGAGGATGGCCGTCAGAGAGAGAGAGAGAGAGAGAGAGAGAGAGAGAGAGAGAGGGGGGGGGGGGAAGAGAAACAGACAAAAGAAAACAGTATAAACCGAACCAAAATCACTAAAAAAAATCCTAACCGTCAAAAGACAAGGCAAGGTAAAATAAGTACACTTAAAAATGCTAAAAGTGAGAGAAGAAAGGAACCGGTGTGTAGTATATAAGCCCACAAACCCATCAGCACAGCAAAAACACACAAAAAGCAAGAGCAAAAAACAGAACAAAACAAAAGCAAACAGATTTTTGATGAAAAACTAAGGGAGCGTTTCCACGGATGTGGTCACTAGTCAGTGGGAATGGAGGGTCCCTGCCTTTGCCAAGCCCCTTCCACTTCTTCCTGGGCTGAGTCCTGAGGGCCAGAGCAGGACGCTCTCCTCCTTTTGTGCTGCTCACAGGCTGCCATTGGAGAGGCCTAAGCCTGAGGCTGGTTGACTCAAGTCTCACTGCCCCCCACCCCAGGAGGCAGGAGGGGATGGCACCTCTATCTGCACAGACCAGACGGGCGACTCCCAGGGTGGGGCGGCTGCAGCGTTCTGTGGGTGCACCTCTGGTGGGTGGGCTTAGGGCAGATCAGGCCTCAGGGCTTGCTGGGTGGTGACTGCTCTAGAGAGACGAGGTCAGGGCACCCTAGGGCCTGGCACTTGCCCCCCTCTGCTGGGAGTCTGGGTCTCAGGAGTCCCCCTGGGATCATGAGGCAGGGAGCCACTCCCCCACCCACTGCGCTGCCCACAAACACAGCCTTCCCCAGGCTCCGTCCGAGTGAGTGCGTTTCACCTGCCTGTTCAGATTCCCGCCTGCTTCAGCTCTGGCCACCTGAGCTGTCCCACTCAAAGTGGGAAGCAAGCTGGCCGCCCTGTGGCTTTTCTGACTCGCATCCCCCTGGGTAAAAGATTCCCTGTGCTGTTCTGGGGCCACTCTGCCAGGCAGACCCAGCCCTGTGGCCAGTGCTGCTGTGACCACCGGGCTCCTGCGCAGCTGCGGTGTGGCTGCCTCAGGACGGACGCGGGGCCCAGCTCTCCGTGGCCAGTGCACCGTGAAGCCTCTGGATCAGTTAAGGGCCTGATTTCCTGATCCCAGGATTTTCCAAACCAAATCTGCCTGGTTTTCCTGAGTCCTCGCTTTCTCAGTGATAACCAGAGCCTGCCTGCTGCCTGAACCACTGGAGTCTTTCTTCTTCGCTTAATTACCCGAATTCACAAGTCTCTAAGGCACTCTGTCCAATACTGAGTTCAGTGAAATCCCCTTTTCCCCACCCCGCAGAACAGCAGGACTGCTGCTGCAGCCCTGAGCCGCAGAGTGACAGGCACGCAGCCAGCCCCCGGGGGGAATCCCCTCCTCAAGCCGGTTCTAGGTTCAGGCTCAGTGAGACGGAAGGGAAAAGGCCCAAATGCAAACCTTCCCGGGAGGCCTGGAGTCGCGGATGTCAGCCACGCGCCAACACAGACACAGCTCTGCCGTGGACCTCAGGGGACCTCAGGAACGCGGCTAGAGCTGTCCCAGGGATTCTGGGTCTTGGGGGACTCAGGAGGAAGCTGAGTACCTTTGAGACAGAAGATCCTCCCGGTAGTGAGTGGGGAGCCTCCCTGGCAGGACCAGCTCCTCAGGGTTCCCCAAGGGAGTCCTCCCGTGGGACTGGAACAATCACCCTCCCAGGCGGAGCGAGTGGAGGGACTGAACAGGCAAGAGCAGCCGAAGACTGGGTTCCTGCTGGATGCTGAAGACACCAGTGTCCTTCTGCCTTTCCCTCCACAAATCTAGAGTCCACTGCGCTCCTTCATGCAGGTTACAGAGGTGTCATCTCTCCTCCCTTAAAGTGACCGCATTCAGCTTGGGTGCCAGGGTAGAGGAGGAGGAGGAGTCACACATATTCCGTCTCCCCATGTTCTAGAAGTTCCACCTGGGCACTCCTTTCTCCAGCACCGTACAGTGGGCTCATTGTCCCTATTATCACTTGCTGTCTCCCCCAACCCCACTCTTGCACCCTTTTACATAGAATTTAGTGATATACTGGAAATCTGAACATGTCAGTGTGATTTTCCATACATATTTTCATTTCTGTATTAGAGAGATGGACCACAACAACTTCTACGTGCATGGACCACGATGTAGGAGCTCCTGGGGTTGCAGAGCTTGGTGAAGGACATAGTCAGATATAGCTTGAGTGGGCAGAAGAGTGGATTGGTTGACAACCTGGAGTTTGGGGTCCGGCTTCTGAGCACAATTCTTAGCTCATCAATATACTAACTGTAAAAGAAGTTCACTTTAAAAATTAAAAAAAGACATTTAGCCAGGGTGGTGGTGCCTACCAGCAATCCCAGCTCCTCATCTCCCTCCACACATCTGGAGGCAGCAGAAGTCTAATCCACAATGAGATTAGACTTATTTGTTCCACAGCGAGGACACACACAATCAGGATTCCGGGGGGGGGGGGGTGGTGTGTGGTGGTAGGACCTAAAACAGAAGAAAGTGGTTGCAAGGAGGTTCATGCAGAGTCTTGGATCCAGCCCTTTCAAAACCAGGAGTGGAGAAGGAGCAGCTTCCTCCCCCTCTCGGTCCCCTGGTCTCCACGCTGCCTTCTGAAAGCCTGGTGGGTTGGGCTGCCCACCACAAGGGAAGAACAGGGATGGGGGCAGCTGGATGACCGAAGCCCCTTCCCCTTGCTGTCTCTGGAGGTTCGCCTGCCCCTGCCCCTCCCTGCTGCCCAGGACCTGGCGCCTGTTAGCAATAGAATGGGCCCAGGCTGGGGAAGGCTTTCCAGCTCTCCTGGAGCCGTTGGAGGAAAGACTGGCCCCGGGGTCCGGGCTTTGTGTGGGTTTATAGACCCCACAGACCTGAGGCGCATGGGTCCCTGCTCCCCCACCAGTCAGTCAGGGGCTTCTCCTAGCACCACGTTCCCTGTCTGCAAAGTGGACGGAGCACTCCCAGGTGTCATGGCCCAAGGGCTGTTGGTGTGGCGTGAGGAGACTGCTCGGACCCTGAGCGGGGCAGGAAGAGAAGGGCTGACCTTGGCACGCGCAAGCCGGCTGGCTCTCAGGGCTGGACCTACGTTCTGGGCCCAGCATCAGTGAGGTCATGCCAGGCCGCCGCCTGAGAGACCACCTGTGGCCCCGACAGGGTGCGACAAGGCTGCTCAACGTTATGAGAGTGGATCAGTGAACACCGGCACTGCCGGACGGGCACTGCAGGTCGGAACCCTCTGCCCTCCCCGCTGACGGAGTGAGCCTTGATAAACCCTGTGGGCGGTTTATTAAGGTTCCCAGTCACGGAGCGACCCATTCCTGACAGCACCCCACCGGGGGAAGGCCCCTTTCTTCAAGCCTTCCCCCAAATCACCCTTGCAGTCCAAATCCTACACCAGTTCTTTCCAACAGCCCCTTACGAGAGACCCCACCGCTCAGGATGGAGGGGCACCCCGGCTCTCTGACAACAGACCCAACTGCAGAACTGCAGGGGTGTCCGGTGGCCTTGCTACGCTGACAAGCAGGTCCTCTCCCGTGTCCATACTTCTCCACCCACACATACATCCACTTCCTTTGTTCTGCTGCCAGCTGCCCCGGAGTAGAGAGAAACACAGCAGGAAGTCTGAGGAGGTGGAAGGGCTAGGGAATGGACTGACAAATAAATTAACCAATGATTAACAAATAAATAGCAAGAGGTATTGAACTGTAAGCTGCCCAAAGCCCTGACCCTGACTCTCCTGCTTGAGGAGATGGGCCTCCCCACAGAGGGGCAGGACCTCCCCACTGGCCAGGCCAACTGCCCCCTCCCAGTCCTCCCCTCAGGGTCTCATCTCCTCCAAGCCTGCAGAGTTACTCAAGTAAGCCCTCAAAGCGTCTCAGGAACTGGCTCCCAGGGCCCCCCAGAGCCCCTGCGTGAGCAGCCCCAGCTCTCTGCAGGTGGTAGTGAGAATCCTCTCTCCCAGGAGGTGATGTTTGGACTGGGACCTGAATCATGGGAGAGGACCCACAGCACCGCCAACATGTCCCCATGCAGCAGCCTACATGGTGTGCAGCGCAGAGCAGGCGCAGGGGAATGCTGGAGTTCACAGGAGGAGAGGAGGCCCTTGACAAAGTGTTTTCCTGGGATTCTTTTCAGTGCCATGTATATTTTGACATTTTAGAAATGCCAAAATGTCAAATTGCCAAAGGGCAGTTCTACTGTTAGAAGAACTTCAGTTGATATTGTGTTCTCTTTTGACGCACATTTAGTCAGGTTTTTAGTGCTGTGACCAAAAGACAGTCAAGGACACCGTAGAGGAGGAAGAGTTTGTTTAACTCATGGTTCAGAGGTTCAGCCCGTGGTTGGCTGACTCCACAGCCTGGGCCCAAGGTGAGGCAGAGCGCCGTGGTGGAGGGGCGCGGCACAGGAAAGCCTAGCTCAGGACAGGTCAGCCAGGAGGCAGAGAGCCCCACTCACCAGGGACAACATATAACACTGGCACACCTCAGTGACCCATGTGCCCACAATCACTACCCAGTTAATGCCTATCAGCACTTAATGTGCTGATTACATAAAGCTCTCATAACCTAATCGTTTCACCTTTAAACTTTCTTGCATGTCTCACACATGAGCTTTTGGGGGACACCTCATAGCTAAGCTATAACATATGATTCATAAACACACGTACACACGTACACATGAGTGCACTGAACAATTGGCGTTGTGCTGTCTAAGTATCATTTTATAACTAGCTTTCCATGTGATAATATGTCCCAACTGTACTCCTCCCTCACTGAATACCCTCCTCCCCCCAATTTTCCATTGTTTGACAACATGGTATGGAATCAGGACAGTAATATGGATGTGCCACAGGTCCATTGATTGATAGTCTCTCAGGTGTACATCCAGATGGTCTCTGTTTATAATTTCATGTGTATTTTCTGTATATCCCTTAGATCAGTAGTTCCCAAAATACAGTTTAAAGACCCCTAGGGGAATCTAGGCCCTTTCAGGAGGCCCACAATTTAAAATGATTTTCATAAAAATATGAAGATTTTAAAAATCGATTAAACTTTCTCATTTTCTCAGGAATGCATACTAGGGATTCTCGGTACTGTGTGGTGAGTTGAGAATGTATGGGAATACCCTGCTTCCATTAAGCAGGACTTTAAAGGGGCTTGCAAAATTGGAGGACAATGCCACCTTTATCACTATTTTTTTTTGTTTGGAAAATATGATTATTTTTCATAAAATGTGTTATGTTATAGGTTTATTAGTGTCCTTTTGAATATTTAAAATTTTCTGTTTTAATTTATAGTGTGGTAACTATAAGTAGATATAAACCATATGAGCAAAATTTTATTTAGGGCGTCCTTGATAACTTTTAAAGATATGCATGTATTCTGGGATGAAAACCTTTAAGACTTGCCACCTTAGGTTACATTCCTAGGCAGTTTTTCAGGGTTGAGAATACATGCATCTAAAGTCTCTGATCCAGATGCCAAATATGCAGGATGGCACTAAAGCCTCGTGGGAAATGTAACCCAGGCACCTCTGGCGTATCCACCTGCCAGTCTGCGCCCCGTGATGGGCCAGGAAGGGTTTCTGAGGACGTGCTTGGGCTCCAGTTACCTGGACCTGCGGAGACACCCCCCAATGGAGGATGCAGTCAGTACCTCCAGGACAGAAGGCGGGCTCCTGAGGCTGTGGCCCAGCCAAGATTCATTCTCAGGGGATCATGGCATGGCTCGGAGGCAGGGGCTGGAGGGAGGACTTTGGGAGGACTCGAGGCGGGCCTCACACCGGGTAGGCATTCCGTGCAGAATGGCGGGACTGCTGCAGTTTACAGTGAACGTGCACCAGGTGAGCCTCGTGACCCAGCAGAGCAGGGCTGGGTGGGTGGGGAGCGGCCTTCTGGAGGAGATCCCACCGTCCGCCTCCAGCTGTGAAGGCATCAGGTCCTGGGCAAGTCCTGCTGCCCGCCCCACTGGTGACAACGACCTGGGGCCAAGAACCCTTGAGAGTTAGGCGGGGCCTTAACTCTACCACTGGTTCTTTATCTCGGTGTTTAAGTATCAGAACACCCAGCATGGCCCGAGTCCTGTCCATGGTGCTGAAGGACAGGCAGGTGGCGTCCATGAGCTGACAGGCAGGCGGTGGTAATCTGTGCAGAGGTGACTCTGCGCCCCTCCGCCTCACGCCCCGCCCCCCGCCTCACGCCCCGCCCCTCCGTCTCACGCCCCGCCCTCCGCATCACGCCCCGCCCTCCGCATCACTGCCCCGCCCCTCCGCATCACGCCCCGCCCTCCGCCTCATTCCCCCACCCCTCCACCTCAGGCTCCACCCCTACACTCTCTCTAACCTACACCAGGTGGTTGGGACTCAGAAAATTGAGCAGAGACAATGCAGACAGGATCTCTGTGGTCTCTTGGTCTCCTGAACAGGCCAAGCAGACACGACCAGGTTTGTACTCCTGCCTCTGCAGTGGCTAGAGCAGGGCCTGCACACAAAACAGGCCCATCCCTAAATGGTGGGCTTTATGGAGACCCTGAGGTCGCACCCTGTCAGGGAGGCTAAGGAGCTGGGTGGTGGTACACAGCTGTAATCCCAGCACCTAGGGAGACTGACACAGGAGGGCTGTCAGTTCAAGACCAGTGTCAGCAACTGTCCCACAGTGAAAAGGGCTGGGGACGGAGCCCCCGGGTTAGCCCCTGTGTGACTCAGCTGTTCACCACTGTGACCAAAAGCCTGACAGGAACACTTTAGAGGAGGAAAACTTCATTTGGCACTCATGATTTCAGAGGTCTCAGTCCACAGATGGAGGAGGAGCAGGAGGAGGAGGGGGAAGGGGGGAGGAAGAGGGGGGAGAGGAGGAGGAGGAGGGGGAGGTGGGGCAGGAGGAGGAGGAGGAGCAGGAGGAGGAGGGGGAGATGAGGAGGAGGGGGGAGCAGGAGGAGGAGGAGCGGGAGGGGGAGGGGGAGAGGAGGAGGAGGAGGGGGAGCAGGAGGAGGAGGGGGAGGAGGAGGGAGAGAGGAGGAGGAGCAGGAGGAGGAGGAGCAGGAGGAGGGGAGCAGGAGGAGGAGGGGGAGGAGGAGGGAGAGAGGAGGAGGAGGAGGAGGAGGAGGGAGGAGGAGGAGGAGGAGCAGAGGAGGAGGAGGAGGGGAGGAGGAGGAGGGGAGGAGGAGGAGCAGGAGGAGGAGGAGGGGAGGAGGAGGAGGGAGAGAAGAGGAGGAGGAGCAGGAGGAGGAGGGAGAGAGGAGGAGGAGGAGCAGGAGGAGGAGGAGGGGAGGAGGAGGAGCAGGAGGAGGAGGGGGAGATGAGGAGGAGGGGGAGCAGGAGGAGGAGGAGCGGGAGGGGGAGGGGGAGAGGAGGAGGAGGAGGAGCAGGAGGAGGAGGAGTGGAGGAGGAGGAGGAGGAGCAGGAGGAGGAGGGGGAGGAGGAGGAGAGAGGAGGAGGAGGAGCAGGAGGAGGAGGAGCAGGAGGAGGAGAGGGAGAGAGGAGGAGGAGGAGCAGGAGGAGGAGGAGGAGGGGAGGAGGAGGAGCAGGAGGAGGAGGGGGAGATGAGGAGGAGGGGGAGCAGGAGGAGGAGGAGCGGGAGGGGGAGGGGGAGAGGAGGAGGAGGAGGAGCAAGAGGAGGAGGGGGAGGAGGAGGGAGAGAGGAGGAGGAGGAGCAGGAGGAGGAGGAGCAGGAGGAGGAGGAGGAGCAGGAGGAGGAGGAGGAGGAGCAGGAGGAGGAGGAGCAGGAGGAGCAGCATACTCAGACAGGAAGGCCCCTGTGGAAGAAGAGGCAGAGGAAGCCAAGCAGGAAGGAGCCCAGGGAGGAGGAGGGACTGGCCGAGTGAGTCAGAGACACAGGAAGCCAGGGGAGGACAGGAATGAGTGGCAGGAGGACAAGCAGGGTACTTGGAAAGACCACAGCAGAGAAAGGCTGGGTACGGGTGGGGGCACCGACAAAAGCGAAGGGGAATGAGAGTGGGCAAGGGGAGGGCAGAGGACTCCGAGGAGTGGACAGAGAGGGGTTTGGAGAGACCCAGGGGAAGAGAAGGGGAGGAAGGGCGTGGGGAACAGCAGCAGGTGAACCCAGGCCCGTGGCTTTCCTCCCCGTGGCCTTGGGAGCCGGCCCAAGGGGCCTGTGGACAGTTCAGGGGCCACCTGAGCCTCATTAGCGATGGCTAATTAGGCTCTCTGTGGGTGCGAGGGATTGTCCTAAGGCACCCACCGTGGGGAGTCTGGTGACTGCTCCTCCAGTCCCTGTGTGGCCAGCTTCTCCCAGGACCAGGTTGAGGTCTTTAACTGGTCTGTTGAGGCCAGCTGGGATCATGCTCCATCGCCCGGCCTCTGACACGCTGCCTGCCCCGTGCTTGGGGAAGCATCATCTGCCCGTGATGTGACTCTGAAGCCCCGAGGCTGCCCAGCTCTCTAAGGAGGGAGGCATTTCTGTGAGTAGGTGAGTCTGACGTCTGGGGAGACCCCGGGGCAGTAGGATGTGCTGAGATCCAGGGATCTCACGGTGAACAACCATCTGGGGGCAGTTTTTCTGGGGACCATGTTCTCCTTCTCAAAGGCATTCATGGCCAATGGGCACTGGCTGCTTCCTTGGCCAGCTCTGCAGCTTGACCTCCCTCCCTGCCTGGGACTTCAGCCGCTCATGACTGCTGATGGCACTGGGCACCCTCAAGTCTCAGGTCCAGCAGTGAGTGCCCGAGCTCCAGACCCCTGTGTCCAGCTGCCTGCTGGACATGCTGTTTGTGGGTCCCACAGGCTCTGGAGAAAGGAGTAAGCCCGACACCAGGGTCCCTTCCTCTGGGCCAGTGTTTGTAGACAAGGGACTTAACGCAGGTTCGTGAGTTCCGAGAACTGTCCACACACTGTGCCCGTAGCACATGCCTAGGATCAGCCCCACAGCACACCAAGCTGGAGCCCACGGCTCTCCTCAAACTGCCAGGGTCTGTGAGCCAGAATGTGTTGCCTCTGACCGCCACTTTCCAAAGTCACCCCATCCCTGCCTGGGCCTCCCTGTGGCCTCCCAGTCCCTGCCTGGCCCTCTGTTGCTACCCTGTCCCTGCTTGGCCTGGCCCCTCTGGCCCCTCCTCCTCATCCACACCTCCTTTCCCTCCACCCACCGTGCCCAGCCACTGGCCTCCCTGACCAGCTATGCTGGATCCTGCCCCGTGCCTTGGCCTTGCCACCCCTCTGCTGCAGTGCCCTCTCCCCAGCCTTCTCATCACCTGCTCATGGTGGGCTACTCTGTGTCACTCACGTCTCCTTCACAAACAGTCACTCTGCAAACCTGGGGCTATTTGACTATGAGCTTGCTTGTTGGTTCTGTCTCCCGGACTCCTGTTGATGTCCCTGGAGAGGAGGCAGGACCCTCAGCCTCTGGTGAGCCCTGAGGGGAGGCAGGACCCTCAGCCCTCTGGTGACCGGGGTCCAGCTCAGTTCCTATCTTGCCTGCAGGTGCTCAATAAATGTGCCTCAATGGTGAACAGCTCAGCACCGTGGTCTGAGAGCTGAGGAGTGAGTTGGGCAGCTGGGGATGTCAGAAAGGTGTTCCAGGTTCTGAGGGGCCACCCGAGGGTGTTGAGGGATCCCTTTGTTCTGAGGCCAGGGGCCCACTGGAGATTTCCTAAGGAGGTGTGACAGGAAACAAGCCACACGTTGCCTGGGAGCACGGCTGGTGTTGCGCTTGGAGACAGGGAGGACAGGGAGGGCAGGACCTGACCACACTCCTGACCACACTCCAGCAGCACCCTTTGTCACATTGGGGTCAGCCCCCGTGTCCATGAGTCCCCAGCCTGGGGTCTTTGGCAGCGGATCCCACTGGGCATTCTAACCGACTGCTTCCTTGGGCCTGTCTGTCACCAGTGGAAGGAGCGTGATGGCTTCAGCACTTGCCCCAGAACATGGTTTCTAACACATACCAGGCCTTTCCCCAGGGCTGCTGGGACTGGTTCAAGGACCGACCACCCCTGAACTCATACACAAAACTGAGGCCTAGGATATTTCAGGGAGAAGGTTTCTGCCTTTGGGTGGACTCTAAGGAGAGATGAAGAACCAGTGGCCCGCAGTGGCCACGTGTGCTGTGGAGGGACACAACAGTAAGATCATGTGACAAAACCACAGCATCCGTGGCAACTGCCACAAATACGGGCTTTCCACTCCCGGGCATTTCTCTGGGCTCCTTGTGGTGCACTCGTTCTTCAGTGAGTCTGAGGGCAGTGCGGAGGCTGCCCCCCTCCTGTGTACACAGCAGAGACCCAGCTCAGACACTGACCCATGTCTTTTAACAAATGTCCCCCGGCA